>NW_017731847.1:288116-375742 GCF_001890085.2 Hipposideros armiger
CTGCTCAGCTCGGGCTGGACTCGAACCGCTGTTGCTCAGAGCTCAAACTCTTGAGCGAGCTCTTAACCAACTGAGCCACTCGGCCGGCCCCTGTTAGCTATATTTTTAATAACAATCTGAAAAGAAAGAAAGAAGCTTCTCTTAAGTTCCAGTGAGAGCAGAGTCCCTGAAGAACACAGACCTGCAGATCCGGAAGGTGGGGGAGCCCCAGAGCGCTGCCATTCTGTTGCTTCTGCTGCCAGCCTCCGGATGTACTGCTCGTTCACCGACAACAAGATGTTTTCCGGCTTAATGTCGGTGTGGATGATCCGGCACTTGGTGTGTAGGTAATCCAGACCCTGCAACACCTGGATAGGGACAGAGCAGTAGACTCGCAAACACGTAATACCAGTCTTCCTGGTGATGGAAAAAGTCACCGTAAGACCATTTAAAACACATAGAAAAAAGATATGGTAGTTTTCCACAGAGAATCAAACAATTTTTGTAAAGCACAAAGTAACTTTCCCAGAAAGATTAACTGTAAACTACGAACAAAGGCAAAAGTTTCTTTATAATAAAAAAGCTCTTCCACGTTACAAAGCTAATTCTATTAGGTTAGTGTCAAAATACAGGTGATGAAAGAAATTTAGATATCTTTTAATTGAAATTTCCTTGTTGATGAAGAAGGGAAGTAGGTCTGTTGCTTCCCAGTTTGGAGCTCTTTCCACCAAAACACACTATCCAAACAAATGATCTGCCCTTTGAAGTATTAATATTTTCCTGTTAATAAACTTCTTTGCTGTACACTGAAAGATATTCAGAATATTAGAAAATGCCCATGAGTAATGTTATATAGAGAGATAGAAATAATTTGACATAACAGTTCTCTATTAATGTATTAATTTGCAACCAGAACTTCTGGATACGGGTTCCAAATTTCCAAAAAATCAGGAATTGCACACAGCTTCCCCTCTAATGATTATATAAGAGATGAACCTGGAGAAAAAGGTTATGCTGAAACATTTAAAAACAGACTACAGAATAAACCCTCGAGGCTGAATAAAAACAATTTTATCAATGAAAACAACTTAGTTTTTAAAATAAAAGTTCTACTGGAAAACTCCTGACACTTATGAGTATTAAAAAAATCACCATAGAAAATAGATACATACTTGCTGAATAATTTTTTTGACACAAGGCAGTGGAAGCCCTTGATAATTGGACTTGATGATCCACTTGAGCAGATGATGCCCCAAAACTTCAAACACCATGCAGATATCTGGAAGTCTGTTAAGGAGGCAAGATGCGCCCCACCCCAATGCAACTGCTACTGTATTATTCTTTCAGTATAAAAAGTTGGAGTTTGACTAAAAAAATAATCTATCAATATTCTGAAATTCCAAAGGTTCATTAACGCTTTAGTCACTGAAAACATCCAAGAAATAGACAAGTCTGGGGGTTGGTTTATCGATAAAACTACGCACATTAAAACACTCAGTGGTACAAGAAAAAGTGAAACACGTACATGGGATTAGTGAAAGCCCTAGGCTCGAGCTGTTGACTAGACTCTTTCTTCCCTGATATCAAAACTAAGGTCCAGGGTAACAACTCCTACTAAATCTCAAAGCAGGGAAAATAAATCCTGCTTTAACTACAGAAGACTATGCACCAAGACTTAACCCTAAAAACGCAAATATCAACATTTTTAAAAAGCAGGAAGCTGACTTGCTTTATGCTCTGTATTGGGTCATCAGGAAAGTTATGACATATTTTTCTATGTTTTTCAATGCAAGAATGCGTCATGACTTTCCCAACGACCCAATAGTTTACAAAACTAATCTTGATGCTGGTGCTATCACATTTCTGTGTGTGAACGTCCCAGTCACACCACACAGCAGGAATATTCTGGGCTCAGTAGTATGCGGGGCACTGCAGGGATTTTAGAAGCAAGATGTTAGTATCTCCCATCTCTAGAAGAGTCTACATAAATTCGAAAGTCAAGACATGCATGTAATGCTGACCCAGTGCCCAAACTTTTGTTTTAAAAAAGTTTCTCCACAAAAGAAAAACCTGGGCTTCTTGAAGAAATGGCCAAATCCAGGGCAAACCTGGAAAACCTTGCTGTGCCAACAGTCAGGGAACATGTCAAGAAGAAATAGGAACCAACTTAAAGAGGATGCCAGTAGCCAAAGTTGAGATTTTAAAGAGTGAAGTTATGAATTAACTTTTAAATTAAAAATAGAATGGGTCCAAACGAATACTAAAAATAAGTGTGTTGGGGGTAGGGAAATGTCTTCTTTTAGAGAAAAAGTCAAGTCATAAATATACAAAGTATGACGGAAATAGAAAACAACCATTTTACAATAACTATAGTAAGAACTGATTCAGGGAAGAATCAACGAATACTATAACTACTGAATGAAAGATTGTTGGGAAAAATTATCACAGTGTCACAGTATCACCCCACGTACTACTTACTGATTATAAAAGAAAAATGGTAGTTTTAAACAGGAAATTTGGAAGACGCTGCCTTGACCAACTGATCAAACTTATCACCACTAGTGATAGGCACAAATTCACATCACGTGCCCTCTGATGTAACACGCTGAAAAAAGCAAAAAGTCATCCCCGTAGCATACTTAACAAAAATGATTAACCTGAATTTTAACTGTGAGGAAACAATCAGATAAATCCAAATTAAAGGACAAAACAAGTGGCCTGGATTCTAAAAGAAAAAAAGTTAATGCCGTGAGAGGAAAGAATTGTTTTAAATTAAAGATTAAAAAGGACACAATTACGTCAGGGAAACGCAAATCAAAGTTACAGTAAGATACTATTTCAAACCACTATAATGACTAAAATAAAAAGACTAACATGACCAAATGTAGGTGAGGACGTGGAACAATTAGAATTCTCATATTATGCTAGCAAAAGTGTGAAATGACACAACCACTTTGGAAAACTGGTAATAGAGTTAAACATACACTTAAAAACTTCTGCTTCAGCCAAGATGGAATAACAGGACTGGATTTACCCTCTTGCTTGAAACGAGAATGACAACAAAAGTAGACAAAATACATAAAACAACAGATTTAAAGACCTTGGACACCAGGCAATGAAGGCAGTGATCCTGAGGGATGGGAAATAAATGCGCTGACCCTACACTTGCCCCACCTTACTGCCTTGAGACTTTCCAGGCAGACCACTTAAGTTAAACGGACGGAATTGGGCATCTTGAGGGACTCAGGCAGCTGTAGGACAAGGTACCACACAGGAGAGAGCTGCAGGACCCCCTCCAGTATTTGGCAGTGCACTAATCAGCACAGGCATATGGGGAAACTAGCAGAGGCAGACAGAAATCAACTCAACCGACCAGAGGGAATAGTGCCCTGCATTCCCACAGGGCACCAACAATGTGAGTTCTCAAGAAGACTAGAAAAACTCAGTCATAGGCCAGAAATCAGCCAACACATATATACAGTCAATTAATTTAAGACAGAAAAGCCAAGGTTATACAATGGGGAAAAGAAAATCTCTTCAATACATGGCATTGGGAAAAGTGGACGGCCACATGCAAAAAGACCACTGGACCACTATCTTACACCATATCCAAAAATCAACTCAAAATGAATTAAAAGACTTGAATGTATGATCCGAAACCATAAAACTTCTAGAAAAAAAACCACAGGTGGTAAGCTCCTTGACATTGGTCTTGGTGACGATTTTTTTGGATTTGACACCAAAAGCAAAGGCAACAAAAGCAAAAGTGGGTCTACATCAAACAAAATCTTCTGCAGAGCAAAGGAAACCATCAACCAAATGAAAAGGCAACCTATGGAATGGGAGAAAATATTTGCAAACCATATTATTTGATAAGGGGCCAATATCCTAAATATATAAAGAACTTACACAACTCAATAGAAAAAGACCCCAATCCAATTAAAAAATTTGCAGAGGGTCTGAACAGACATTTCCCCAAAGACGACAGACAGATGACCAATACGAAAAGATGCTCAACATCATTAATCATCAGGGAAATGCAAATCCAAATCACAATGAGGTATCACCTATTCTAACACCTGTTAGAATGGCTTTCATCAACAAGACAAGAGATAACACACGTTGGAGAAGAAGGCACACTGTGTACCGCTAGTGGGAATGTAAACTGGTGCAGCCACTATAGAAAACAGTCTGGAGATTCCTCAAAAAATTCAAAATAGAACTACCATATGATCCAGCTATTCCACTTCTGGGTCTTTATCTGAAGGGAACAAACACACTTTGTCAAATAGGTATCTGTACTCCCATGTCATTGCAGCATTATTTACAATGTCAACACGTGTCCATCAATGGATGAATGCATAAAGAAGTGGTATATACACACAATGGAATATTATTCAATCATAAAAAGGAAATCCTACCATTTGTGACAACATGAATAGACCTTAAGGGCATTATGCTAAGTGAATTACGTCAGAGAAAGACAAATACCGGATGGTATCATTTATTGTGGAATCTAAAAAACCTCAAAACCCCAACTTATAAAGAGCAGATTGGTGGTTGCCAGTGGTGGTGTGAAGGGGTGGAGGAAATGGGTGAAGATGGTCAAAAGGTACAAACTTCCAGTTACAAGAGTAAGTCCTGGGGATGTAATGTACAGCATGGTGACTACAGTTAACAATACTGTATTATATATTATCATTATGCTGCACACCGAAAACCAATAGTGTTATATATTATATCTCAATTAAAAAAAAATCACAAGATTACCAGGCAGCAAAAATGCAGGAAAATGTATTTGAAAATTAGAATAATCAATCATCTGAAACTGACCCAGAACTATCACAGACAATTAGCAAATAAGAATATTAAAGTTATAGCATATTCCATATGTTGAAAAGACACAGAAGATATCAAAGAGACCTAAATTGAACTTCTGAAAAGCACATGTGAGAGATGAAAAATACACTGGATGGGATAAATGGCAGATTAGGCACCGCAGATAAAAAGATTAATGAACTTGAAGGCGTAGCAATAGAAACTATACAAAACGAAAAACAGAAAAAAATAATCCAAACCAAACAAGCAAATCCACCCACCCACAAGAGTAAGCTATGGGGGCTACTTCAAGTGACCCAAAAAAAAGGAGAGGAAGGAAAGTATTGCTTTTTACAATAGATCAACAAATAATAAAAGTAACCGCAATGATCAACCCAGTAGCAAAGTGTACTCCTAAAGCTAAGATTCTGTTCATTTCTCACTAAAAAGGAGGCAGTGCTTGTTAAAGAAATGATGATCCCAGGTTTGGACAGGAAACGTACAAGATGGGCCTGAAACATCTTGATGTACCAAATAATAAAGAAAATGGTCAATGACCTTATATGGATCTTGACCCAAGTAAGAATAAAAAAACAAGTATGAAACATCTGGAGACTAAAACACTGACTAGATACTAGATGACTAAGAAATTGGTCCCAATTTTGTTAAGTATAATAATTGTGTTGAGATTATATTTTAAAAGACGCCTTGTCTTTTGGAGATACTTTCTAAAATAATTACGGATGAAATAATATATCTAAGATTGGTCACAAAATTATCAGGAGGTATAGACAAAACAATATTGGCTATGAGTTGATAATGGGTAATGGGACTCATGGGAATTCATTAAACTATTCTATTTTTATTTATATGAAATATACCAAAACAGACTTTTTAAAAATGCGGATTGCTTAAAACAAAGAAAACCAGTTTTTAAGTTATTTTCTTATGTTCCTAGCTTCAATCTTAACTTTTATTTGATTAGAAAAGCATTGCAATTTGACAACGTTGTTTTAATTTGTAAGCAGTGATATTAAAATTACCAAACATTTAGTAGTTTAAAACACAAAAAGAATTGGATAAAATATCAAGAAGATATATGAAAAAACATTTCTTGGGGAGATGATGTAAAGAAAAAAGCAAAGGGCTGAAAACTAATTAAGAGCCACATTTAGAGTGCATTCTGAGTAAGAGGAGATAGCAAGAGGCAAAATACACACCAGAAAAAAAGCATCCTAAGATACAGTAGGTAACATAGGTGGCCAATAATGACACTCACTGGCTAATGTCAATATTACATATAGACCAACTGGTCCCTTCTTTATCTTAATTACTTCCCTTCCCCTTACCACCCATGGAAGCAGAATGAACCAATTTATACTGAAGTCTACATAACTAACTCAGGGCCCTTTATATTTCAATATGAGAAAGGACAGTGCTCCAGAGAAAAAGCAGTATACAAAGAAAAACACAGATATATAGTTCCATGCCTGTGTTGTGAAAAGAGATGAAGGGTAGGAGAATGACATAAGCCACTAACCCTTAACTTAGTGCTGAGTTTTACCCTTTTCAATTTCTCTTAGCAAATAATGAATGCAGTAGCCAAGAGAGCTGAGACAAGTAGGAGGAAGAGAAGAGAGAAATGGCTAAGGATAGATGGAGAAATGAATAAAAAGGGACTTAGCGGATAGAAACTACACAGAAACCAACTGGTAATGTTTGGAAAATATCTTGGAACTTGAAAGTGAAATCTACTAAGATACTTCAACAATTTTTTAAAAAGCCTCTTGCTTTGGGTCAAATAAAATCAGTAGGGAAATTTGGTACAATGACAAAAATAATGAGATCAAATAACAGGGATATAGTTTAATGGCCATCGTGAGATCCTGTGTATGTTTTTATTTCTTGGTTAGTCGTAATCATTTGAAAACACACACAACCCGCCATCTTAAAAGTGACAATAGACACAAGATGCTGTTTTAAAATGGAATGATTCTTCTAGCAGTTTTCCTTAGAGACCAAGGGTATGTGATTTTTACTTCTTCAAGGAAATAACTCACAACTAACTTCAGAATGATATAAAATCTTTTCACATTATCACCTATTCTTTCTGCTTTCTCAGCCTCTCTTCTTGCTTCTCTGTTCCAGTCTCTTACCACAGTCCACATGATACTAGAATGCCGTAGGTGGCCTGCCTCCTTAAAAAAGATCACTTGTAGGGCCGGCCGAGTGGCGCGATGGTTAAGAACTGGCTTGGGACGCCAGAGGGCCCCGGTTCGGATCCCACATATGAGGGCCAGTGACACTGCCCTCCACAGCTAAGATGCTGAACAACAGCTCAACCTGGAGCTGGGTTGTCATGAGTCACCGGCGACGGCGTAGGCTGCAGACCCTGTGGCAGTGGGTTGCCATGGGCTACCGTGTGTAGCCAGCAGCCAGCGTGAGCGGCCAGCAGCCGCAGTGAGCGGTCGTCCAGAAGCCAGAGACTGATCTGCCTCACCAGGGAAGAGCGCAATGACGGTGCCAACTTGGGCCAGTGAAGCAACATCCTCCACAACTAGATTGAAGAACAAAAATGACAGCAACTTGTCTGTTCCCCTTCCCCCAATTCCCCAGCACTGTTCCCATCCCCCCAATTCGCCAATAAAAATCTTAAAAAAAAAAAAAAAGATCACTTGCAATTAAGAATGTGCGTTAAGAGAAGCTAAACATGCAGGGAAATACGATTTATGGTTTATGAACAGGTAGCTTTAGACTCTCCAATCTCACGCAGATTGGAGGGTCTATCTTTTATTCTGAAAAATGTAATACTTATAAACATAGCTGTTCCAACAACCTTTCAATTAGCTCAATGAATGTTGCTCTGATACTAACTTGTAAAGAAAATCAGTTAAGTTTCCTTCTAACTCTAAAATTCTAAGAATCCAGATAAAAACATAAAACAAGTCAGTTTTTCATTATGATAGAATGTGAATGACCACACCTGTTTAGAGTCTAAACATTAACCTTACACGCACAGCCTCTTCCATGTTGAGGCTTGGTAGAGAATACAATGTGTTAAAACCTTGTTACCCAGTTTTTTATCATGAAAAATAACTTCCATTAAAATTTCTGCACTAATTGATAAAAATCATAGAACCTTTCCTTAGTAACACAAGGCTATTTTCTAAAAAAGACCTTTTGAATTTGGTTTAATGTGGCTGAAAGAGGAAAAAGCCTAAAGCAATACCCTGAAAAATCACAACATGCAAAAACAGACATGATTCACATCTGTGTTCAGAAATTCACAAGAAAGTAATGTGATTATAGTTTGCCTTGAGAAAAGAGACTAATGCTGTTTATACAAATCAGGTTCCTTTTTCTGGGATAAAATTAATTCATCATTTATTTTCAAATAAGTTCTTAAAAGGATACGTGTTCCATTAACTCCTGATATCTTAAAGTCGTCTAGCAGTTGAACCACCATTTCTCTATTTGGATCATTAGGGTCTGAATTGCGAACCTATAATGGGAAAGAGGCAGTATTTAGTAAAAAGGAAAGCATGGAAACAAACCAAATGGTGTGAGAGGGGCTCCCTGCAGCTAATATAACAAAAGAGTAATTACTCCAAGAAAAACTCTTACAAACTAGAGAAAAAAAATAGTAAAATTTTAATAGGCAAAAAAAAACTTAAACAAGTCACAAAAGGAAATACAACCAACAAAGACTATTGTTCCAAAATGACCATTTTGTTACTCAAAGTGTTACTACCAAATTAACCGCTGATAACCAGGCCGTGAGGAATTAAGGAACTTTTGCAGAATGTGAATCAACTACAGCACCAACCACATGGTTTATTCAGTTGACATTTTTTTTTTCCATAGAAAAAGTTTCTCAATGAAGGAAGCAGTATATTACTTTACTTTTGGGTACAAGTTCCTTATCTTGTCAGACTCACACTTTGAAAAGTACTTCCTTAGAGCTCTCCTCGTATAACACTGTCTCTTTACAAATGAAAAATCCAAGGCTCAGGAGAAATAAAAGGAGGACTTGGAGGATATACTGGGACACAGCTGATCTTAAAACCCAGGTTTTCTAACTCTGAGTTTAAGCTCCTTTTACTACACTGACATCTTCCTAGTTTATAACAAACCTGAAAATAAGTTTTTGATAAATTTACTTAAGTTTCCAGGTATAAAGGAATTAATAAATACAATGTTTATTTTTATAACATTTTAAAACATAATATGGACATTATGTTTATTCACACAACTTTCCTTTTAACCGTAATAAGAAAGAAAAACATTCTCTGTGCTATCTGGCACATAAAATATACTCAATAAACATGTTTATTTGAAGGTCTTTTTGGTGTGTATGAAGGGAGAATTCCCATGACAGCCTAGTCCACCAGTTCCCTACCACACGCATAGAATGTGTAAACACTGTTGTCTTCCTCTACTTCTTTAGTAGATATTGGAACTTTATAATAAAAATTAGCCATGCTAAAGAATGTACACATGGGGGCTGGCTGAGTGGCTCAGTTGGTTAAGAGCTCGCTCAAGAGTTTGAGCTCTGAGCAACAGCGGTTCGAGTCCTGGCCCGAGCTGAGCAGCCGCTGAGCTGCCAACAGGTGGCAGGATGGCTCAGCTAAAAAAAAAAAAGAATGTACACATGGTATGTCTTAATTCAATAAATATTTATTTACTGCTTTGCATTTCACACATATGATCTAATACTCACTGATTTCAGCAACCGGATTTCATCTAGTGCTGTTTCAGTATAATGTTCAGCACTTTTAACTACCTTCATGGCCACAAACTTCTTCCCCCTAAGAAATAAACATAGGCAATTAAGATGAAATGTCTTACCCTTACTTTAGGAGCTAAGATTTAGCTATAACTGGGAGACAGTGACAAAAATATCAATGTCGATTTCATGTTTCCCTATATTCAAACACAGGCTACTTCTACGGGATCACCAGTACCTATTAATTAACTGGCCAGATTTAATTTACAGGAAGAAGAAAATCCGTTCTTGGGGAAATGTCAGTCACCAAACATTTTCTCTAAGTTAAAATCTACCTTAATGTCTCCTTGTATCCAAGCAAAACCATGAAATGCGGATAAATAAGGTGGGAAACGCCACCAAATCAGAAGTACCCTGTATATTCATATGGTAAAGGCTATAGTACTTTCCTGTAAGAAGCCAGAAGAAATGCTTGGATGAAAACAGACTAATAAAAAATAAAGCAATTACTGTCTCATCAAAGATAGATGGTACATTTTTAGGTAAATAGCCAACGTTTAATTGCCTGTGGTTTTTATATAGAGAATAGTTTTAGGCTGTATGGCTAAGCAAATCTTTTATCAAAACAAAATAAGAAAATAATTTCATGTAGGATATCTAAAATTTTAACTCCACACAAGTGAGGAAAAACTATGAGTTTACATACCATACTTTCACGGAATAGTTGTAATGCTTTGAATTAGTTAGTGTCTTACTGATGCTAATTTAATTAAACTTTGGTCTATAAGGTCTTCTTCACCAGAAGAAAGTTATTTGCCCAAGAAGATAAAAATTATCAACAACAAAATTCTGATTAAGAAGTCAGTCAAGAGTTAGACTGAAGGCTAGATCATCTCTGGGAAATCAGGCAAAAACATTTAGGCATCACCTAACTGATTCTTTTCCAGGACCACTACAACTTACTGAATATCCCATGATAACCATACTGTTGAAAAGTGTCCCCAGCCCAACTTTCGGATCACATGGTATCTCCCATTGAACAGATCTCCAATTTTCACCAGATGATAACCTCCTGGAAGAAACAACAGCAGAGAAACAGTCACTTAAGTAGTATGAAAAGGTATCTCACCCCCATTTTTCAACATCTATACACTTTTTATCAAATAAAAATGGTTTCTTCTATACAATCAATTCAACTGGAGAAAAATTTAAGGCAAGTCAGCATCAGCAACACAGTATTATTGAGCTGTTACAAAAAAAAAATCTTAAGAGAATAAGATCGAAGATTTAGAGTGAGCAAATGATGCTTTGTAGAATAATCAATAGCTACTTAAAAAATAAGACGACCTCAAACAAAAATAAGGTTACGTGTCACAATATTCCTGGCCCTCAATAATCCAACAGACTTATCTAAACATATAAAATCTATTTATAGTTGCAGTCCCAGGGTGTTTATTAGGCAGTAAATCAATGAATTCCATTTATTTAACTAAAAAAAAAAAAAAAAAACCCCAAAAAACGCCCCCAAAACAGGATTTGCTTCTTTAAAACACAGCACTACAAAAACCAGAAGGCCTGAAAATGCTGCCAACAGTGGCAGGAATCAAGGTATTCTAACACCTATCTTTACCTGCTTAGAATGAGAAGAGCCAGGTTCTCCTAGATGGTAAGATACATTCTGTTATAAATTCTACCTAAGAATACTAGAAAGTCTTATAAAGAAACAGAAGAGCTATCAGGCAACCTTATGACACAGTTTAAATACCTATAATTCCAGTTTAACTTATCTTAGCAATCATCACAATGAGAAAAAAACATGAAAAAGTGTTTTGCAAAAGTCTACATACCAGATCTTATCACTAGTTACTTCTGGGTGATAGCAATAAAGATGGCTTTTATTGTCTTTTTGTTTAATATATTTCTGAAATTTTCTAAGGGAAATATGCACCATTATTTTTAAGGAGAAAAAAAGGTAAAAACATTTTTTATATAAAACTAAGCTTTGATAAATTAAAACAAACTAAAAGGAAATATTAATACTACTTCCTATACTTAGACAAAAAATGCAATAAGCAGAAAGCATCAAAACTGTTTACGATGATCAAACATTCAAATGAGAAACTGCACATACACGAATCATGGCTTACTTAGCATCTCCTTACAGAAAGCTTTACCTTTACAATAATCATTGGGATCTTCCTGCTCATCATCATCAGATCCCAGAATCTCCTCTTCCTGTTCTGGTAGATCACTCTCAGAGTGGGGAGCAGAGCCTCGGTGCTGAGTTTCAGATCTAAGAAACAATACAAACATGTTCAATACAAATGGACAGAAGAAAAGGACTTTTAAGAAAATTTCATTATCAAAATGTCCCCCACTTAACAGATAATATAAGTAGAATTTTATCTAGTGGCAGCCTAGAAAAACACTATCACTTTACCTCCTGTTAGAAAATATTACTTTTTTAAAAAGTCAGTACCTGATTAAATAAAATCTTGAAAAAATATATAAAACTACAAAGGGAAAAGTTACTTGATTCACAATATCCAAACATAGTCATTGGTAAAACTATTAGATTTTCTTCCAGTTATTTCGCTGTATTTTTAGAAAAAATATATTTGTAATCACATACTATATAAAAAATCTATACTACATTGTTAACTTTTTCCTTCATTCCTATGCAATCTCAAATCTTACATATTTCCTTTAGAAGAATGACCACTTACTGTAACACATTCTGCTCAGTTAGACATTTAACTTGTTTCTAATTTTTCACTACTGAAAATAAAGCTGTTGAATATTTTTGGATAATCTTTATTCTATATTTATAATTATTTCCCTGAAGTTAAACTACCAGATAAGGATAGAAACATCCTCCCTATTCATGTAGGTCTACGGATACACACAGACTGAGAGTAAAGGGATGGAAAAGGTATTCCATGAAATGGAAACCAAAAGAAAGCTGGAGTAGTGATGCTTGTATCAGACAAAATAGACTTTAAAAGAAAGACTGTAATAGACAAAGAAAAATGAGAAAAAAAAAGAGACAAAGATAGATATTACATAATGATACAGGTGTCAATCAAAGAAGATAGAACATTTGTAAATATTTATGCACCCAACATAGAAGCACCTAAATATATAATGCAAGTATTAACAGAATGAAAGGGAGAAATAGACAATGAAACAACAATAGCAGGGGACTTTATACCCCATTTAGATCAATGGCTAGATCATCCAGACAGAAAATCAAAACAATGGCCTTACCATGTTATACCAGATGGATTTAACAGATATATACAGATATTCCTTCCAAAGCCAATGGAATACATATTCTTTTCAGGATCACATGAAACACTCTCCAGGATAGATCGTATGTGAGGCCACAAAATAAGTCTTAACAAATTTAAGAGGACTGAAATGATATCAAGCATCTTTTCTGAAAGTAGAAGTTAATTACACAAAGAAACTGGAAAATTCACAAGGTATGTGGAGGTTTAACATGCTACTGAACAACCAATGGGTCACGGAAGAAACCAAAAGAGAAAAAGAAAAAACCTTGAGGCAAACGTATATGGAAATATAACATACCAAAACTTATGGGATACAGAAAAGCAGTTCTAAAAGGGAAGTTAATAGCAATAAATGCCTACCTCAAGAAACAAGAAAAGTCTCAAATAAACAACCTACCTTTATACCTCAAGAAACTAGGGGGAAAAAAACAAATAACAAAATCCCAACGCAGTAAAAAGAAGGAGATAACAAAGATTAGAGCAGAAATAAATGAAAGAGACTCAAAACGATAATAGATAATATCAATTAAACTAAGAGCTGGTTCTTTAAAAAGATAAAATTGATAAGCCTTTAACTAGATTCATCAACAACAACAAAGAAGAGGGCTCCAATATACAAAATCAGAAATGAAAAAGGTGTTCCAACTGATAACAGAAATACAAAGGATCATAACAGACAACTATATACACCAAACTGACCAACCTAGAAAAATGGATAAATTCCTAGAAACATACAACCTACTAAAAATGAGTCATGATGAAATAGAAAATCTGAACAGACCAATTACTAGTAAGGGGATTGAATCAGTTATCAGAACCTCCCAAGAAACAAAAGTTCAGGATCAGATTGCTTCACTGGTGAATTCTACCAAAAGTTCAATGAATTACCATTAACCTTCTCAAACTCTTCCAAAAAATAGAAGAGAAAAGACCTCTACAAACTCATTTTACAAGGCTAACACTACCCAAACCAGACAAGGATGCTACAAGAAAAGGCCAATATCCCTAATGAACATAGGTGCAAAAATACTCAACATAATATTAGCAAGCTGAATTCAACAATACCTTAAAAGGATCATACACCATAATCAAATGGAATTTATTAGAAGGATGCAAGGATGGTTCAACATCCACAAATCAATGTGATATACCACATCAACAAAATGAAGGATAAACATCACATAATCATCTTAATAGATGTAGAAAAAGCATTTGACAAAATTCAACATCCTTTATGATAAAAACTCTCAACAATGTGGGTATAAAGGGAATATACCTTCAACATAATAAAAGCCACATATGACAAGCCCACAGCTAAAATCATACTCAATGGCGAAAAGTTGAAAGCCTTTCCTTTAAGATCAGGAACAAGACAAAGACGCCCACTTTTGCCACTTATATTCAACATGTTATTGGAAAGCCTAGCTAGAGCAATTAGGCAAGAAAAAGAAGTAAAAAGGCACCAAATTGGAAAGGAAGAAGTAAAACAATTACTATTTGCAGATGACGTATTATACATAGCAAATTGTAAAACTTGTTTTGTACTGGTCTCAGCCTATTAATAACCAATGTTATAGCTGGGCCAGCCCTTGTGGTTCTTATTATGATTGCAAGATCTTCGGTAATAACCATCAAGAAACTTTGAAAAGATGCAGGTTTATTACTCACAGGACCTGGAAATTACACAGCATACCTGGGGCCACACAGTGAGGTAATGGGGAGGAGGTGGAGAGGACAGAGGGAGAGAAAGCATGCACGCACAGGGGCTTGGGATGCATGCTTTTTACTGGGTTTGAGGGTGGGCACCTAGGATTTCTGGGGCTCACTCTTTATTGGTGAATTTAAAAGCATGGGAAGAGAAAATAAACAAGTAGCCCAAAAGGTCAGTTACTGAAATCAGTCAAGATCTCTGAAACAAAGGAACCAGGGGGTGGTGGTCCGCTCAGGTCTTTATCAGTCCTATGACTGGCAGTGGGTTTATTCAAAATAGCTGTCTTTGAAGTGGATACCTCTTTGGAATGAATGCCTTGGTAATCAAAGCTTAAGTCAGGTACTTACTGTATTGGAGGAAATAAAAAAAAAAGTCAGGGCTTACATTACATAAAGGTTGAAATAAAGTTACCAAGTAATCAAAAGTGGATCTAGATAGGCAATAACAAGTGAAGGTGTGAAGAAACTGAAACTCTCATACATTGCTGGTGCAAATGTGAAATGGTGCAACAACTCTGCAAAACTGTCAGTTCCTCAAAGTGTTACACATTAGAATTACCATATAACCCAGTAATTTTACTTCAAGGTATATATTCAAGAGAAATGAAAACATGTGCCCACACAAAAAATTGTACATGAATGTCCACAACAGCATTATTCATAATAGTCCCCAAATGGAAACCCAAACGTCCTTTCAACTGATGAACAGATAAACAAAAGGTGGTACATCCATACAATAGAATACTATTCGTCGATAAAAAGGTGTGAAATACCAACACATCCTACAATATGGATGAACCTTGAAAACACACTAAGTGAAAGAAGACAACACAAAAGACCACAAGACCACATGTATTATTCCATTTACATGAAAAGTCTAGAATAGGCAAATTCATACAGACAGAAAGATTAGTGGTTGCTGGAATCTGGAGGAAGAGTGTAAGGGTGAGTGACTGCTAATGGGCTTGGGTTTTTTGAGGGGTGGGTGGGTGATGAAAATGTTTTAAATTTAGATTTTGGTACAACTGCACATCTCTGTGAATATACCAAATTGTACACTTTAGATGGGTGAATTTATGGTATGTGAATTGTATCTCAAAAGCTTTTAAAAAACTGGATCTAAACCTAGTACTTTATTGGGAGCATGGGGGAGAAAGAGTGGAGGTAGAATAAACAAACTAAATCTTCCTTAATCATAGCATGAATTGATGGTAATAGCTAAAGCTGATGAATCAACATATAGCAATAAGTATGCTGAAGATGTGTATCTAAACAAAAGAACATGAAAGCAATAATACTGTATGTCAATTATATCTGAGTAAAAATACCCCACAAAAGAACCACTAAGAAACAGGTAAAAGTAGTTGCCTCAGGAAGTATGCCTATGACTGCGGAAAGGGTGGGACAGGGGACCATGTAGCTTTTCATTACAAAGGTTGCCACTCTCTCTCTTTTTATATATAGAGATAATCTCTTCGAACAACCTGGAAACATAAAACATCCAACAAGAGAGGGCTGAGTAAATTTATTGGCTGTATAAATGACCTTCATTTATTTATGCAAAAATTGATTACCAATTTGTTCATTTGAGATAAAAATTGTAATTGCTAAAACGATCACTGACTTGTACCCCTTAATCAATACATTCCATTTTAAATGTTTACTATACTTGAAAATGTTCCTACTCAATGAACTTCTAGAGTATCCATCACTGTTGTTTTTTTTTTAAGTTAATTTATCACATTGCCAGGTTCCTCCTGTGTCTTCAAGCGTACCGGTATGTACATTCTTGTCTGTGTGTTTTCACCAAAGCCTCCTTCTTAGCCCTCTGACCTCTGGCTCCAGTTCAGATTTTCCAAAACACAACAACGATAACAAAGACACTCACTGTACACCAAACACTTGCAGAAAAAGGAGTTGACATTATTCCTTCATCTTCATAGTCCCAATAAGATGAAGTTACCTATATCAGGGAATTCATGGCAATTCAGATTAAGTGGAAAAAGAAAAGTTTTTCCTCTATATGAATTGACCATAAGGCCTTAAATTCTACAGACACACACGTCCCCTTTTGTTTCCCCTTTCCAGAACCTCAATGACAATCATTTATTATATATCATGAAAGACAGTGTAACATGGAGGGTAAGACCATGGACTCAGCAATAACTTGTCTATGGTCAAATCTTGGCTTTGCTACTTATACTTACTTCCTGTGTGATCTTAGGCAAGTAACTTAACTTCAATGAGTCCATTTCCTTATCTATAAAGTCATAAAAATAAAAGCACCTAGTTTATAAGGTTATTGTGAACATTAAATGAGTTAGTTCCTACAAAAGGCTTAGAATAGTGTCTGGTAACAAGCGCTATTATTATTTCATATAGAGAAGTTTGGATAGTTTCTTTGGACTGGAGCTCTTTAACGGGAGCTTTTCTCTATGATAGTCTGATATTAAAGAATACTGGCAGCTAGCCTGAGGAATGCAATTTAAAAATTTTGGGAGAGGACCAGCAGAGCGGCTCAGTTGGTTAAGAGTTTGCTTAAGAGTGCAAGCACTGAGCAACAGGGTAGCTGGTTTGATTCCCACCTGCGCCAGTGAACTACGCCCAAGCTGAGCTGCCAATAGGTGGCAGGATGGCTCAGTTGGTGAGAACACGTGCTTCTAACAAGGTTGCCTGTTTGACTCCCGTATGGGATGGTGGCTCTGCCACCGCAACTAAAGACTGAACTCTGCACCTTGAGCTGAGCTGCTGCCCAGGTGGCTCAGGGAATAGAGCACGCATTCTTTTTTTTTTTTTTTAAAGATTTTATTGGGGAATTGGTGGAGGGGAACAGAATTGGGGAATCGGGGAAGGGGAACAGACAAGTTGCTGTCCTTTTGTTCTTCAGTCTAGTTGTGGAGGGTGTCGCTTCACTGGGCCATGTTGGTATTATCACTGCGCTCTTCCCGGGTGAGGCAGTCACTCACCGGCCATTGGACGGCCGCTCGGGGTGGCTCACGGCAGCTCGCGCCGGTTGCCAGCCACTCACGGTAGCTCACGGCAGCCCACTGCAGCTCCACTGCAGCCTACGCCGTTGCGGGCGACTCACGGCAGCCCAGATCCAGTTTGAGCTGTTGTTCACCATCTTAGCTGTAGAGGGCACAGCGTCACTAGCCCTCATGTGGGATCCAAACCGGGACCCTGCTGCTCACAGCTGGCGTTCCCAAGCCAACTCTTAACCAACGTGCCACTTGGCCGGCACAGAGCGCGCACTCTTAACAAGGCTGCTGGTTCGACTCCTGCATGGGATGGTGGCTACGCCCACCCTCAATAAGACTGAACTCGGCACCTTGAGCTGAGCTGCCACCTGGATGGTGGATAGAGCATGTGCTTTTAACAATGAGGCTGCTGGTTCAACTCCCACATGGGATGGTGGCTACACTCACCCCCAACTAAGATTGAACACAGTACCTTGAGCTGAGCTGCTCTGAGCTGCCAATGGGCGGCCGGATGGCAACTGGACTTGGAGCTGAGCTAGCTGCACCCTCCACAACTAAGACTGAAGGACAACAACTTGGCTGTTCACCTTCCCCAATTACCCAACACTGTTCCCCTGCCACAATTCCCCAATTAAAACAAATAAAAAAATAAATAAATTAAAAAAAGAGGTTGTAAAAGAAATTTTTTTGGGGGGGAGAAAGGAACCAATAATCATACCGGCATTTAATCCAATTACAATTTCAAGATATGATACTTTTTTAGATAAAAATATTTGGGACTTGGAAAATACTTGAAAAGTGGAGGATCTTTCTTTATTTTCCCTTTTACACTAGCACTTTTTGTCATGATTGAACTATCCCTATCTCTAGAATCCTCTCATATTTAGCAGAAACATCACTTATTAGGATACCAAAAGCCACACACACTCATTCTATCCCTAATCCTGTCAATAAGTAAGGGATCTTAGTCTGTTGCTTGCCTTTTAAAAAAAATTATTTAAGTGATTTCAGTGAAGCTTCTTGTGTGATGATGTAAATGAAAGCACTTTGGCAGTAAGAGACAGAGAGAGATGGGGCTTTTTATTATTATAAAGTAGCTTAGCTGTGTTCATCTATTTGTGTCTGATGCTTGTCACACACCAGCATGCCAGTAAACACAATTGTGTTGCTTCTCTCAAGGAAGGGTAGTTGTTCACTAAAAGTAGGGGGGGAAAGCAGGAAGAAAAAAAAGTCTGAACTTTATTATGTAATTTGCCACCAAATTATTTCACTTAGAGATATCCAACTCACTCATGACCGTGCAATTTTTGGAGGTACAATAATCTTAAAATATCCCTTGACTTCAAATTATTACATTTTGCCTAAAACCTTATAGAAAAGACAGTTTCTGCATTCCAAAGGAATAGAGTTTAGAAATTCCAATTCATAAAAATGTTATCTCCCGCCCCCAAAGATGGATCAGATTTAAAAGTAGTATGTTTTAAACCACAAAAACATCAACTATAAAAACTGCATACAATATCTAAATACTGTTCAAATGAGTCCAATACCAAAATGACCAAATTTCCTTGTTTTAGGCTAATTTAAAGCCACAAGGATATTAAAATCCACCACTGCTTTGTGTAATAAGTACATAAACAAGTGAGGAAAAATTATTTTGAGTATTTTACCCAAATACACAGGAATATAAAAAAAGACTGCACTGCTGATCCAGAAGTAAAGCTATTACTTCCCGTCTAGTTCTTTATGCTACTGAGAATAGCAGTCCAGGAAGAGAAAGTATGAAACAAGAGCAAAACTTGTTCTCCCATTTGGGCGACAGAAAGACTTTGGGTTCAATATATCCACAAGTTCTAATGTTTTCTAATTTAATCAAAGGGGGTATGCACTATAATAGAATAACAGAAAGTTTCACCTTAAAAAATTTCAAAACCAGATTCCAATAACCACAGGCTTAAATTTCCCATTACAAATACTATACAATATGAAGTACACAGCATCATCTTGAATACTCTCATCAAAATGTTTAACTAAAACCCAATCAATCTTTTAGTCCTAGCCTCCGGTTTAAAGGAAATACAAGAGATTGAGGAACAAGTTAAAGAATACTGTGAGGATACAGACAAATCCAGAGTGTGGGATATTTTACAAGACAATTGGCCAGACCTCTTGAATAAGACAATGGTATAAAGAGGGTTGGAGAGAGGGCGGGAAGAGTGTTTTAGATGAAAACAGATAAAGAAACATACACACCCAAGGTACAATATGAAAACCTTAATTGAACCATGAGTTTTAATTAAGGTAACTGGCAAAACATGAATATAAACTGGCTGTAAGATAACAGCAAGCCATTATTCGTAGTAATACTATTACCGGTATCACAGCCAAGAAAAATATGTAAAAGAACATCCTTGTTCTTAGCAATAGCAACTGAAGTATTTAGGTAAAGTGTCTGGTATTTGCAATTTACTTGGCTAATGGAAATCTAGTAAAGGTATAGTTATGAATCCCATTTATGTAAACCACCAAACAGAATGTTAAAGCAAAGATTTCCTTTTATAAAGCATACTCGTATATTTGCTCAAGAATGGAGTGTTTTTTTGTCATCCAATCAGTTAGGTAGACAGGTAGAATATTTGTATAACATTAATTTTTCTTTGCCACCACCAATCTGAAACTACGCTATAGTTTTCATGAATACAAACTGTGTCTTATTCATTCTTGTTTTACACACTGACAAATGTTTACTGAATTGGACAGACTTATTTCTTTGGCCCCGTTAATAAATTATAACCAGCCTTCAGTTTTACATCAAGGTGTCATTTTACCTACTGATTTGATGAAAAGGAATGCTTTCTTGTTGACTTCCTTTTGATGTTTCTCTTAGGGCCTGTCATCTACTCTCTACCTAATTTTTCTGGTTCCACCACTGAATAGGAGCTTCAGCCGTGGAGGCTGCTTCCTAATACTGGTTATCACTTGTAGCACTTCCCATCACCTGGGTCCAGTTCTCCTGGCCAGGGAAATAGCAACTAACATGTTAACAACATGAGGATGCAGAGAGCATCAGAGGCCTTTAAAAAATTCTTCAGTCCGAGTTAGTACTCAGAATTTGAATCTACAAACTACCTTTTAAACTTTTGGTCAAAGTTAAAATCCTATCAGTAATAAAATGGTTAATAAGAGAAAAAAAAGCTCTGTAATAAAGGAAATGAGAAACTGAAACCATTTATCCCCTAACTTATTGACAAAAAATTAAAGATATTAAAAATGCTATCAGGGCCGGCCAAGTGGCTCAGCTGGTTAAGAGCTCGTTTGGGACGCCAGCTCTGAGCAGCAGGGCTGCAGTTCGGATCCCACATATGAGGGCCAGTGACACTGCCCTTTACAGCTAAGATGATGAACAACAACAGCTCAACCTGGAGCTGGGCTGCTGTGAGTCGCCAGCGACGGTGTAGGCTGCAGCCCCTGCTGCAGTGGGCTGCTGTGAGCTACGTGAGTGGCCAGCAGCAAGTGTGATCTGCCGGGAGCTGCTGTGAGCGGCTGACCAATGACCGGTGACCAATTGCCTCACCCAGGAAGAGCACAATGATCATACGAACATGGGCCAGTGAAGCGATGTCCTCCACAACTAGACTGAAGAACAAAAACAGCAATTTGTCTACCTGTCTGTTCCCCTTCCCTGATTCCCCAACACTGTTCCCCTTCCCCTAATTCCCTAATAAAATCTTAAAAAAAAAAATGTTAACAAAATAAAATGTTAGTACATACTCATACCCACAGTATACGAGTAAACTGGTTTAATATTTTGAGGACAGTTTGCAATTTATATCAAAACGTAAGCTGTGTATTAAATGGGTATAACATTGACCAGAATTCTATTACTAGAAATCTATCCTATAGAATATTTGCTTAACAGCAAAATAGAAATAGAAATATATTCAAAAATATTTATTTCAGCTCTGTTTGTAATACTAAAAAATTGGAGATAATTTAAATGTCAATATTTAAATAAATTATACCAAAATGAAATTAAGAAGATTGGGAAAGATTTGTAAACTCAGGAGACATCCATAATAAATTTGCTGAGAGGGTTTATACCATTTTAATGGGAGAAGAAACAACCCATATGCTAATGTGGGTGTGTTTTTAAGTTACATAGAAAGTACACAATACCTGTTAGTCAACCTGTGGTTTCTCAAGGGAGTGTGGATGGGGGTTGACTTTTTTTTTTTTAGTCTTTATATGCTTCTCTGTATTTTACGGGCAAAACAATACAAAAAAGACACAATACTCTTTCTCCTTGCCTCAGAAATAAATGTAAAAGCTAAAACTCTAATAAAATTTCCAGACCAAAACTTAAGAAAATATCTTCACAACCTTAGGTTACACAAATATCCCCTAAAACACAAAAAAGACACCAATAGGGGAAAAAAATTAAGGGAAAAAAAATTGGACTTTGTCAAAATTTTAAAAACCTGTTTTTAAAAAAGATACCCTTAAGATACTGAAAATACAATACATACATCTGACGAAGGACTTGTACCCAGAATATAAAAAACTTTTTACAACCCAACATACAAACAGCCCTCTATATGGGCAAGAAGTTTGGTCACGTCATTGAAGAATGAAGCATGTCCAGCATTTAGTCATCAAGGAAACATAATTTAAATAAAAATTAAAATCAAATGTGGAATGACTGAAATTCTCATGCACTGTTGGTGGTAATGTTAAATGGTAGTCATTTTGGAAAAGTTTAGCAGTTTTATATAAAATTAAACAGACTGTAACCATATTCCAGCAATTCTAATCCTACAGAAATAAAAAGATACGTTCACTCATAGATTTTATACATGACTTCATAGAAGTTGTTCATAACAGCCCCAAACAGAAATACCCACAAATGTCCAATGGAGAAGACATTAACAAACTGAGATATATTCATGCAATAGACTAGTATTCAACAATAAAGAGAAACAAACTACTAATACGTGCGAGAAACACAATGGATCTCAAAATCAGTATGCTGAGCAAAAGCGAGACACTAAAGATACATATTATATGATCCCATTTATATGAAATGGTTGACCAGGCAAACTAATCTCTTGTGATGGAAAGAAGACTGATGGTTGCTTAGGGCAAGCTGGGGGAGGGGGAGAGAGGCGGAAGGGGTGAGACTGAATGCAAAGACACATACATGGGAATTTTCTGCAGCAGTGAAAATGTTCTAGCCCTGACTGGTGTTGGTTACATGGCTGCACACTCAACCGCACTCTTACAAGGAGTTCATTTTACTGTTTGTAAATCATACCTCAATAGAGCTGGCACAGTCAGTAATCCCCCTTTACCTGCAGGGATATGGTCCAAGACCCCCGTGGATGCCTGAAACCGGGGATAGTATTGACCCCTACATATATTATGTTTTTCCCTATACATACATACCTATTGTAAAGTTTAATTTACAACTTAGGCACAGTGAGAGACAAACAATAACTAATAATAAAGTAGAACAATTATAATATACTGTAATCAAAGTTAATGGCTTTGGGGCAATTATTAAGTAAAATAAGGGTGACTTGAACACAGGCACTGTAATACCACAACAGTTGACCTAATAACTGAGATGGCTACTGGGTGACTAAAGGGTGATACGCTGGACAAAGGGATGATTCACGTCCCGGGCGGGATGGAGTGGAATGGTGTGAGATTTTATCACGCTACTCAGAACAGCGTCCAATTTAAAACTTATGAATCGTTTGTCTGGAATTTTCCATTTAATATTTTCAGACCATGGTTGATTGCAGGTAACTGAAACCACACAAAACAAAACTGCAGATAAGGGGGGTACTACTGTATTCCCTTCTTTCTGTTTTTATTAGAAATTAAAGCTATATCTGGATTAACCCAAAGCTTACTGAGGGTTCTTCACATCTGGCCAATGGCAGCAAACTAATAGCTCTTCGTAAGGAAAGGTCCTGGACTGCAGCAGTAATACCATCAAGAGAGACAAAGGGCAGATCTGGTGGAAATCTACTGCCTATTTTGATAATTATTATATTGTGGTTACGAAAGTGAACATCCTTGTTCTAAGGGAATACATGAGTATTTAGGGGTAAAAGGGCATGTCTGTAACTTACACTCAAATAGTTCACAAACGGAGGTTTTTTCAGGCATTCACATTTTCCATTTATATGACTGGGCTCACAACACAAACTTCTGTAGAGCCTGCTTCTTTTCTGGAAAGGCTCACCCACATTTATGAAAAACAGCCACTAGATGGCACTCTGTGAGCTCCTAATCCCAGCAGCCTAGGTTTCTACAGGCAGCATTTTATTTATTTATTTATTTTTAGCTGAGCCATCCTGCTACCTATTGGTAGCTTAGCAGCTGCTCAGCTCGGGCTGGCATCGAACCGCTGTTGCTCAGAGCTCAAACTCTTGAGCGAGCTCTTAACCAACTGAGCCACTCGGCCGGCCCTTCAGGCAGCATTTTAGACAATCACACTTGTACTTAATAAAAACTGATCTTTAATAAAGCACCAGTATTAGGTAACTACTACACTCAAAATAGATGTTTTCACAATGGCCTACAAGGCCTTACGTGATGTGACTTCATTGCCCCTGCAAACCCATCTCTCCGACCTTACCGCTTTAGGTCTGTTAAAGCGCTGCCTTTTCAGAGAGCCCTCCTGGCTGACGCTGCCATATGAAACAGGAGCTGGCTGCGTGCCTCCCCTTTCCCCTTTCCCCTGCTTTATTTTTCTTTAGCACTTCACATTTTATTGTCTTCCTCTTCACACTCCCAGAATATAAGTTTCATGAGGACAGCCTTTATTTTGCTCACTGCAGTATCCCAAAAGCCTAGTAAAGGGATACATACGAGGTCTGTACCTTCTCTTTCATCTTTAGCTGTAACTCATTCTTCTTCAATTGAAGTCCATTACATCCCCACCCTCTAGTTCTAATGGAACTAGAAGGTGAAGACATTTAAATGTCAACCATTGAAGTAGTTTATGTGGAAGGAAGTGATCAAGAAATTTAAGTAGCAGTCATCCTACAAAAGCAATGCTTTAGAAAAATTCTTTTGGCAAGAAGGTGGTAAAATATAGCAGGACTGGAAAGCAGTTATTGCAGGCGACACTGCAGAGTAGTTGCTGACAATGTCAGGAGACTTAGCTTTGATTGTGGTTTCATAGTTTGCCAGAGCTCTGTGACTTTAAATAAACTATTCATTAAAGAAGCTCTTTGTGCCTCAGTCGCCCAGTGTGTAAAATGAGGGCAGGAAAAATATCTACCTCACAGGGATCATAAAGGTTATGTTTATCTTATGCTTAGTACAGTGCCTGATACATAAATTTCAGTATTGCATGTAGAAAATAAGGGAAAAGCAAATATTTGTTCACTTATTCAACTTATATGAGTGTCCTATAGGTATGCCAGGCACTTTTCTAGGCACTGGAAATACAGCCATGAGCGAACAAGAGTCCTTGGTCACACTGTTTACATTCTAGCATGAGGTGAAAAAAATTAGTCCTGATTTATCTGCATCTATCTAGTTTCCGCTGGTGAATAGCTAAAGTTGGGACAGGAAAGTCCCATCAAAGTCCTATCTTAACGTCTCTCAGGGAGATACACGTTCTATAATGTCAGGCTAAGAGAAGGGCTATATAAAGAAAAATTAAATAGGGTAAAGGAACAGAGTAAGCTGACCTTATTTTAAATAGGGTTGTGGCATTTTAGTAAAGAGGTGAGAGATGTTGGAGTTTCATCTGAAATGATTCAAAATAGAACTGAAATTCAGGAGAAAGAACTGCTCTGAAGATGCTGTGTTTTGGGGTAGAAATGATTGCACTCTGGCTGCAAAAGACAAACTAAAAGCTGACTGGAAATAGCACCTTACAACTAGCTTACTTACACGTAAACTTAGTCTTCTTTTTCTTTCTGCCTTGAGGAATGAAGAACTGTAGATCTCCTAATGCGGAGAACTGTCTTCTAGGGGGTATGCTATGGGTTGAATTGTGTCCGCACCAAAAAGATATATTGGAGTCCTAACCTCCAGTACCTCAGAAGGTGACTTTATTTGAGGACAGGATCTTTATAGAGGTAATTAAAAGTTACGATGAAGTTATTGGGATGAGCCCTAATCCAATATGGCTGATGTCTTATGAAAAGGGGCAATCTGGACACAGATTGAGACAGGCATAGAGGGAAGATGCGGCACAGTGACAGGGAGAAGACAGCCATCTTCAAGCCAAGGGGAGAGGTAGGAAAAACATCCTCCCCTCAGCCCTCAGGAGGGACCAACCCTGCTGACACCTTGATTTCAGACTTCTGGCCTTCAGAACTGTGGAACAACACATTTCTGTTGTTTCAGTCACCCAGTTTGTGGCACTTTGTTATGTAACCCTAGCAAACAAATCCAGGCTGGATGAAAATCATATCTGAATACTTATCTCCCTTAAGAGATTGTTAAGTCCCTTGAGGGGAAGGACTGACTGTTTTAAGTCATCTTTGTATCTCTTCTGGAGTACCTGATCTCATGCAAAATTTAATGCTATTTAAAGTTCCAGCACCTACAAACTGTGGAGTTCAATAAATGCTAAATTTTTTCCACTACCTTTTCCACATGTATTTTTCCTGACAGATAACTTCTTTCTTTTGCAAACCAAACTTAACTTCTGGGACATATTCAAGTAGTAATCTCAGCTCAGTAATCTTAAATTGGAGCTAGGTTTTGGCAACATCAAAATTAAAATTTGAGTGCCTAAATTTATCAGATGTTATATACAAGTAATTAAATATAAACTATCCCTGATCTTTAGGCGACTATACTCCAAAGTAGACTTGATATAGACACATATACAGGAAATGCTAACAGATGAGCTGCAACTGTTAGTTTGATACATGAAGAGTTGTGAGAAATGGCACAAACGTCAAAGAAAAGGAAGAAAGAGGAAGTAAGGGAGTAGTCACCAGAGCCCTTTATGTCAGCTCAGCGCTGGGCCATGGATGCACGATGAACTGTTACTGTTAAAATGTATGCATTCACATGTGCAATTTCATCCTCAGAACCTCGCCATCTACAGATAAGGAAACTCAGCCTCAAGAAGTCAAATGACATCATTCACCCAACAACGGTGTTGGAGGCAAACTGGAACCCAGACTGTGTGACTGAAAGGACAAACTCTTTTTGGTAAACAGCACACAAGCATACACACCTATAGTATACTATCCTTCTACCTAGAAACATGAGCATGAGCTACCCAATTTATCCCTTTATATTCTTAACACTGGCAAAGAAAAATGCAAAATACAATTCCTGTTAAATCTATTTGCAAAGGCATAGGTAGCTGTAGGAGTATAAAAGTTATCATGGGAGTATACATATGTGTAGACAGAACCTGTCATCTTTGATCAACTGCTTGGTTTGAAAAGGACATTCAAGAACAGAGGCGGAAGAGCAGCAACACAATTAAGAGCAAAGTGAATGAGAAGAGACAGTTGCCGACAACTTACATTTATAATCAGTTACAAAATACGCCTACCCTAGTATTTCAGGAAACAAAAGTTCACAAGACCACCTCCAAAAGGACTGGTAGCCGTGTAAAAATGCCCACTCACTCAGAACAGTTTAGAATTTGAGTAAATGAAATAAAATATAAAATCACCAACATAATTCATGGTACCAACTCCAAACTTTATGGCACTGATGTTTGTTTACCACTATTGGTGACAGTTCTTATACTTTTTAAAATACATTTATATTCTCAAACTTCTTGATAAGTTATCCTAAAATACCTACCAGTACTGCCCAAGGAATTTATGCCAACGAAAATTTTATTACCCAATAGCAATGAACGACACCTGGCCAAGATCTTCATGTGTACAACTAAAGGCACGTCGTGGTACAAATGAACATGATTTTTACTTTCCTAGCTCCTGCCAACTGACTTTTGTGTCCAGTGCTACTACTATGTGTCTCTGAAAATGAACAAAGAATATTTTTTTTGTGGTTTCTGATAACTTTCTGAAATCATTTGTTAAAATAGTTGAAAAACTGGATTCTCTGGTCTTCATAGCTGATCTTTCGTGGTCTTTTTCAAATTCCCAGTTAATCCTTCGTAAGAGGCACAGGGAACCACAGGGTTCCTCCACAACTGTGCTTACTGTAACTTTAGGAGAGGGTGCTTGAGACAGCATTAAGCCTATTAACGCCTAATCCTAACCCTCAAGACTGTGGCAGAAATTACAGACTGCAGGCTGTAAACTAAACCATGCCCCCAAACTTCTGTTTACAATGGATAAAACAACAATTAAAACAGTCATGAGCACTAAACAATCTGGAGAATCTCGAAAAATCTGAAGACCCGGTAACACTGGACTCATCTTCTCACAGGACAACCCACAAGAGCTAAGAAGTCTTTTCTTCTTTAGATTTAAAGGAGTCGTCCCAACTCCACACACTCTAATCACCATTCCTATTCAGTTAACTCATAGTATGCTTCTTAAGCCACATTCTAAAAATAAATCAACACAATTACAAATTACATACATTAGTCACTTGAAACTAAGAACACAGATGACCCAAATTAGGAATAGTTTTGAAGGCCAAAGACATATATAATGAAAGCAAAATGAAACAAATGAATCTTTGTAACACAATCACAGTGAGGAACTACCATGTACTTTCTCAATAATTTGACTCTGCACCCATAGTGAAATATACCCTAAGAACGACCACAAAAAGACACTAATTTTTTCAGTAATCATATTGTTGGTGGTAGTGTTGGTATCATCATTCTGAGACTATTTTGGATTTAGTCTCTTTGGGTAAAAGAAAATGAATAATCATGTTGATGTTGTCGAGAACTGGGGTTTTTTTCAATGTGGAAGAAAGGAGATAGAGATGGAACATCAAGGAAGAAAAGTCCCTGGGTCATTTAATTTGATTTTTAAGTATAACATGAACTCATGATTTTTTTTTTTTAAACATAATTTATTTGGTAGCTTTAATCACAAAAAAGGCCTAGAAACAATGACTAGCTCAATAGGAATAAGCATCTTAAGTCCCCAGATTGTGATCTCCAAATGCCATTTCCCACTAAAACGCTTCTTAGAGAAAAGGACTATTTCCTAGCCTGGGGCAAAAAACTTACAAGATAAGTCTGGACAAACTGTCAAACGAGATGAAAAAGCTATCAAAGGTGCCTCAAATCGAGTCAAATGGACTCAGGTGTCATCATGATGGTACTCCAACTGGCCAAAGATGGGACACTCGATAAAAATAACAATTACACATGCTACAAAATGTATGAATATTGAAAACATTACACAAAGTAAAAGAAGCCAGTCACAAAGGACGATGTACTGTTATGATTCCATTTATATGAAATGCTCGGACTAGGCAAATCCATAGAAACGAAAGATCAGTGTTGGAGGTAGGGTAGCATGGCGGGTAATGAGGAACGACTGCTAACAGGTATGGGGGTGATAAAAATGTTTCAAACTTATTAGATCTTGGTGATGGTTGCATAACTCTGTGAATATACTAAAAATCACTGAATTATACACTTTAAACGGGAATTTTATGGTATGTAATTTATAACTCCATTAAGTTGTATATAAAAAGAACTCAACTATAATGGATTGAACCACAAATATGTTCAAATCTGTGAATTCATATTCAAATAAATCTTTACTGATCAGTATGGAGGATTCTAGGAATTCAACTCATGATTTGAAAACTGGAAAGTATCAAGTATTTATCATGTCTCTCATATATACGAAGTGTCTCTCTAGGTAACCAAAGAGATTAGGTAAAGTTTCTCTTCATAGAAGTATTACAATTAATAAATTAAAGAAAAGATTACCATTTTCAATCCTAAATAAAATAATGGATCTAGAAAATGATCAACGGCCACTAACATCACAAGAGTCAAGCAGCGTTAGGTGCCTTCTGATAGAAGTATGCAATACCACCTATGAAGCCGTCTAGCAAAAACAAAACCATGGAGAACCTACAGATAAAAAAGACTCGAGACTTTTCCAACAATGGCAATGTAAGGATCTTATGAATCCTGATTCAAACCAACTTAAATTAGCAAGAAAAAATGGACAAATTGGGATTTGCTATTAAGGACTTGTTTTTTTTAATTTTAGGTGTGATAATACTGTAGCTATGTTTTAAAAAATTAAGAGTCCTTGTCTTACAAAATGATATGAAGTCTGAGGTTTGCTTTTAAATAAAATGAAGGGGAGTAGAAGATACAGATGAAACAGCAGTCACAGCAGAAACAGCAGTCACTGTTGAAGTTGGGATGAACACATGAAAATCTATTTTGCCATTTTCTCTCACTTTGTATATATTTGAAATTTTCCACAATAAAGCTTTAAAAAAGAAAACCATTCTACTAATTCTACACATTATCAGAATTACTGCATTTCACAAATTCAAACAGGAATATGTCTCCCACAATTTCACATCTCTGAAATCAAGATGTAATGGTGTATCAGTTTAATTAGTAGTGTATTTTCTTAGTGGTACATTAAATGGTGTATTTTAAAACTGACAGCATCTTAAAGTCAATAAAAAAACTGTAAGATCATAAATATATTTAGATATCTATTTCTTCTTAGCTAAATCATTATTTTTGCATTGTACCTGGAAAGAAAGAATTCAAAAAAAATTCTTGGCTATCTGAATTTTCTTTCTTGCTTGGGATTAACTCAGTTACAATGAGAAGTATTAAAATAACACTTTAGCCAATATAAAAATGAACTTAGTCCCCAAACCAGCATTAGTGGTAGAGAGGATCTGGGAGCATAGGACAAAAGTCTACCTAAGGTAGGGGGAAAACTAATTGCTGCAGTTATTCCACCAAGACTAAAAATACAGTAAAAATGAATTCTAGTTGAATAGCCTATCTTTTCTTCATGTTTAATAAAGGAATTCCTAAGCACCCACCACTTTAGCACTTCAACAAGTTGATCATTCCAAGTAATCTAAAGGAGCATGGTAATTTGGCAAGCCTCTGAGCCTTACTGTAGTAGAAAAACTGATGTAAACTAAATTTACTAACATACATAAACTTACTATGGAAGAAAAGAAGACAAGAAAATATTTCTGACAAGAGCAAACCTAGAAATGCAATTTTGCAAGTACCAACATCAATGGAATCAGCACAATTAAAAATGCAAGTTTTTTAAAGATATGACAGTTGATGAAAATCTCAAAGGTTAATACCGGAGATTTTTAAAAGCAAAGGAAAAAACATTAGTCATTTAAAAAAAATCAATTTATGTCAAAAAGACACTATAAATGAAATTTGAAAGGCTAACAAGCTGAGAAATACAAATCTGCCATATGACAAAAGATCTATAGTCTTAATAAATAGCTCATAAGACCAAGTAAATGATCAACAATCTAATATAAAAAATGGGCAAAACAATAGGAGTAGGTCAATAAATATATCCCTAAATGGTCAACTATGTTGGTAATAAAAGAAATTAAAACAAGGCATATAGGTTACCAGATTTGGAAAACTTTTTAAAGTAATTGTGCCCAGTTCTGCCGGCTAAGCAGGAGATACAAGAATATTTCTACCCTGAATACTGGAGCAGTCGTCCATCTACCTCCTTCAAGTGTCTCTTTCTCAATGTGGCCTCGCGCACCGTATTTATAAATAAAACTGCATCCCCATCCCCACTTGTCAACCCCCCTCCTCTTTCTGTTTTCCACCTTATCACCTACCATACTATGTAATTAACTTATTATGTCTATTGTTTATTCTCCTGCCCCCCCCTCCTCCCCCCCAAATAAAATAAAGCTCCCGAGGATAGGTATGTTTTTTTTTTCTTCATGTGTCACAAGGATGGAAAACTGCTTGGGACATGGTAGGTGTTCAAAACCTATTTGTTTAATGAATGGAGTTAAAATGGTTAATTCTTTCTAAAGAAAACTTTGACAACATGAATGAAAAATCTTTAAAATGTACATGCCAATATCACTTCTAAGAACTGATTCTGAGGAAATAATCACTGATATGAGTGAGCAATGTTTATCCATGATTATTCATCTTAGGTATGAATTGCGAGAAACTGCAAACAGCCTACAGTGGAACATTTAAAATGATGTGGAATATTAATGCTACGAAAAATGCTCATGGTAATGTTAACTGGGAAAACTATACCCAATGATTCAATTTTTGTTCTAAAAATTTACACGTTTATTAACAGGTACTAAAATAAATTATGGTTACATCCATGTAATGAAATACTAGATGAAGCAATTCTGTCCTAATATGGAACCATTTCTAAGGCTTAGCGAAAAAACGAGCTAAAAAACGAAAATAGTAAGGCTTCAGTATATGGCACTAATACAGAACCAATTTCCAATGTACAATGTAAATGTAAAAAGCATCCAATATCATTTAATTTTTGAAAATTATTTTATGTACTCTATGCTGCATAAAAATGTTGGAAATTTTAAAGTACATTCCCTTCTAAACTTTCAATGTAACAATCACAGTTTTGGAAAATTAAGAAATAAAACAAGGGGCTGGTCGAGAGGCTCAGTTGGTTAGGAGCTGGCTTAAGAGTGCAAGCTCTGAGCAACAGGGCCGCCGGTTTGTTTCCCACATGGGCCAGCGATGCTGTGCCTGAGCTGAGCTGTTGCTGAGCTGCCAAAAAGTGGCAGGATGGCTCAGCTGGTGTAACAAGATTGCCTGTTCAATGGTGGGCTACGCCCACACGCAACTAAGGCTGAACTGGGCACCTTGAGCTGAGCTGCCACCAAGATGGCTCCGTGGATAGAGCATGCGCTCTTAACAACAAGGCTGCTGGTTCAACTCCCGCATGGGATGGTAGCTATGCCCATCCGCAACTAAGATTGAGCACAGCACCTTGAGCTTAGAGGCCACGAGCTGCCTACAGGAAACTAGATGGTGACTGGCGTCCTCCACAACGAAGATTGAACAACAACTTGGCTGGTCCCCTTCCCCAATTTCCCAATACTGTTCCCCTCCCCCAATTACCCAATAAAATCTTTAGAAAAATAAATAAATAAAACCATCTCCCCTCTGACTCCATAGCTCAGTGAGTACCAGAATGAGCAAAAGCTCTTCTCCAGCTCAAATAATTTTATTATGAAATTTATACTAAACCCATAAAGTTCTTTAACTGAAAATAAAGTGAAAATTACTGTCCAAATTAACTTCCTAAGCTCAAGTAGTAAAATTATTAGATATGAGATCCATTCTGGAATTGTGTTCTATAGAAACAATTTCAAAAGCAGACATAAACTGTTAAATTATAAAAGCTTATGACAAACATAAAGGCGTAGCTATTGGTATACATATTGAAAATTGAATGCTCAAAGGGAGATACAGCACTGTACCCTTTTAGAGACACAGGCAGGGGGCCATGAAAGGGTACTTGAACACCCAGGCATCCTGAGGTCCCTTACTCAGAAGGCTCTGTTCACTCAGCCTCTACCTTATTTGTCCTCAGACATACCAAAAGGGATTATCACTTGGAGACAGCAGTGGTTAGTACCCAGGGCTTTGGGGTATGTCACCTGGGTTATTGGAATCCTAACTGTACAATTTTATAGGGGAATAATCTGACACATCTCGATTTCCTTATCTGTAAAGTAAAATACAGATTATCATCAACAAGTTAATGTTAGTAAGAGTACAGTGCCTGGAAAAGTGAAATGGAGAAGGAATTCTTCAAGTAAGACAACTAAAAATCCCCAAAGTAAAATCTTCCGACAATGAAAGAGCCCAAAGAAAACAAATCCTAAAGAGCACTGAGCTGGAAAGCAGGAGCCCTGGATTCCAGTTTTGACCCTGCTACAACCAGCTCCAGCTCCATGGGCATCTTATTTCGATATAGGTTCTAGTTTTTAAGATCTACAAACTCAGGTAACTGAAAATCCTTTCTACCTGGACCATACCATGACTAAATTGCCAGAGTGCTATATATTGTTGTACTTTTCAAAAGTTCCTAAAATTTTTCATTTAACTGCTTGGTTTTTGTAACTACAGGTCCTGATCAGTTTTCTGTATGACGGAGCTACCAACATAAGAACATATAAGACCGTTTCCTTAACTAAGTTATCAGATTGCTAAAAAGTGGCAAAATCAAAATTCAAACCAGATCTGACTGGCTCTGACCAAACTTTTTGGTATGCTTCTTCCTCAGACCTTCTCCCTGTCTGATCTGGTAACAGCCTGCCTTTGCAAAATGACTGGAAGTCAGAGGTCATGGAACAGAGTCAAGTTACCTGAGTCAGGTGGGGCTTGAACTTCTGACACAGTACTCTAACCAAATTAATTAATTAGACATTTCAGCTACTTAAGAGAAGGCTGGAGAAACAAAAAAAGACAGGTAAAATTATCAAGGGAAGGTATTAAGTGAAGACAAAAGAAAAATAAAGCAGCTCTGACACTACAAGTAAATGGGGTTGGTTCATTCACATATTATTTTCAGGAGTCAAAGGTGCACAACATGAAATATTCAGTAAAATAAGTGCTAGATTATCTGGACTATTTGGTTGCTTTTGAGCAAGTCAGTAAATAATGAAGACCACTAATTCTAGGCTACACACAGTAGTGAATGGAGGGGTAATAGAAAATCCAAAGTACATATATTCAGCTTTAGAAATAAAGCATATGGCCTAAATAGATAATCCAAAGTAATGAATATCTGAATTAAAATAAAGTATATGATCACATATATATGTATCTCCCAAATTATTCAAGCTAATACCAAAATTAATTTCCATGTGGAGAGACTAGGACAGATGACTTCTAAATAATACAATGAACAATAAAATCACCACCAGCTTATATCAGCAAAAAATGTTTTATAACACATTCATATCAGCTCCACAGGGAGGAACAAAACTAAGACCCAAAAAGAAAATGAGTAACACTTAAATTTCCACTGCATAGTAGAACCAAGTTAGCTCCTCGCTGTTTCCATTAAACCAATCTGGGATTAAAAACTGGTTTTTGAATAATTCATACATGGATAATCAAGAAGCAAACACACACACAAACACATACAAACACTCATTTAAATGTGTTGGTTACAAAGCACTTCGCAAATAAAAAATTTCATAAGACAGGTGATAGAAATGAAGCAAGAGATGAGGTCACCTACCACTTTAGCGCTATTGACAGAAGTCATTATGTGCTCTCAAAACATTAGGTAGCCACCAAAACAATATACACCCCTACCTGGTATTGTCATTCAGAAAGGTAACCAAGGAAAGCCCCTGAAATGCATTTCATGCACTTGGAAAGAATTAGATGGTATACAGCTCCACATAACATTAAGTAAATGAAAAAGTGTCAAGAAAATAATGCATTTTTTTTCTGAACACAAATTATCTAAAAGACAATTCCCAAGACCCTTTGCAATTAAACGTTAGTACAAAATAAAAATTCTTTAGACTAAGCCTCACTTACAGAAGCCCTCTACTGGGCGTTTCTACTAAGCTGTGTCCAACTTTTGTGTTTCCCACAATAGTGCTAAACCACGGTTTTGCATCCTGCTGATAAAAACGGATATGTAGCACTTTATACACCAAACCAGAATCACCAAGTGTTGGCTAAAGAACTTTCCCAGAAGCTATCTGCATTCAGTGCGAGGACTTGAGGTTTAGAGAAATGAAAAGCAGTTAAGAGAAACCGGCTGTGCATACAGTGGTCTGCCTTGCACATTGCGAGCAAGGCTTATGCGCCCTGCAGGCTCCTCAGGAAGTTGACTAACCAGGGAGACCATGCCCTCCTCTTAAGAGCGTGTAGCTGGCAGGCCAAAATATGGCAAATTCATTCAAGAATTCCCTAACGGCCTATCGTGCGGACGCAGGAGGCAAGTTAAGACGCTGGGAAGCAGGTACGCAAAAGAGACCAGAGTTCACGGACAGACAGATAATGATCCACCAGCTCCGTTGGGAGGCCCAAACTAGAGGAGTTGTGCCTCCTCTCTGGAGTTGGGGAGGTAATGACCGGACGGGCTCTGGACCTGCTCCAACAGTCCTTTCCAGCAGACCTGAGGCTGCACAGACCCAGGCCTGGCCTTCGGCAACAGACGCTCCCTTCCGCATGGTTCATGGAGAGCGAGCGACCCTCCAAGGCCGCCCGAGGCCATGAGGCTGGGGCTGCAGGATGCCCCAACCGGGTGCACGTTCAAGATGTGAAACCAGAGGAGAGGAGGTGCGGGAGGAAATCCAAAGAATGGGATGCTGGGGTTCAAGACTCACTTTCTTTGGGCTTTGTCCTTCTTGGCCTTGGTCCTTTTCTTTCGGGCCTGGAGCGCAAGCACTGCAGGAGAGAGGGATGGATGAAAGGCCAACGTGGAGGAAGGAGGCGATCAAGGTGAGGGTGGAGAGCTAGCAGGGACGCAAGGCCGGAGTGCGGGGCCTGCCAGAGGGGCGGCTCCGGGGTGAGCGCCGCGGCTTCGGCGAGGCGGCCGGCTAGGGAGCTGGCGGCCCACCGGGCGCTGAGCAGCACCCAGGCGGGATGCGCCGGAGGGGGCTCGGGCCGGGTCAGGGGGCCGGCGGACGGTGGTCTGCCTCGCCCGCCGAGGGCGGGGCCCTGTAGTGGCCCCAAGGCGCCGGCCAGCCTGGCGGGGAACAAGGGGTGACGACTGTGGGCGCGGAAGGACGCACGGGCTGAGGGGCGCGGACCCGCAGCCCAAAGGCGAGGGTTGAGGGGTGGCGCCACCTCAATGGAGGGGAGCCGCACGGCCGGGGACCGGACTGCAGCGGTTAGGCGAGGCTCCCGGCACTGACCCGGGCCTCGCCCAGGCAGCCTTTGCCCCTCGTGGCGAAGGCCGCTCCACTGCTCACCTTTCCGCTCCATGGCGAGACCGGTAACCGCCAGGCGCCTGCGCACTCGAGTGGCCGTGACTCCCGCTCCCGCCGCGGCCCAAAACCAAGCCCGCGCTCCCGCCCCGCCCCCGCCCTCGCCCCACGACGGCGTGCGCCTGCGCGTTAAGCGCGGAACCTACCACCTGCTCCCGAGAAGGGGAGGGCAGTCAAGAATGGGAGCCGAGGGGGCGGGGAAGAACGCAGAACGTGAATGCTAAAGAGGTGTTTGAGAACCAAGCTTGGAACTCTGGCAGGGTCAGTTTGTTCTATTCGCCCGGCGGTTGCCCCTTAGGAATGGCGAAGAGCGCGGCTTCTAGGGGTCTCTGCGTGCTGAGTCAGAGCTCCGCAGCCAACTGGAATTGGTCTCAGTTTCCTTGTCTGTCAAATGGATTAATCAGGCGTGTCCCAGTACGCTCAGCTATTGCTAGGGCAAATTTAGATGCCATGTAAAGAAAATGAGGGGAGAAATTACGAGAAAGAAAAGGAAGTGGGAGCAACACAAAAGAAAGACTGGAAGGAAGGAACTTATGACCTAGTGGAAATTATAAGAGTGAATTTTCTCTTAAAATTTCTCGTTTAAATGAAGGCTGTAAAGGAAGAAAGAAGGAGATTAAAAACAGTGTTTCCTCATTTTACCACTTCATCTTTTCAGTACACGGATAAACACAATTGTCTTAATAGGATGCTTTAATACTTTTCTAAGTTCATTGTCTCATTTGATGTTCATGGCAACTTAAAGGCAACGTAGTTCTTACCTCCACTCTACAAGGAAACAAAAACTTGGAGGGGATATGTACTCCAAATTTTGGTGACCCGACCCAATGATTCAATCATCAAACCCTTATTGTAAAACAGGATCAGCAAAGTTTTCTATGATGGGCCATATAGTAAACATTAAAGCTTGTGGGCTATAAGATCTTTCTCAGCTACTCAACTCTGCCTCTAGAGCTCAAAAGCAGTCATAGAAAGCAGAGGCTGACTGTGTTCCAATAAAGCTTTATTTATGATCCCTAAAATTTGAATTTCATGTAATTGTAACAAAATATTATTCTTCTGTTATCTTTTTTCAATGATTTCAACCATTCTTGGCTAAGGCCTTAGTTTGCCAACTCCCTTTGTAAAGTTCTGTAGCTGGACAGGGTGGAAGCTCTGAAGACCTGTGCCCTAAAAGAGGTTAGACTCTAGCGGGGAAGACAGGCCAGTAACTAATGGACTGAGAAAGGAGGATAAAAGTACAGCAGTACTGCACAAGTCAAGTGTAGGGGCTTGGGCAGGATTTTATTGAACAAAGTAAGCAATTAAGTCTAGTCAGGGAGGAGGCAGCTTATGAGCTGGGTCTTGGGAAATACGTAGAATTTCCACAGACGGAGAAGGAGATGGCAGGCATTCCTGAATGAGAAAATCAATTGAGCAAAAAGGCACAGACTTGGAAATTTGTGGGCAGGGGTGGCGGAAGGCTGGCAATGCCCGAAGGGATGAAGTGGGATGTGAGGCTGGAAATGTAGGTTGCCAAATTGGAAATTTAGATAATTAATAGCTGTGGCATGGAGCCTGCACGATAGCATTTCTGGGCATATTGCAAAAGAGGACAGCACCTGTTGGTCAAGGAGCACTACCACCCAGTTTCCTCCCCACTCTATATTTGAGAATGAAAGGGGTGTTGGGCAGACACCCTGAAGTCTGAGGATTCTGCTAGCTCAGGAAAACCACTTGTGGTTTAGGAAAGACAGGAGAGAGCTGGTGGCTGAGAAAAAGTCCCACAATCGGGAAATTACTCCCCACCAGAAAGTAAACAGTTATGAGGCTAGGGACCCTGTTTGTGTTTTCTTTGATGTATCCTCAGTGCCTTGCACAATGTCCAATGCTTAGCAGATGCTCAGATAGTTGTCTAATCAAAGAATAAATGATGTGCAGCTTATGAGAAATGTCTGGATGAGAGAAAACCCTGAGAGAGACAACATGAGAGGTGTGCTAAACTCCAAATGGGTTATTGCAGATCCATCAAAAAGGAAGTAAGTTTAGCTTCGGATGAATCAGTCACACCTATTCTGACTCTGAGTAACTCTTGCTTCTTTCTCTAAGAACTTACTAACCACCTGTTTAAGAACTTATTTGAGGGCCAGCCAAGTGGTGTGTTGGTTAAAAGGGCTGGCTTGGGACGCCAGCTCTGAGCAGCAGGGCCCTGGGTCGGATAGCACAGTAGCGCCAGTGACACTGCGCCCTCTACAGCTAAGATGGTGAAAAACAGCTCGACATGGAGCTGGGCTGCCATGAGTTGCCCGCACGGTGTAGGCTGCAGTGGGGCTGGCAGGCAGCGGGCGTGAGCTGCTGTAAGCCGCCGTGAGCCTCTGTGAGCGGCTGTCCAGTGGCCGGCGACTGATCTGTCACACCTGGGAAGAGTGCAATGTTAATACCAACATGGGCTAGTGAAGCGACGTCCTCCACAACTAGACTGAAGAACAAAAGGACAGCAACTTGTCTGTTTCCTTCCCCGATTCCCCAACGCTGTTCCCCTCAATTCCCCAATAAAATCTTAAAAAAGAAAAAAAAAGAAAAATCACTCCCTCTCCCCCCTGCCCAATTTCACAGGGCTTGTCTTATTCTGGACTTGACCCTTCCAGAAGTTATTCTCAAAAGTGGTGGGCATTCTTTGGTATTCATTCTCAGTTACGTGCATACCCCTCTCCCACAACTGTTTCTGCAAGTCCTTTTAAAAGTAGAATTATTCAGAGATCATGAGCCATCGTCGTATTTATTGTTGCTCGTGGGCAGTGTCAGAATTTAAGTTCTGAAAAGATCCTATTCCCCTTAAGCTAGCTTACTTTTTAAGACTGCCCTGGGATCTTCCCTAACACTTCTTTGACATTTTTGAAACCTGAGCACTTAAAGTGTAGGACACACGTTTTATCACACCCAGCATTCCCTGCCTTGATTACCACAAACTTACACTTTGTTTAAAGTTTTGACCTGAATGAAACCCAAAGTATCACTTCCCCCTATGGCTTCCCCTATGTCCTGTGAGATGAAATGGACAACAGAAAAAAGTGAAAATATATCAGATGCTTTATTTTGAATGATGTAAGATTCCCAGTAGATGTCTGCATAACTGGAGAATGCCAATAGTACTTTCTCTTGCCCTTATGACAGTTTTGTGAAATATATTGTGAAAATATAGTTATAGTCTAGGCTTGAGCGTCAGGAACACATGGCACAGTGAACAGACTAATTAAAGAGACTTGAATGAGGGGATTGAGGTGTGTGTAGAGGTAAGGGAGACTACCAAGGGATGATGAGGCATTCAGGGACTAATAGTGGAAATCTTTGCTATCTGTAGGCCTTAAGGGACCAGGGGTAGAAGTGTTACCAGAACCCAACAGGAGCTTGTGTGAGTCTGCTAGGGTTGCCAAAGTACCACAACTGGGGCTTAAACAACAGAAATGTATTGTCTCATGGTTCTGGAAGCCAGAAATCTGAAATCAAGCTGTCAGCAAGGTTGGGTCCTTCTGAGGGCTGTGAGGGAAGGCTCTGCCCTCTTTCCTTAGCTTGTAGATGACCGTCTTGTCCATGTCGCTTCATAACATCTTCTCTCTTTGTGTGCCTCAATCTGTGTCCTCATTTCCCCTTTTCATGAGGACATCATTCATATTGGATTAGGGCTCATCCTAATGACCTCATTTTAACTTGATTCCCCCCCTCTCTAAAGACTGTATTTCCAAAGAAGGTCACCTTCTGAGATACTGTGGGTTGGACTCCAGTATATCTTTTTTGGGGGTGGGTGGTGGGTAGGGACACAATTCAGCCCATAACAGAGCTCCATTGGTAAGAAAGTGCTGCCTGACAGCAGCTGTGCCCTTTGATAAAGGGATATAAGCCATGGCCCAGCAGGGAAATAAATCCTCAATTTCCTTCCCCTCTCATCCTCTCAGGCTAATGTCTCCCATTAACAAAACCCAAGTGGAAGTTAGAAGGGTGCCTGGGTAATGCAGTCCATGCAAGCCAGCCTCCAAGGGCACAAGCAGGGTGGAGAAGGGTGGAGGGTAATCATGGAAGGGCAAACAGAGAATAACCAGCACATCCTGTCTGGGCAGTCTTTAGGATACACCCAAAGCAGCTAGAAATTTCCAGACAAGTAAGCCACTTTTTTGGGCACCCTGATCCCTGGAAAGGCTTGAGAACAGAAGCTGCTTAGAGATAACTCCCTTTCTGGCTTTGTTCCATAAAAGCTTAAGCTTCACAAGGAAATTGTGCTGGAGTGAAGGGTTGGGGGGAGTGGGTGGAGATAAAAGAGTAAAAGCCTTGGCTTGGTGGGGTGGGAAATTATGTAAGTTCTTTGAGGTCTCAACTGTCTGTCATTTTGGGTGCTCTGGCCACACATGAAGGTTGGAGGAGGAGAGGAGATTCTTTAGCAATGAGGAGGTTACAGAAATTGGTGGTTCCCGAGGCAGGTAGGGCCCGTGCTCTGCTCCTTGGAAATGCTCTGGGGAGGCAGCAAGGTGTTGCAAACTGACCTAAGCTGATAATGTCCAACTCTTAGTTCCTTTTCATTGGTAATGTAACAAATACCTGCCAGAGAAGTCTGAAGAGATGAGGATTTGCCTGCCCCACATCCTCACTCTTGGGATACAGAGAAACAAGTTTCAGACTAAAATCTGACCCTCTTACCTCACGACATTTGTTAAACATTCATTAGCAGGCAGGCACAAAACAGCTCCTCTGAGCTCTATAGGTTCTTTGGGGTTTCCCTGTCTACAGCCATAGCATAAATGAAAAGTTTACTCAGGGCAGGGACAACAGTATCCCAGAAGCAGGACTCTGTCACCCGCATAGTGGGCATCAGGCAACCAGAAACGTTGTTACTTTGTTATGCTGCTCCAATCCTGATCAGTGCCAGAGGTCTTATCAGAAACAAGCTTTCACTGTTGAAACGAGTTGCTTGTCAATTTGTGTAATGGATGCTATAAAAGAGCTATCATTGGCGAAATTTGTGAACCACTTTGTTGAAGCCACCTTCTGATTAGAATGTTCGCTAACCACTCCTGCCATGGAATTACTGATTAGAATGCAAGTTGCACCTGGGTGTAACTTCAAGTAACCGACACCTACAAATGTCATCCTGTCTTTGCCAAAAGTTTTAATATGCCCAAGTATCTTATTTTGAAAAAGTAGATTTATTTCTTGAAAATGCCAATTAAAAAAAAAGAAGCAATCTGGGAGTCCAACACTAGGGGAATGGTTAAGCAAGTTTTACAGCATGTCTATGTAAGTTGCCAAAACAGGACTATGGAGCCTGTCTAAGGTTCTGGAAGTACTGGAAGAGCTTTCTGAAACATTCTCACCTAGAATATGCTTCTCTTACCTTGTTTCCAAGGATCAACGCCAAAGTCTTTTAAGGTAAATTACAAACATCATGAGATGCAGTGCCACTGGGAGTCTGCCAGGCCAGGAAAGATGGTCTGCGATGTTTAACATATTCAAAGGACAATGCAGACTTGGACAATAAAAATAATGGGCTGAAGATCAAAAGTCATTTCCCTGTTTTCTGAGCAGTGCATAAACCTCCCAGGCTTTTCTGTGACCCTATGGACAGAGAGGAGCGTCGCAATGACTGAGATTGAATTTCTCCAGCATGAATCTCAGGGTCAGTGTGTAGACAATTTAGGAAATACATTGAAATGGGTAACATGGTTTACACATTTGATTTCTGATTTCCACCCTGCTATGCAATGTTGAATCCATTATTCTCTTTCTTCTTTCAGATATTTTCCGCCATGCTCACCCTTATGACAAATATTTACTTAGCACCCACTGCAGGCCAGGCATTCGACTAAGGGCTGTGAAAATCAGAGAAGAAAAAAAATAGGTCTTGCCCCATAGGACTTAATAGCTAACTCTTACATGCTAATTACTGTTTACGAGACACTATTGCCCCTCAACCCTCAAACAACCTTAGAAAATAATACCATTTTTATCATCTGTTTGACAGATGAGGAAACTGAGGCACATCCAAAGTCGCACAAACTAGTAAGAGGCAGAGTTTTGAATCTGGGCAGCCAGGCTCTCAAATTCATACTCTTAACCGTACACCATATCACCTAACTGGTTTAGTGGGGGGTTGGGTGCATAAATAAATAAATACAATGCACAATGGTAGATGCACAAAGTACCACAAGAGCACAAAACAAGAGGTCCACTCAGCTCAGGATTTGAGGAGGGGAAAGGAAAGAAGTATTGCCTGAATGAGATGACATCTGGGTGGCACTGGAATGCATGAATAGGAATAAACTGGAAACAGAAGAGGAAAGAAAACTACAGCCAAAGAAGACAGCATGGTGTGTGTGTGGAACCATAAACAGCGTAGTATCGCTGGGATATAAAATGCAAGGGAGGTGGTGGGAGATAGTTTGCTCCACAAACAATCATGGGCCCCTTCTATGTGCAAGCATGGTGCTTGGTGCTGCGGGTATTTCAGGGACAGAGCATTTAAGGAACTTGAACTTGCGCTTTCAATCATCTTGCTTCCCTACTTAAGTAACTTTTTGAAACTATCTCCAGAGAAAACACTCAATAAATTAGAAATAGAAGGGAACTTCCTCAACTTGATAAAGGGCATCTATGAAAAACCCACAGCTAACATATTCAATGGTGAAAGACTAAATGCCATCCCCCTAAGTTCAAGAATAAGACAAGGATATCCTCTCTCACCACATCTATTCAGTATGGTACTGAAGGTTCTAGCCAGGGTCATTAGGCAAGAAAATTATATAAAAGGCATGCAAATTGGAAAGGAAATCAACACTTAAAATAGGAGTGTTACGTCACATTTTTGAATGCCATCCAATGGAATTTAAATATAATAGCAATTTGATACTCACTATTATCCACTTATATATGTAACAAAAGTAACATCACTTTGTTAACTATAAGAAATTTCACATTACTCTCTTTTCTCCTTGAGCTTGTATTTCTATTCCATTTTCCTCTCACAGAAGTTTATCCTCAGGTGATATAATTTTATGCTTGAAAGTCTATCATACTTCTCCACCACTAAATGTGCATTTACATTGAAATTTAATTTGTAAAAACATTTCCCGAGATCATGATCCTCTAAAAACTATCTTACCTATCATTGCAAATATTATTATTGCATGATTAATCAAAATAATGTATAGCATTATTTTTGATAAAAGAAATTTTATTGCAAAGGTATCTCGGTGCAATGGTAGGTGATTTTTCTCAATGAGTCCTGCATTATTCTATTCCTATTTTTTGGGCAATGGCTAAGAAAACTTGTTCATATAAAATAAGCAGGTGGGAATGGAAAAGGTTTTGCTATAGCAATACTATTCAGTATTTTTTTTGGAACTCCTTCCAGATAATGTGCCCCCAAATCGCAGAGTATAATCATTATCAAAACTTAGTTTAGTGATTCATCAACTGACAACTCCAGGAGGTCCTCATTCAATTTTGTTGAAAGCAAATGATTGGAAACCATCTGACTTGCAAAAAGATGTGTTGCCTGGTCATTAAAGTTGTTTACTTTCTCAATCCAGACACCAGTATTTCAATATGTCCCATTTTTTGGACCCCTAAGAGGTTTATATGCCCCCTGGCAGTGCACCTGAGAATGATTCTCTGGGGAGAGAGGGAGACCTTGGTTTTTGTTTGTTTTTTGTGCCCCCCCACTCCAAGGAATGATAGTGACTTTTGTTCACTGCCACATCTCCAAGGCCTAGAAAAGTGTCAGACACATAGTAGGTGTTCAATGAATATCTGTGGCATATTATGAAATAATGTAAAAGCCACTGGTGTCAGGGTGTGTGCATAGTGGGGCAAGGAGAAGAGGCAGAGACACAGGGGTATGCAGTGTATCGATTTGGGTTTTTCAGTTCAAAGGCACCAAAAGGACATTTCTCCAGATCGAAGCAGCACTGAGTAGAGGAAAGGCCTAATCTTTGGCATCCAACCTGGGTTTGAATTCTGACATTGACATTGAATAGCTGTGACTTCGGGCCAACTCTTGGTCTTAGATTCTTACACTGGATAAAAAGGATAACTGTCCCTCCTTCCAGAAGAGGCTTTGGAGGAAGTGATGATGAAATATGATAATGCCTATAAAGTATCTGCATCATCGCATACACTCAGGAAATACGAACTGTCCTTCATTTGAACCCTGCTCCTTTTCCTTTTGGTGGCACCACCCTTTCCTCTTACAAGGCGAGAAATTTGCACTAGTGGACTCACCCTGAACCCCCACTGAGGCAGATGCTAAGCAGCAGACGAAATGATAGAGTTAGGGGCCTCAGGTGGAATCCAGGGGAGAGGGACCTCCTGCACCTCAGTTTCCACATCTAGAAAATAGGAACCACACATTTCCTTCAAGGCTCCTGTCCTTCTGACGTTCCTTCAAAGCAATCCTGCCCCACCCAAAGCCCCACCTGCTATTGGTCACTATCTTATAATCCATGGATAAAGTGGGGAAAGTGTGGAATAGCTTCAAATACAGGTGTCGGAATGCCTTTAGTCATGAGGGAGGAAGCCATAGTGAAAATGTGGACATGAACTCCAACGGGTGTTTGTCAGTCAAAGAGAAAAAAAACATCAGCATAGGAGACTCAGCTTCTCAGCAACAAAGCAGCCCCTTTAGAGAAAATGTTGCCTTCCAACTGGGATTAAACCCTTCAAATAATTCCTCAAGGAGAAACCAAAATTATGCCACTGAAATTCCTCAGCTTGTTGAAATAAGCAATGAAACGAATAATGATTTGTGTATCATCACAGGAACAAGACTTACAAGAAGAGATTCCTCCTCTTGATGTGCTCCATGGGGTGGGAAGAAAAAACATTCCTGTTCTACAAAGACACAAAGTTCAGTGGATGCTGATAAAGAAAATCTGGTAGAACTCAAAGGAGAGGGAGGCGCGGCGATACGGTATAAACTCCATACAAGATATGAACAGCATTTTCAGTACAACTGTAGGAAGTCTCTACCTGAGACAGAAGTTGCAGGATACTGTGGGCTTGTGTTTTCCCATGGGAACTTACAAGAAGCAGTCAAAGTTCCTCTTTTCTAATAAAAGAAAAATTCACCTTGCTGAATTAATGCTTGAGAAATATCCTGTTTTGGCACCTCAGATTTAGCCCCCAAATGACATTTGATTAAACAGCATACAGCCCCTGTGAGCTCACATTCAACGTTTTTTGATATATCTGACCCATCCTTGGCTTTCACAGAAGGTAAAGAAGATAAGCTTAGAGAGAGGAGATAGCTTAGTATTGCACAAATGCATACATTTGAAGCCACTGCACAGGTTAATTTGTTACGTAAACTGGGACCAAAGTTAGTGCCTGGCATGACTAAAATAAGTGGGGGCAATTCCCCAATTCCACAAGCTAATTGTGACTCAGAAGAGGACGCAACCACCCTGTGTTCGCAGTCACGTAGGCAGAAGCAAAGCCAGGTATCTGGAGAGAGCCATGCCCACGGTGGTAGGCAGGAAGGTTGGCAAACCCACACGCAGATTGATTACAGACTCTGCTCCGTGCCCAATTTGCTTCAGATTACAGGTAATCCCTGTTCCTGAGGAGCGATGGACTGTTAGGAAGCAGGAGCCCTTCTGGAAGGGAAACCCGAAGGTACATATTTTCTCAGGGGCTCTGAGCAAGAGTCCTTTTCTCTGTGAGCTCCCGTCACTATAACAGATCCTTGTGTGTCCGAATTGAACAGTGGAATCACACCTTTAGTTTGGATGTTCATGGCCCTTGTATATTTCACTCCTCCACTGTAACAGGACTTTTGGAACATTATAAAAGATCCCAGTTCTTGCATGTTTTCTGAACCATCGCTTGCTCTGTCACTACATAGGACTTTCCCTTTCAGCCTGCAGGATTATATCTGCCATGCAGTGATCTGCAGATGCACTACATATGATGAAATCGATGGGCTTCCTTTACCATCAATGTTTTAGGACTTTTTAAGAGGATCATTATAAACAATAAGTTTCTGTTCACTGGTTAACGAGAACCAGTCAAGGTCAAGTAAAGTCTCTTATCCCCAAAAGGCATCTGCCTTTCTGGGCATCTGAGAGTACGCCTACAGCAAGCACACATATCTGTGTTACGTTTTGTCAGTGCAGTATGTAAGCTCAGTGTTAATATCTGTCTGATGCGATTTGATGTGATTTGCTATTAGACAAACGTGGTGCATACTGAGACAATAGATAAAGACATTTTGCTGATTTAGCTGTTTTTTTTTAAACTTTACTGGGGAACAGTGTGTTTTTTCCAGGACCCATCAGCTCCAAGTTAAGTTGTTGTCTTCAATCTAGTTGGGGAGGGCACAGCTCCCTGGCCCATGTGGGAATCAAACCAGCAACCTTGGTGTTATGAGCCCACTCTCTAACCACCTGAGCCAACCGGCTGCCCCTTAGCTGTTTGTTTTTAATGGCTATAGTAATCGAGTGAGGCAACTGGGGCGTTTGTTGTGAAGAATTCTATTTCTTACCAAAGAACAAATTATTACTATTGAATGAGTATTTCAACAGTGTGGCTAATGTTTGAAATTATTACTGTTTCTAAGAATTTTTCTATGAACTTCCAAAAGTAGCAATGTTTGTAGTTACTATAACTCAAGCTTTGGAAGTCCAAAAAATACAGGTGTCCTTCCTTTAAAAAAAAAAAAGGTGCCACTTCCTGGACACAAGGGCTTCACGCAGCTCACATAAGTGTTGATATAGTTTAGGCTCAGTCTCCTTGTCTCTCCTGCAAAAGGTACTGTTAACTAAACCAGCTTTTTAAATTAGTAGTTCTTACAATTTCAGCCTCATAAAATTGGTAGAATTTTATTTAAGGGCCTTCAGTATTATTTTTTTTTAATGAGAGCTTTCACTTAAAACTGACATTTGGAATAGCTACTACAATGTAGTCCTGTGTGTGGCTTTTAAAGTTGACATGTACAGTCTAATTGTTGATTCATTCAAGTTGGATCTTTTCCTAAGTCCATGACGAGTTTGTGAACCATGAAGAAACTGAGACCAGAAGGTACCCAAACAAGTCAGATAATAGCAACTACAGTGATTACTGATGTTGAGATTATTGTTAAACTGTAATTAATAATTTGGATGGCAGCATTTATCTCCTTGTAGTAAACTCATAGCTGAATTCTTAAGCACAATTTATAGAATTTTAGTGTAGTTAATTTTTAATACAAAATCTGAAATTGAAATTACAAACTTAAAAGGTATTATACAATTATTGTATCTGTACGATTTTACTTAGCACCTTTTTGTCACCTAGAATAGTGTACAGTACTACTTGAGTGAGCTATTTTGGACAAACTCTAGGGTTTGCTTCTTAGTTTTGAACTGAATTTACAGTTTTGTCCTAGACATTTTGCACTGAAGTAGTTAGCTCCTTTCCTGTGTCTTTTTGGAAATGTGCTCTGAACCATTGGTGAGTGCATGCTCCTTAGTTTCCTAACTTGCTGCTACAGAATGTTATTTTACATTCCTATGGCTATTCCCAAGGCTACAAAAAAGAAAAGTTATATTTGTATACAACACTAGCTCTTTGACCGCTAATGTATGTTCCTACTTGCTGTACCTTGTTATGGCTACTTTTTTTGTGTGCTAATAAAGGATATTTGGTGTTCTTCTTGGAAAAAAACCCAAAAACAAAACAAACAAAAAAGCTTTCCTGATGCCCCCAGCAGCGAGTGAAGTAGGCTTTTGCCTCCCTTCTCTCTCTAAAAGCCCTATGTCTCTCTCTCTCTCTTTTTTCTTTTTTTTTAAATTAAAGTTTATTGGGGTGACAATGGTTAGTAAAATTACATAGGTTTCAGGTGTACAATTCTGTAATATATCATCTATATATCCCATTGTGTGTTCAGCTCCCAGAGTCAGTTCTCCTTCCATCACCACATATTTGATCCTGTTCGTGTCTTAAAACAACACAGGGGATGGGTGTGCTCAGCACTACAGTGCCTGGGTTATATGCTATCTCCCCCTCCAGCCTATGATTTCCTCCAGAGCAGGGAGTCATTCTGTAAAACCTCAGACAAGCATAAGACTCAGCTCCTGGCAAGTACTTGAATGTTACTTAAGTGAAAAAAATCTGGAGGTGAACTGCTGACATCATAGCTTGGCCAAGGACAGCCTGCCCTGAGACTGGAAGGGCACCCTAAGCCAAGGCTTCCTAAAAAACTGGAGAGGGTGAGGGAATGGCCGTAGTTTCTGTTAACTCTCTGGAAGTTTCTTAAGTTTATAAAATCTGAAGAAATGATGCTAAAAACAAACTTGTAGGCCTGGGAGCTACCTACAGGGTGTGGGCAGCCAGCAGCGTTTCCCTGGTTGTTTATCTTAATCTCCTTGAAAACAAGAAACACATGTTAGGATGGGTTATTTTCTATGAAATTTAATCAAAGCACCCCCTAATTTGCTGAAATTTTATCACTTTGGCAGGGGAGAACCCCTCCATTACTATGACAACGCTCATGCCTTCTAGGAAAGCAAAGGAAGCACCCCAGAATGTTAACAGGATTTATCTCTAAGGAGGTAGAAGTACAAGAGATTCTCCCCCTCCCGGATATTTTGTTTTTTACAGATTTTTATTTAAGAACAGGTATTCTTATAATGAAAACCTTTATTTTAACAAATCTATATCATGAGCTCAAAAAAATCTCCATCTGCTGATTTATAAAGTAACACAAAATTAATTGAAGCATGAGGTTCTTTTGACTATGTTAGGTCCAGTATTCATAGCATTGGATAGAGTATTTGGAAAGATTTTGTCTCAGTTTTGGGGGAAAAACTAGCTCTGGACTAAATGCTGCTCTATTCCCACCTAACAAAGCATAAAAATAATACCTGAAGTGGTCAAACTGTTTCCTGGTAATTTAACCACATCCCAGAACAGAGCTCAAGAATATTTACAAGAATACAGTTATACTCCATCCCCAACAAGATAAAGTTTACAATATCTGGCATAATTGGTCCAGTATCCAATAAAAGTTAACAAGTATGCGAAGAAGCAAGAAAACACAACCCTTAATGAAAAGAAAACTCAGCCAATTGAAAGTGACCTAGAAAGTATATTGATGATAGAATTAGTAGAAAAGAACGTTAAAACAACTGTAACTGTATTCTATATGTTTAAGAAACTAGAGGAAATGTTGAATATGTTAAGTAGGGATATTGAAGATATAAGAAAGATCCAAAGTGAACTAGTAAAGGCAACTACAATGTCTGAGATGAAAAAATTCACTGGATGGATTAACAGCTGATTTAGACATTGTAGAAGAAAACAAATTAGTGAACCTGAAGATATAGCTACAGAAGCTATTCCAAATGAAACACAAAAAGAAAGGCTAAAGAAAATAAAAGGAAACATGTAAAGAAAAAAAAGCCCAGAGAATCAGTTTGCTGTGGGACAACTTCAAGTGGACTAATACACATGTAAGTGAAGTTCCTGGAGGAGGAGAGGGAAAGAATAAATATTTGAAGAAGAATGGCCAAAAATTTTATAAATTTGATGAAAACTATAAACCACAAGATCCAAAAATCTCAACGAACCCCAACCAGAAGAAACATAAAGAAAACTACACCAAAGTACATCATAATTCACTTAAAACCAGCAATAAAGATCAATCCTTAATAAAACTAAGCAAAATTAGGGCTGGCCGCGTGGCATGTTGGTTAAGAGCTGGCTTGGGACGCCAGAGGGCCCCGGTTTGGATCCCACATATGAGGGCCAGTGACGCTACCCTCTACAGCTAAGATGCTAGACAACAGCTCAACCTGGAGCTGGGCTGCCATGAGTCACCGTGGAAGGTGTAGGCTGAGCGGGTTGCCATGGGCTACCGTGTGTAGCCAGCAGCCAGTGTGAGCGGCCATCCAGAAGCCAGCGACTGATCTGCCTTGCCTTGGAAGAGCGCAATGATGGTGCCAACTTGGGCCAGTGAAGTGACATCCTCCACAACTAGACTGAAGAACAAAAGGACAGCAACTTGTCTGTTCCCCTTCCCCCAATTCCCCAATAAAACTCTTTTTTTAAAAAAAGCAACAACAAAAAAAACTAAGCAAAATTAAAAGTTCTGGCAATTCTTTCAAATAATAAAAGGGCAAATCTTAAAAGCAGCCAGAGATAAAAGACACATTAACACAGAGGAACAAGAAAAAGATGACAGCAGATTTCTCCTTAGAAACATGCAAGTCAGAAGAGTGGAACAATTTCTTTAAAATACTTAAATTGCCAACATAGATTCTACTTAGGGAAAATATCTTTCAAAAAAAGATGAAATAAAGACTTTTCCCAACATAACAATATCTGAAAGACTTGTACTACAAAAAATAGTTAAGGAAGTCCTTTAAGCAGAAGAAAAATGATACCAGATGAAAATATGGATCTATACATAGGAATGAAGAACAACAGAAATGCAATGTGGGTAAATATTATAATTTTTTTTCTTATTTTAATCTTCTTAAAAGATAATTGACTGTTTAAAATAAAAATAATAGCAATGAATGTGGGGGCTTCTAACATAGGAAGAAGTAAAATGACAAAATGATAATAGCACGAAGACTGGGAGGGAAGATGTCGGTGTATATGGTTGTAATGTTCTTATACTATACATGAAGTCATATAATGTCACTTGAAGGTAGACTGTGATAAGTTAAAAGGTATACTATAAGCCCTGAAGTAACCACTAAAACAAACAAATAAAGAGTTATAGCTAACAACCCAGCAAAAAGGATATAATTGAATCACTAAAACTAATCAACAAATCTATTGTAGAAGGCAGAAAAAGAGGAAAAATAGAATAACCAGATGATACAAATAAAAAACAAATAACAAAGTGATAGACTCAAACCTAATCATATCGATAATCACATTAAATGTAAACGGCTTAAATATCCCAATTAAAAGTGAGAGATGTTTTTAGAGAAAAAAACCAACCCAATTATATGCTACTTACAAGAAACCCACTTTAAACATAAAGACACAAATATGTTAAAAAAATAGAAAAAAGATTTACCATGGTAACACTATTTTTAAAAGTGGGAATAGCAATATTAATATTAGACAAAATAAATTTCAGAACAAAGATATCACAAGTCACAAAGAATGTCATTTCATTAGATGTGAATGGGACCATTCATCAAGAAGACATAACAAAGCTAAATGTTAAGCACCTAAGAGCAGAGCATCAAAACACATAAGCAAAAGTGAAGAATGCAAAGAGAAATAGATAAACTTACAATTATAGTTGGAGTTTTCAATACCTCTCTCTCAATAACTGATAGAACAAATGGACAGGAAATTAGTGATGATTTTGAAGATTTGAACAACACTATCAACTAACCTGACCTTACTGACATTTATAAAACCATCTTCCCCCAAATAGAAAGAATACAGATTTTTTTCAAATGCACATGGATCATTTGCCAAAATTGACCTTTATTTTTATTTTTATTTTTGGATCATAAAACAAGTCTCAAAAAATTTGAAAGAATGAAATCATGCAGGGCCGGCTGAGTGGCGTGTTGGTTAAGAGCTGGCTTGGGATGCCAGAGGGCCCCGGTTCGGATCCCACATATGAAGGCCAGTGACACTGCCCTCTACAACTAAGATGCTGAACAACAGCTCAACCTGGAGCTGGGCTGCCTAGAGTTGCTGGCGACAGCGTAGGCTGCAGCCCCTGCTGCAGTGGGTTGTCATAGGCTACCATGTGTAGCCAGCAGCCAATGTGAACGGCCAGCAGCCAGCGTGAGCGGCCAGCAGCCACAGTGAGCGGCCGTCCAGAAGATGGCAACTGATCCACCTCCCCCTGGAAGAGTGAGATGATGGTGCCAACTTGGCCAGTGAAGCAACGTCCACCACAACTAGACTGAAGAACAAAAGGACAGAAACTTGTCTGTTCCCCTTCCCCCAATTCCCCAGTGCTGTTCCCATCCCCCAATTCCCCAATAAAAAAAAATCTTAAAAAAAAAAAGAATCAAATCATGCAAAATATGTTCTCTTCTTGCAAAGGTATTAAGTTAGAAATAAATAAAAGAAAGAAATCTAGACAAATTCCCCAAATATTTGGAAACTAAATAACACCCTTCTAAATCCAGGGGTCAAATATGAAATCAAGAGTGAAATCAGAAAGGATTTTGAACTGAATAAAGACATAACATATCAAAGTTAGTGGAATGTTGCTAAAGCAGTCAGTATGTTACATGGAAATTTATAGCACTAAACAGCAGTAAAAAGAATAAAGTTCTCAAATCAATGACCTCACCTTCCACCGTAGGAATTTAACAAAAGAAGGACAAATGAAACTTAAAATAAGTGAAGAGAAGAAATAAAGATCAGAGTAGGAATCAATGAAACAAAAACAGAAAAACCATAGAGAAAATCAAGAAAACTAAAAGATACATGAATATCATGCAAACATATGAAAGAATTTTCAACATTATTGGTCATTAGAGAAATGCAAATTAAAACCACAAATGAAATATAACTACATAGCTATTAGAAAATCTCAAATTAAAAAGACTGAACATAAGTGTTTGTGAGGATATGGAGCAACTGTATTCTCATATACTGCTGGTGGAAATATAAAATAACACAAACATTTTGGAAAATTCTTAAAATGTTAATCATATACTTACTATATGACTCAGCTATTCTACTCCTAAGAGAAATGAAAGTATATGTTCATACAAAGACCTTAACATTACTGTTCATAACACCTTTATTTGTAATAGCCCTAAGCTGGAAACAACTCAAGTGTCCATAAGCAGATGGATGGATAAACAGATTGTGATATATCTATACAATGAAATAATAGTACCTAGCTAACAATAGAAATGTATGAATTCATGATACATGCAGCAACATGTATGAATCAAAATAATTATGCTGAGTGAAAGAAGCCAGAGCTCTCCATGCCAAAAATAAATAAATAAATAAATAAATAAATAAATAAATAAATAAATAAATAAATAACATGGTTTATTATTCCATTTATGTAAAAATCTAGAAAACAAGAACCAACCTATAGTGGCAGAAAGCAGATCAGTACTTGTCTGAGAATGGAGATACCGTTGGGGAGGACCAGATGGGCGGGATTATAGATGGACACAAGGGAATTTTTGGGGATGATGGATGTGTTCATTATCTTCATTGTGGTGATGGTTTCACTGGTGTATATATAGGTCAAAACATCAAATTGGGCACTTTAAAAATGTATCATTTATTGTATGTCAATTATGGCTCAATAAAGGAATTTAAAATAAAAAACGGACTTGCAGTGCAGGACAAAAGCAACAACAGCAAAACAAAACAACCTCTTCACATCAGTATTGATATTAGAAATCTCCAAGATAATTTAAAAAAAAATAAAACTGTCAAAAATATTTAATAACCATTTGGGCAAAAAAAGGGGAACAGAAATCCATATGTTCAGATATTCACACTTCTATTTGCATAAAGAAGTAGCTATTCTTATGTTTTTGCATAAAGACATACTAGGAGGATCTGGAACACACAAAAGAAACTAATAGTGGTTATCTCGGTGGGGTGGGGGGAAAAGAATTTGAGAATGACTGTGTGGAATAGGTCTAGGAGCAAGACTTTTCACTAACTTATTTATAGTTTTTCTTTTTTGAACTCTGTAAGTATTTTTACTATTTTAAAAGATAATTAAGCAATAAAGTAGAACTCAGTTCAGTCTGAGAAATAGAAAAGAACAGAAAATATTGACGAATATCACATAACATGGGGGAAAGTATTTTCTTGGAACTTTTGTCTCGTGTGTGTGTGTGTGTGTGTGTGTGTGTGTGTGTGTGTATTGTGTTGTGTTATAAAATATGGACGGCAATCAAAAGAGAATGGAAGGCACTGTCCTGAAAAACCTGGTCTTTCTCCTCCTTTCTCTCTCTCTGTACTTTTTCTTTCTTTATTAAGTTTTGGATTGTACGTATCACATTTTTTGTAGCTTATTCTTTTATCCATCTGTCTTCTTGTCCAGATTATGAATACCTTTAGGGCAAGGACTGTATTGAATGTTTGATCCATGCATGCATGGATGAATAAGAGAATAAACTAATAGGTAGGTGAATGAATGAATGAATGAATGAATGAATGAAAATATTCATATATATAGAAAGCTGTTCCTTAGGCCATATTCCAGTAGGGATGAGAGAGTGGTGGGCTAAAATGGTTTTTCAAGGCTTTTTTTCTTTATGATGCACACAAACAACCTTTTGGAGTCAGTCTGAAACTGAGAGATGTTGAAAATGAGTAATATGTTTGATCTTCAAGCTTAGTCACCCTTTAGCAAATGTGCTCTGAGCACCTACCATATTCTGGAACCTTGAGAAGATTTACTCAAGGAAAGGATAGTGAAACTCAAGATTTTTCCCAGAGTCTCATCCCAAGTGGACATTAGTTCCTCAGTAGATGTGGCTCCCTGCTCATCCTTGTTCCACTGGGAGCCTCGGGCTTATCTGTGTTGGGTTCAGGCAGTTCCATTGAGATACTTACATTGATCAGACTTGATAACATATTGGGGGTTGTTTGTTCTTTTTTCTCCTTTCTTGCCCCTTTTTGGATTAATTGAGTCTCCCCTTCCCATCCCCCATTTTTCCCTTTACTGGTTTGGAAATTACATGGTTTGTTTATTTTAGTGGCTACCCTTAAAATATTATTGCTATACATATTTAATTTGAAATATGGAGTTAATCACCATCTCTATCTTCCTCCTGAAAATACATGGACTTTAGAGTATTCTGGTTTCTGCCCTGAGGGAATTGTGTTGAAATCTCCAACTGTGCTCATAGATTTGTCTATTTCTCCTCCTATTTCCGTCATTTTAATTTCTATATTTTGAAAACATGTATTAAGTACACACAAAGTTAGGATTGTTGTTCCGTTTGATTGGCCCTTTCATCACTGTGTAATGTGCCTCTTTAAACCTTTAGGAATACTTCCTATCTCACAATCTACTTTGTCTGATATTAATATTGCCGCCTCAGCTTTCTTTCAGTTACTATTTGCTTGGTATATTTTTTCCATCCTTCTGCTTTCTACATAGTTGCATGTTTATATTTACAGCGTTGCTCTCATTAAATAGCACATACATAGTTGGGTCTTTTAAAAACACATCCATTCAGAAAAATCTGTGTCAATGGAGTATTATTCAGCTATAAAGAAGAAAGAAATAGTACCCTTTGCAACAATATGGATGGAACTAGAGAACATTATGCTAAGTGAAATAAGTCAGTCAGAGAAAGACAAATATCATATGATCTCACTTACACGTGGATTCTAAGGAACTGAATGGATGGGAGAAGTGGATGGAGATAGTCTCAGAGACACAGAGGAAGAACTGAGGGTTGTTAGTTGGGAGGGGGTGGGGATGAAGGAGAGGGGGAAGGATGAGACAATACAAATTGGTAATTGCAATATGGCCTCAGGGATAGAAAAAGACAGTCCGAGGAATATAATCAACAATGTTGTAAATATTTCTTAGGGGGCCAGATGGACCCATGTCCTGTTGGGGAGTCCACTTCATAGTCGATGTAGAGGCCTGACCACCGCATTGTATTTCTGAAGCTGATGTTGAATAATATAGTATGTCAACTATAATTATATATACATATAGTCTCGGGACATGGAGTAGAGAGGGGGAATGGAATCAATGGAATTGTAATAGATAAGCATGATATCGGGGGTGGGAGGGCAATGGATGGGGGGAGGGGGGTTGTTACTTTGTGAGGGTGAAAAGGGTAACTATTGCATTGTTCTGTACACCTGAAACTAACAATAAAAAAAAAAAGAAAAATCTGTGTCTTGCAATTGGAATGTTTAGCCTGCTTAGTTATTGATATAGTTGAGCTTAAGACTGTCATTTGGTATTTCTTTTCTGTTTGTTCCCTATATTCTTTGTCCTTTTATTCCATTTTCCTGCCTACTTTTGGATTAATGAAGTCTTCTTATTATTCCATTTATTTCCTCTATTAATTATTTAATTATACCTTTTTTAAAATTATTATTTTAGTAGTTCCCTGAGACATAATAATATGCATGTTTGACTTATTATAATCTACCTTAAATTAGTTCTTTACCACTTCACGAACAGTTTAACTTCATTTACCACTGTCTTACCTTTTGTATTTTTGTAATCATGTAATATACTTTTTACATAAATTATAAACTGCACAAGATATAGCTATTATTGTTGCTTTAAGCAATCACAGTCAATATTCTTTTATATGTATCCGCATATGTGTAGTTAACCTTTCCAACACTCTTCATTCCTTTTTGCAGTTCTCAGCTTCCCTCTGGGGTCATTTTCCTTCAACCTGAAGAACTTCTTTTACTATTTCTTGTAGAGTGAATCTGTAGGTAATGAATTCTCTCAATTTCTGTTTGTCTAATAACATCTTTAGACATTTTTAGAGGCTATTTTCACTGGGTACAGAATGATTCACTGGATCAGCAGATTATTTCTTCTTTCAGAACTTCAAAGATGCCCTTCCATGGTCTGGCTCTCCCTAGGTGCTGTTAAAAGGTCAGCAGTAAGGGTTATTGTTGTTTCTCTGCAAGTATGTGTCTTTCTTTCTCTGGCTGCTTTTGAGATTTTCTGTTCATCTTGGTTTTCAGCAATTTGACTATGACATGCCTATGCTTGGTTTTCTTTCTATTTATCTTGCTTAGGGTTTGCAAACCTCCTTGAATCTTTGAGTTGCTAACTTTAATATTTTGGCAAATTTTTAGTCACACTCGTATCTTGAAATATTACTTTCCCTAGGCTCTTCTCTCTTTCTGGGACTCCTAAAACACATATATTAGGCCATTTGACTATGTTCTGCATGTCTTGAAGACTCTTTTCTGTTTGTTTCCTTTTTTTAACCCCATTTTCCCTCTATGTGATTCATTTTGAATATTTTCTACTTACTGTCTTCAAGTTATATAATGCTATCTTTTGCTGTGTCCAGTCTGTTGTTAAACCAGTCCAATGAGCTTTTCTTTTCCAATATTTTGTATTTCAGTTCTAGAATGTCCATTTGATTCTTTTTTTGTAGATTATAATTCTCTTTTGAAATGATTCATTTTTTCATTAACTTTTGTCCATTTTTTACTCTACTTTCTTAAACATATTTATAATAGTTGTTGTGAAGTCCTTGACTGTTAACTTCAACACCTGAATCACCTGTGTGACTGCTTCCATGGTATATTTTGTTTTTCTTAATTATTAGACACTTTTTTCTGCCTCTTCAAATGCCTTGTGATTTGTTTCTTAATCGTATGTGGGATGTTGTGCCAAAAAATAGAAACTGAAGTCAATATTATTTCTCTCCAGACAGGATATGTACTTCTCATTAGGCAAACAGGTGAGAGGCTAAGTATCTCAGTTGTATTAGAAATAGAGCTGTGTTGTGGCTTTAGTTAGACTTAGTCCACTTCTGGTTTCAAATGTCTCAAGGGCAAGATCTTTTGTGTGCTTATGAAAGGCCGCTTCCCTTAGTGGACTTTGTCTCCTAGACAAAAATACTTTGAGACTGTGGGAGATTTCATTTTGCCTTTGCAGGCCAATTTCTAGCCTCCTGAGTGGCTCTGGCACTCAGCAAATGTCTCAAAGAGGAAACCAGTCCATTTATGATGACACCTCAAGTGGCCACCAAAAGCTTCATTGGTTTCGCTTTTTCCTAGTAGAGTCCCTCTGTGTAAGGAAAGCCTGTTTCCAGATTCAGCAAATAATCCTAAGAAATAAAATGGCCTATAATTTGAATTCACCTAGGAAGTTTTTTCTCTCCTAAACTTAGTTCTTTTAGTCTTCTTAGTTTCTAGAACTCTTCAATGTCTTTCAAAATATTATCTTCACAATTCATTCATATTTTTCCTTAATATAGAAGGAGTAATGATCTGCTACTTCCTACTACATTTTACTCAGAAGTAGAAGTTTTCTCATGTTCTTTTCCAGTTAGTTCAAATCAGGATTCAAACAACATTCACCCATTCCATTCTTGTCTCTTAATTCTTAGGTTTCCACTCCCTCTTTTTATTGTTGTTGTTTTTAACTTCTTTTTGAAGAAAGTGGCTCATTTGTCCTGCTCAGTTTTCTAGGTTCTGCTGATTGCACTTCCTTAGCATCATTTAACATGTTCCTCTGTGCCTACATTTTCTAGAATCTGATAGCTAGGTCTAAAGGGTTGATCATACTGAGGTTTAATTTTTTGGCAAGATTACTTCATAGGCGGTACTGTGTACTTCCTCTTTTATCACATAATTCCTACTTAATGCCCAGCTCAAATGTCTTTCCTTCTCAGTACCTTTCCCTGACCCACATTGTTTCTCACCCCTCCTGTCGTCTATATTTCCACAGCACTTTGCCTTCATTATCAGCTTTTTATTCAGGAGTCCATGACACTTTCTTCCCGCAACACCTGTATGTTTTTTGGGAGCTCGTGGAGCGCAGAAATCATATTTTACTCATCCTTTTATCCTCATGTTTATCATAGTCTGGTAGATTAAAAATTCTTTTCCCTTCAAGAAGTGGAGTGTATTTCCCCTCACAATGAATCAAGGCTGGCCTTGTCACTTACTTCGATTAACAGAATGTGGTTGGTGACACTGCCTTAAGTGGCCGTATAAGGTTCAGGTACCTTGCTGGAGAGATCATGTGGAGAGAGGGAGAGAGAGAGAGAGAGAGAGAGAGAGAGAGAGAGAGAGAGAGAGAGAGAGAGAACTGCCTGGCCAGCCTCCAGCTCTTCCAGCCATCCCTTCTGAGGTGTCAGACATATGAGTAAAGCCATCTTTGATTTCTAGCCCCAGTTGAATCTCTAGATGATTGCAGCCTTATGAATGGGTTCAGCTAAAGCCAGCCCAGATGGCAGAATCATGAGCAAATAAATACATGATTATTGGTTTAAGCCACTAAGTTTTGGGATGGATTGTCATGCATCAATAGTTACAGAAATGTGGAGTATCTGAAATATGGTGAGTCTTCTTAATTGTAAGAAGCATTTATTAACTTAATTGTAAGAGATTAAATGGGTAATTAGACTAGATGAACCCCATGGTCCTTCCTAGCACTGAGATCATTAATGACTTTGTATTATGCCATTATTTCCTCTATTTTTACTGATAAATAACAGTTGAATCCAGATGCAATGTAATTAAGTCCTTGGGTGTCTTAGTCTATTTGAGCCGCTATAACAAAATACCATAGGCTGGGTAGCTTATAAACAACAGAAATGTATTTCTCACAATTCCAGAGGCTGGGAAGTCCAAGACAAAATGCTGGCAAGGTTGGTGTGTGGTGAGAATCCACTTCCTGGTTCATAGATGGCCAACTTCTTGCTATGTTCTCACATGGCAGAAAGGAGGAGGGATCTCTCTGAGGCCTCTTTTATTAGGGCACTAATCTCAATAATAATTTTAAGGGTGACCTAGTCACCTCCCAAAGGCCCTCCCTTCACCGTGGGGGTTAGAATTTCAACATATGAATTGGGGGGGGGGCGGAAACAAACATTCAGACCATAGCATTTTACCTCTGGCATCCCGCCTCCCTCCCAATTCATGTCCTTCTCACATGTTATCAACTCAAAGGCCTAAGTCCAAAGTCTCATCTAAATATCATCTAAATCAGATATGGCTGAGATTCATAGTACAATCATTGGGTTTTGAGATACCTAACATACTTAGCGACAGCAACCTACGGTCGCCTATTTTGACCAGACCCTTTTCTAAACCTACTTTTCTGCAATTCTACTGATTCTGCCTTAGTTCTTCCCATAAAAAAACCAAGCCCCATTTACTATAGAACATAATCTGCCTTGAAGGTTTTTATTCAGTAATGAAGAAAAATTTGTCCTAAGACATTTTCACTTTCAGATCCAGCCTGTACTGGTGTTTCACTCTTTAGAATTTTTCTCCAATTTCACATTAGAGAGCTAAAAGCTGCAATGATGACCATGCTGTGAAAAGTGAACTAACCAACCCAACCGTAGCATTTTGTTAAGTCTTAGAATTTCAGATGATTTCCATCTTGGAAGAAGGCTCAGCCTTTTAATTGTTACTCACTTTACTAGTTACTATTTACAATCATTAACCATTTTTCCTTATCATATTACTTTGGGAGAGGCTGGATGCTATTATGGGTTTATAGCAGAATATTATTTAAAGATAGGCTGTATAGCATCTGGTTGGTCTTTCTGGGGTCATGCTTCAAAACCAATGTCTACCTATGTTGCAGTTGTAGCAGGAAGGACCAAATTCTAAAATGTACTACTTGCTGCCCCAGTGTCAGAAGCCATTCATTCTGTGTTTCAAGACCTTCCTCTGATGGAAACGTGGGAATAGAAGGGAGCCGGAGTGAGAGGGTCACAGCCCATGAAACTGGGCTCTCTGTGCACTTGCTAGTTTTCTGTTTTAAATGTGGAATGTTCTCTTGGTTCTGCCCCATTTCTGTGCCTGTCCCTGCCACCCCGAGAGTTCATTCCTGGTTTGACCCAGTTTCTGGTTGAGTCGTTGGTGCCATGGTAATTACCCTTAGGCTCCATCTGGCTGTGTCCCTGGGTGCCCACCTTCTGGCTCTGCCCTCCTAGCAGTTATTAGAACTTGCTTTAAACCTAACTCCTACTTATCCTTCAGATGTCAGGTCATATGTAATTACCATAGGAAGAACTTCCTTGACACCCAAAATAGTTTCATGTCCTCCTGATGTATGCCCTCAGATTTTCCTGTATTTTACCTTCAAGGACCTAATCACATTTTAAAATTATTTTTTGTCATCTATTCTGCTTATCTTCTATCTTTAGCACCTGGGACAGTGCCTGGCACATAGCAGAAGTTCAATAAATGTGTTGAGTAAACATGAATAATGAAGCTGTGACTTGGGCTCCCACCTGTTACAGCGTGCAATCGTATATGACCTTGGGCTAATTACAAAACTTACCTGACCCTTAGTTTATGCATGTACAAAGTAGGGATAATATTGTTTTATCTACCCCACAGTTTGGGGTGTTATATATGTGGCAGATGCTTAGTAAATGTTTGTAGAATGAATGAGTGGGTGTGCATGCTATCTCTGTAATAAGAGACACCTATATTTTAACAAGGACTTCTTTCATCTAACAGATGAGAGACATTCAGTACCCAAGCAAGAGGAATCTTATTTATTGAGTGGGAAATAAAATCCAGGATTCCATATGCCTTTGCCCAAGGGTCTGTATTTCTCTTCTGGTTGTAACTTAATAATAGATATTTTTTTTCAGTGGGGGAGGGGAAATGTTTTGAATGGTTTTGGACCAAACTAGCAATGATTTACTTTTCCAGTTCTTAAGGGATTTGTGTCTGTCACAGATTTCAACTAAGAGTACACATTCTAGATTGCCTATATCTTGAAAACCTATAAGAAAGAAGCAATAGTGAGTGGGGATCTGAAAACCAGGGAGAGTTCTATAGAGCTGACATTCTCATCAGTTGGTACAGCTGATTGGCATTCTGAACCAGTGGAAGGATAAGATCCTGACTTTGGAGAGGTGGCAAAATGCTTTCAGCCTAACAGTTCCTTACCCTACATGCCTCACAGGCTGGCCTGGCTCAACCTGCCTATATCTACAATCAATGCCATAAAGATACCTTGAATATAAAATACAAATTTTCTTTGTCTTGCTCATCTCTTCTCCACCATGTCCACCCACTTCTGGAACTTCTCCCACCTGACATTTCCTTAGGCATACAGAATACAGAGAAGGGAGCAGAGGCAGGAAGAGTCCAAACACAACTAACATTGTATGTTTTATTTGAGCCTCATATATTTGGAGAAAGAACAGAGCTGAGCTGAGAGGGATCATTTAGGTTGTCTGATAAAAACCCCAGAAGTGTGGGATGTGGGAATCCTTCATTGGAATATCTGCTGAAGTTGAAATAAAGTGTGTCTGGATAGGGAATTCAGAGATAATTCTTGGTACTTAGTATTGTACTTAGTCCCAAAGCAAGTCCTGCTAGTTTGCAAGTGACTCCATTTGGGTGGGGAGGATTTGGCAAGGGACTATGACCCTTTTTACCCAGCTCATTTCCTAGGGCTCCTCAATGTCACCTCCCCTAAGAGAATATGAACTCATAGGTTGATGCCTCGTCTGCACCGACTGTGTCCTAGGCTGAGTCTGACTTGGGGAGCTAGGACGTTTGGGCTGATACAAAAGCCAGTACTGCTGCCGAGGATAAGTCTGAGCCCTTGGCCTGGGCGTGAGGTCGGGCTCGGGCTCGGGCTCGGGCCCAATCTCTGTCTCCATCTCCATCTCGGACTGTGGCTCAGATTCAGGCTCCAGCTCACACTCAGGCTCCAGCTCACACTCAGTCTCTAGCTCACACTCCGTCTCTTGTTCTGATTCCAGCATGGGCTCTGTTATTGTCCCTTGGGTCGTGGTTAAGCCAGGATTTACATTTTGGGGGACTTCTAGGATACTGCTGCTCATTTTATGTCTTGCCTCTTCATCCTGAAATACACACAATTAGATGGGTTAAAATTTCCAATTAAATGTAACTTTTGAATAGTCAAGAAATTTCAGAATACAACAGGACTTAAAGTACCAGACAGAAATCATGGGTTCCTGGCAAAGTAGAAAATATTTTTGGCCTAAATCTGCTTTTTGTGTTCTTTGTACCCTCTGATTCCTGAGATACTCATTATTCTGTAGGTTCAATCATTCCATAACTTCTGCTGTCTCTGGGTTTTTCTAGCTAGCCTGGATTTCATGGGCAACCATTTGAATGGCAATGGTCTTGGCAGCATTCTAAAATATCTTGTCCTATTTTTGGCAGATGAAAGCTATTTTATTGAATGACTGATCGATGTAATTGCCGAAGCTACCATGTACAGGTATGAGAGGTGGAGTTTTACTTCTTGTTCTCTCCTTCCTTGTAGAGAGTTCTGATGATTTCCTCCTTCTTGGCCTGGAGCCGCTCTTCATGACACTTGTGTGCTTCCTTGGACTTAGACCTGTGGACCTTAGACCTATGGGACTTAGACCTATGGGTCAGCAAGAAGCTTCTTGTGAGCATTGTCTGCCTTCAGCTTGCGGGTGTGTCCCATGAGAATCGCTGTTTTTGAACACATTACTCTTCCCTTACAGGTATAGGCTGTGATACACGTGGCGGTCAATCTTAGATTCACGATATCATCTGAGCAATCAGCGAAGAATTCCCGTCCTTCTCATCCAGGTTACCTTCTCATGCATCCGAGCATGGGCAGTGTGCTTTCACTTACCTGTACCCATATGCTTCCCTTTTCTGGCCAACATGTTTTCCCAGCATCGAGCTCGGGAGTTGACAGTCACAGGCTTCCAGATGATCAGCCTATCTTTGATCAGCTTCCAAATCTGCTGACAGGAGTTGGCATTGGCCATGTCATTGGTCTCACTGGGGACCAACCAGACCTTCTTTGTGCCAAAGTGGAGGACACTGGGGGCAAATCTTTTCTGAAGCCTGAGCATACCCATGGCTGCGGCCGTGCGAAACTTCTTGTCTTCTTGATCTGACTTGTCTTTCCAACCACACAGGTAATCCTCAGCAGGGCATGTAAGGCCCTTCATGACTTGGCCTCCTGCCATCTTCTTTAGCTTCTCTCCATCTGTCATCCTCACCGTTTGCTCCAGCCATAAGGCTAACCAAAGATTCCTGACTACCACTTATCATTGCTCATATTGCTCCCGTACCTGCCTTGTCCTTCTCCATCTTGTCCACATACATTTATTCATCATTCCACATTCAGAGCAAAGATCACTAACCAAGATCTTAGCTTCCTTTGTGTTCCAACTGTGAGCCCCCCACACCTCTATTGTAGTACCAGTAATGGATTGCCTTATTCATTTACAAGTCTATCTCACCTATTAGACGCTAAGCTCCCTGAGGCAGGCAGTGCTGGTTCATGACATCCCCAGCACCAGGCACTGAACCTGTCACAGAGCAGACACCACACAGGCTTCACGAATCAGCCTTGCAGCAACATTCCACAGAATTAACAGCTTTCACCTCTCCTGCAACATTTTCTTCTCTTCCACCACATGACACTCTTTTGCTTTACCTTCTTCCTTCCTGGTGGCTTCTTCCTGGTATGTTTTTTGTCTCCTCTACTTTTTCTGGACTTCTGAATGTTGGCATTCCCCAAGACTTCACCCTGGGACCCTTCTCTTCTCCATCTGCACTGCCCCCATAGGCTATTATATGTAGTCCCATAATTTTCATTACCATCTGTATGTGACAATGACTTTTTGGTTATAACCCTTCCCCTAATCTGCTGGTTCAAATATCCACTTCCATTCTTGACAGCTCCACTTTGATGTTTAATAGGCATCTTGAATTTAATACATCCAGAATAGAAAATTGTCCACTCCTAGTCTTCCCTAGCTTAAATGCTACAAAAAAAAAATTTGACATATTCAATACCAAACCTCTAAAAAAAAAATTTTGCTTTTTCTTAATAGAAGTCCTGTCGAGATTGTTAGTAAACTAGAAAAATACTTTTAAAAAACATAGTAAATATAATGTTCATCTTAAGCCAACTATCATCACTATCCTTAATAGAGATACATAGGAAGCTTTTCTCATTAAATTCAGGAGGAAGACAAGACTCACCATTATTACGTAAATTGTTCTGGGAGATCTAGCTAATGCCATTCTATATGATACTGAAATAAGAATTCTAACAATTGGAAAGTGAAAGATTCAAAATATTTATAGAAAATATGTTTTTATCTGGAAAACTCAAGAGAATTAACCATGAAACATTTTAGGACTACTGCAAGGACTCACAGGGTGGCCAAATAATTTAAAAATCAATAGATTTTCCTATATGCTAGCTGTTGCCAATTAGAAAATATAATGAAAAAGAAGATTCATTTTAAAAAGCAAGAAAAATGTAAAACATAAAGTATATAGTATCCAGGACTTGTCTATATGAAGGAAGTCACAAAGTCTTACTATGAATACAACATTTAAAAAGACTGAATAAATGTAGAGACCTCCCATATAGAAAAAATATGTTCAAATCTAACTATTGGGAAAAAAAGTTATTCTATATAGCAGAGGCACATGACCTGGGAGAATTCTCAACAAAGCAAAGGAAATACTTGGTAATACATTACTTTAAAAAAAGAAAAAGTGGGCCGGCCAGGTGGCGCGTTGGTTAGGAGTTGGCTTGGGATGCCAGCTCTGAGCAGCAGGGCCCCAGTTCAGATCCCACATGAGGGCCAGTGACGCTGCGCCCTCTACAGCTAAGATAGTGAACAACAGCTTGACCTGAAGTTGGGCTGCCATGAGTCGCTGGCGACTGCATAGGCTGCAGTGGGGCTGGCCAGCAGGCAACTGGTGTGTGCTTTCATGAACTGCTGTGAGCGGCCATCCAATGGCCAGCGAGCGACTGCCTCACCGGGAAAAGTGCCATGATAACACCAACATGGGCCAGTGAAGCAACGTCCTCCACAACTAGACTGAAGAACAGAAGGACAGCAACTTGTCTGCTCCCCTGCCCCAATTCCCCAATAAATTCTTAAAAAAAATAAAAGAAGTAGATTTAAAAAAAAAGAAAAAAAACAAAAAGGGCCTTGTTTTATATGTTTGGCTATCTTCTACTTCTTAAAGTATTAACTCTGGTAATACTTTTTTGTTATAAAAATTCAAACATTATTGAAATGTAGCAAGTCAAAGAATCAGGGGTTTAATTAAAAAATAATTTCTAATGATTTGGTAATATTTTGGCGACCATCTGCATTTTAATTTCCTTTTGGGCAGGAAACTGTTAACCTTTACAGATACTGATTTGCAAACACTGAGGTAGGCCCAGATCTTTACTCAGTATTAATAAATGGCTAAAAATTCTGGCTTGTAAATTATTCTCCTTTGCAGCTGGTCAGGTTGAGTAAATCATATTACTCACAACGTAAGTAATAGCCGAAGTGTTAGACTGGCAGATCTTTACCTGTGCTAGTTCATCAGCTTTATTATTCACCCGAAGGCTGGGGTGGGAATAGGTTCTAAAGGTATAGCTAGAGAAAATATTTAAAACATTTAGTCATCGATGTATACTAGCACTAGCCAAGCTAGCTGTGAAAGGACCCTTGAGGCCTCTGCTGGGGGCTCTGAATGGCACCCAGATGCCATAGCAGTGGGAGAACCTGGGTGTCAGGTCCACAGCTGGTACAGGAGCATTTTGACATCTCAAAGTCTGACACAGCCATACTCAAAAACCTTTCCTGGATGTTGCTCATCTCTATTTGATCAGGCGTCTCCCCCACATCTCCCTCCCACTTTCCCCTTCCCCACATCATGCCCCCCACCCCACCCCGGTGCTTCACATCATCCCACCTTGTCTGTTTCTGAATAGGTTTCCTGTACCACTGTCTCAGATTCGTCCACACTCAACTCGGAGGTCTCTGGAAAATTCCTCAACAAGGCAAACAGCACAGCGTCATGGAGGGTGAGGAACAGCTGGGACTTGGTGATACCAGCATCAAAGAAGTCATTCTGTTCAAATGCCCTGACCAGAGAAGCTACAAACCAAACCCAGAACACACACGGGGTCAGACACCTGGGTAGGAGGGCACCCAGGGTGCAAAACGCAGCTGTCTCATAGGGTGAAGCATACTTACAGTGACTCCCTGCAATAAGCACCAAAATGTTGGCATTCTGGAAGGCATTGCACATCTGTGGGGAGAGAGTAAGTCTGCATTAGGGATCTTCATCTCACTAGGAAAGGGCCTTCTAACTAGCTGAGTTCTAAGACCCCTTTGGCCATTCACTTGTCTGGGGTATATGAACCTTTGCATCCCAATTTAGCTTTATAAACATTTGATGGGTGGACTTCCATGTGCCAGGAAGTGTCTAAGGTGCTGGGAATACAAAAGAGAATCAGACGGTGTCAGGTGAAGTGGGGAGTGAGGGGGAGGGTTGCCCAGGGTCTTACGGGGGAAATGGTTCACATAATGAGAGACAATGTTCATGTGAGTACAGTACTAGGATAGAGACAGGCCCAGGTGTGATGGGCATACTGGATGGTCCTCGAGAGCCAGTACATCTTATTAGTGCTTAGTGTTTGCATGTGATCTGCTTCTCCCTGGAACCCTCTGAGCAGAGGATGCAAAACAGAGCCCAGAGATGGTTAAGGATACAGTAGGAAATGGAATTCAGGAACGCTGAGGGTCATATTCAGAGCTGCTCTGTAAAACTGCATTTGACTTTAGTGAAAACATCAGATATTTAGTAGTATCGGATTAAGAAACATTTGATATTGACCTCAAGTTTACTTTAGCCAATATATATATGCTCTGGGGCAATAAATCTTAAAGTTCAATTCAAAGCAAGTCAATATTTACCTTCATATTCTAAGAATGAATAGACCAACCCTGAGCACTAAGTTAAAATGTAAAAAAAAAAATCCCAAAAAACCCAGAACAACTAAAACAGACAGACTCTACTTCTTTCACGATCAAGATGAAACAAGAAAGTCACTCTTGATTATAAATCATCAAGTCATTTGGTAAAGCGCCACAGTGGACATACTCTAATGACAAGCAATGAAAGGCTGAAATCCCATGAATTAGGGAGAAGCTTAAATTCAATGGTTGTCTCTAATAAGAACGACTGCTGGGATTTTTCTTATTAAGTGTTCATATAAAGTAAACAAAATATAATGATTTCCTTCAATACAGAGCTATAGAACAATTACGAAAGGAATGAAGAAATGCAAGATTTGGAAGTGTAAAGGCATGAATCGTTGGAGACTCTGATGTGAAGGTGGCTGATGTTGCCTCCACACGGGGACTGGAGCAGAAAATCATTAGCAGAGGCCTGGTGTGGATGGGTCAGACCACGGACCAGAACATATGGCGCCTCCACAAAAAACGAAGACAAGAGAGGAGAGAAAGGAGGACGGGATGGCACAACTGCTTTAAGTTCCAACACTGGGCAGGCCACTTCCCGCTGTGAGCATAGAATGCTTAGGAGGAAATATGGAGTGTCTTTCAGGGCTGTGTGAGCATTAAATGAGATGATGCATATAAATGTGCCCAGCCCAGCCTGCCTGGCATTTAGTAGGCATTTCAAAACTTAGGGTGAATGAATCTAAAGTGAGAACTACAGTGTACGACTGGGAGAAGAGAACACAGCCCAGTAGGATGACCTCAGATGGAAAAGCCCCCCCAAATAAGACATTATCCAGTATACTTGTGTCTGAAAACGGGGTGGGAAAAAAGTATCTCATGGATGGAAAAGCTCTGAATATTCATCGCTTCCAAGCCTCTCATTTTATAGATGAGGAAACCAAGACGCTGTGCAAGTTTGCAAGTTAACCCGGCCCGGTTAGATGGCCAGTGAGTAGAAGTAAAGCCGGGACAGAGCACACATCCACAGGCCACCCACCAGGGTTCTTTCTGCTCTGAGAAGCTTCCCACTGCCTCACACCAAAGAGGAGCTGGCCTCACTTAAGAGAGAATCATGTTCCTTTAGGAATAAGGTTTGATAAAATGGGACCTGAGGATAAAAGATGGAAAAATCCATGAAATGAGGAAAAAAAAAAAAAGGTGGGTGCAATCAGAGCTCGGAAGTGGGTGTTCAGGATGTTTAAACCTGAGGCATCGCCAACAGGGGCAAACGTGGGGTAGAGAGCTGTACACTTAGATAAGCTGGCTGTAAAAAAGATACTATACTTAGGAGACATTCAACAATAAAACCAATATGGCCAGTTGTGCGTCTCAACAGTCCATGTTATATGAGAGAGAGAAGAATGAAAGCTGGCAGAGAAAACTGAGAGTGGGAGAGAAGCCAGGATTTAGAGACACGGCTTGTGAAGGAAAAATCTTCCGTGTTCTTTTCACCCAAAGATGCAGGAAATGAAGAGGTGCTGGGCCAGGCAGACCCTGGCTAAAGATGTCATTTCACCACAGTTTCTTCACATCTGAGTGCCTTTTACAAGGTGTAGCTCAGAGCAGCTAAATAGTGAAGAATTCTTGGTGAGCTTTTTTCTGTAGCATTCAGACCTAGTCCTAGAAAAGATTGGCTGCTAACTCCCAGAATATACTACTGGTAGGAATTGCTGGGTGTGGTACAGATTGCTGTTTCAAGGGTGTTCAGAGTTTCCTACTTTTCAAATTCCTTGAGAAATAATATGCCATGCTTAGGGGACCAAGCTCAGTTCAATAAATCAGAGTTGGTTCTTTTTCTTTTTATCCTGGTTGACCTTAAACTATCTTCAGTGTCCAAGTTCCTAGAGGCCCAGGAACCCCATAGCAGCTGATAGGTTCAATCAGGACTGGGGCTGGGGTGGTGGTGGTAGGCAGGGATCAGGACTCTTGTTAAAGACTCCTCAGTACTTACCTGTCTTAATACGACTGCAGCCCTTGAATCCACAAAATGTACCATGGAGAAATCCAGGATGATGGTGTGGATGCTGGGCGGAAGAGATGTTTCTGAGTCAGGGATGAGTGATCTAAACCTGACCTGACTTTCAGAAGCTCCAGGACGTGACATCGAGTTGTTTCTAGAGGGGTTATAAGAAAGCCTGACTTTGTCCCCATCCTCATGGTTTTGCCCTTGATTTTTCTGAAATGCGGAAGCTGCCATGTAAGGTATTTGTTCATTGGATGAAGTGTGGCTCGTGTTCCCGCTGTCCAAATGTGAGCAGCGGATCAGGTTAACGGAGGATGTGCCGTGGTACCATTTGCTTTCAAATCGTTCTGTGTAAACAACCTGGAACAAGAGTTAGGGGAGGATGATGGCAAGATTCAAACAAAGGCTGGAAGTACTTTGCAACAGTGCTGTTCCTGTCTACAAACTCACTTCTCTCTCCCTTAGGAAACGTCTGCACAGACTAGGTGCTGTACAGTTGTTACTTGGGTATCTCACTGTCACTTCAAGGTCAGGACTGAAAACACCACGTCCATCTTTCCTTATCCTCACCACCCACAGCATCCCCTTCCAGCTTCCCTAGGTGCATCAATGACAGTATCATTGTCCTCCTGAACCTGACTTAAAATCATCTTTGATTTATTCCTTTCCCTTATCACTAGGTTCTAATTAATACCCAGTGCCTACTAATGCTTTGAAGTATTTCTTCCATCAATCCCTTTTCTCAACACCTCCTTCTTTTACAAGTGAAACAGTCTTCTGTTGGACTTCCTTAAGAAGACAAAAATTGCCTGAGCAGAGCTGTCTTTCCCTTTCACTCCTTTTGTCCTCCAAATAGCACTGTCCCTAGCTTAAGGACAGTTTCAAGCACCAGGAGTACAATGGCATGCAAGGTGTGGATGCTAATTCTGCAGTCACAGGGACCAGTTTGTACGTGGGGAGTGGGCCCGTGTCCGCTCAAAGGATAACTAACAACACACAGGGACAAGAACTGTGAGGCACGTGGAAACAGAAGGAATCCATTGGCTAGCGTGGTATAATTTGGGGTGATGGTTGTTAGAAAAATTGTTCTAATAATATCGCTTATGAAATACATTTTATAGAATAAAAACCTGTAAAGATATAAACTATACAAGGTAGTACATATTGCATAGCAAAAAAGTTGTGTGGGTAGATAATAATCTTACAGTTGAAAAAAGAGAGGTGTTCTCCAAGGCTTGAAGATCACTGAGCTCAAGTCTTTCGGGGACAGCTGAGAACTGACTCAGTGACGGGGTGATGCAAGGGCCTCCAGGCAGAAGGAAACTTCTGAGAGCCTCCCTTTTCTCTCTTCATCTATTCTACATGCCTGTCTTGCAAGGGGTTTCATAATCCACTCATGCTGTCTCTGCCTGAACTTACTTCCCAGGCCAAGCCTCTGACTCTGAGGATCCCATACTTAATTCTACCTCAGTGTCTTTGTCCAAGCCTATCTATGGACTAGGAGTCCTCTTTTTTCCTACCTGACAGAAATCGACATTGCTCTCTCCTGCCCACCTCAAGTCCATTGCTACCATGCAATTCCCCTGACATTTTGAGCTCATGCTGATCTCTCTTTACCTGAAGTCTTAGAGTTGTTAGACTCTAAACACACAATTTAGAACATAACAAAATATTGTATAGTATGCTTTACTATCCTATTTCATCAGTTTTAAGATTCATCACTACTTTTTGTGTTGTAAAGATAAAAACACTGAAAATTAAACTACGACATGCCATCAATTTATACAATGCATCCAAATTTCAGAGATGTGAAAAAAATGTCTATCTTAACATTGAGAAAATGCAAGAATAGCCCTTTTTGTCATATTAATAGAGTTGTCTCCCTAGTTTGATTTAAAACTCCATGAATTGCTTCAAAATAATCCTGTGATTTGGGGGAACTATATCTGGGTGGGATTATAAATGAAACAAGGTTGGCCATGAGTTGATAAATCTTAATGGTAGGTACACAAAGGCTCATTATACTTGTTTCCACTTCTGTATATGTTCAAATTTTTCCATGAAAAAACATTTTTTTTTAAAAAAAGAACAACCTGATGAAACTGAGGACATTATGTTAAGTGAAATAAGCTAGTTACAAAACCAGAAATACTGTACAATTCTACTTATACAATGTATCTGGAGTAGTCAAATTCATAGAGACAGAAAGTAGAATGGTGGTTGACAGGGGCTGGGAGGAAGAGGAAATGGGAGTTGTTGTTTATGGGTACTGAGCTCCAGTTTTCCAAGATGAAAAAGTTCTGGAGATGGATGGTGGTGATGATTGCACAACAGTGTGAATATACGAGGCCTAACAATTAAGTTCACAAACTCATCCTAGAAAAAGTGCTATATACCTCATTGCTGAATATCACTATGGTCACCTCAAAGTACTTCCCTTGGGAAGCTATGCACCAATGCCAGCGCCTAGTCCACCTTTCAAAGCAATTTTGGAACTCTTTTTCTGGAACGGCCATCAGAGCTGTCGTCGTATTACCCTTGATGTCCTGAATATTATCAAAATGTCTTCCTTTCAATATTTCCTTTATCTTCGGATAAATAAAAAACCATTGGGGGCCAGATCAGGTGAGTAGGGAGGGTGTTCCAATACAGTTATTTGTTTACTGGCTAAAAACTCCCTCACAGGCAGTGCTGTGTGAGCTGGTGCATTGTCGTGATGCAAGAGCCATGAATCGTTGACAAAAAGCTCAGGTTGTCTAACTTTTTCATGCAGCCTTTTCAGCACTTCCAAACAGTAAACTTGGTTATCTGTCCAGCTAGTACAAATTCACATGATATCAAAAAAGGTTGGGCCGGCCGAGTGGCATGTTGGTTAAGAACTGGCTTGGGATGCCAGAGGACCCCGGTTCGGAATCCAACATATGATGGCCAGTGACACTGCCCTCTACAGCTAAGGTGCTGAACAACAGCTCGACCTGGAGATAGGTTGCCGTGAGTTGCCAGCGACGTCATAGGCTGCAGCCCCTGCTGCAGTGGGTTGCCATAAGCTACCGTGTGTAGCCGGCAGCCAGCATGAGCGGCCAGCAGCCGCCGTGAGCGGCCGTCCAGAAAGCCGGCGACTGATCTGCCTCTCCCGGGAAGAGCGCAATGATGGTGCCAACTTGGGCCAGTGAAGCAACATCCTCCACAACTAGACTGAAGAACAAAACGACAGCAAGTTGGCCTGTTTCCCTTCCCCCGATTTCCCAGCGCTGTTCCCCGCCCCCAATTCCCCAATAAAACCTTTTAAAAAAAAGGGGGGGTTAACAACCTCGTTGCAACAAGTTCGCAAACTTAATTGTCAGACCTCGTATGGCAATGAAAGTGGGTGCTCGATGTTTGCAGGGGCCTACATGAGGAGGGGGGACAGAAGGTATTTAGTGTGTGTGTGTAGGTAGAGCTACCCCTCCAGAGGGTGTGTATAGACTGGGTAAAGGCCCCAAAGCTAGAAATGAGCAGCCTTCTCTGGGGCAAGGGGATATTTAGATCAAGTCTGAGTTGGAAATAATGAAAATTTTGCTCATCAGCTAAAATAACTTTCAGATGCTGTAAAATCCCCATCTGCCCTTAACTGGCCATCATTATTTCTTTGGTCACAGGTAGACATCAGGAGACTCTGGCAGATCCTTGAGAACCCCAGCCACCTTGACTCTGCCCTAATCAGAAGTCGAAAACAATCTTTAAGTCCCTTATTTTCAGAAATCTAAAGGCAGGCAGGGAATTGCTGACAATCTCAATGGGCCAACTGTGCTCTCTGCACTCAGATAAGCCTCCAGCCATTGAGTAGCGTCAGAACATCTCCTGGGACCTACTTTCAGGTCAGATCTGACCCTCAAAGGGAAACCTGTGTCTTCATTTCTGAGTAGAAATCTTTACTTTCCAATTATCTCTGGTCCATCTAAGAGTCATACATCCCTGAGGGGGTTTCAGTTTTCTTTCTTTTTTTCTTAAACCAACAAAAACCACTACTAGTGAACTTCTTTATAAAGCGTGGAGGAAAATGCAGAAAAGAAGAGGTGTTTCTAACCCTGGGAGGTGGCTCCTTCTCGTCACAGTTGCAGAAACACTGACAAATCTTTCTTTCCTGTGAGCCATCTTCACTTCTGTTAAATAGGTAGAAAATGTCTTCTTCTTTAAGAGGCTCTCTGACCATTTCAACCTGAAAGATAGAAGGGGGCTCTCATACAGACTGCGATTGGTGGGAGACAGGCAGCCTCGGGGAGGGCCGGGGGAGCAGGTAGAGCAAAGCAGAGGAGGAAAGCCATCACCTCTCTCAAGAGCTTGTCCTTCAGATGGTGAACATTTACAAATGTAATGGAGCTGTAGCACTGGAAGATTTTCACCCCAGGAATGCTTATGATCTGTGGGACAAATGTAAAATTAAGCAAAATTTTTTAGGGGTCGGCCGAGTGACTCAGTTAGCTAAGAGCGCGAGCTCTGAGCAACAGAGTCGCAGGTTCGATTCCCACACAGGCCCATGAGCTGTCCCTGAGCTGAGCTGCTGCTGAGCTGCCAACAGGTGGCAGGATGGCTCAGCTGGTGAGAGCACGTGTTCCTAATAACAAGGTTGCTGACTGGACTCCTGCATGGGATGGTGGGCTATGCCCACCCCGCAGCTAAGATTGAACATGGCACCTTGAGCTGAGCTTCCCTGAGTTGCCAACTGGCAGCTGGATGGCGGCTGGACTTGGAGCTGAGCTAGCTGCACCCTCCACAACTAAGACTGAAGGACAACAACTTGGCTGTTCCCCTTCCCTAATTCCCCAACATTGTTCCCCTTTTGCAATTCCCCAGTAAAAATATTTAAAGAAAAAAAAAGATAAATTTCTCAGCTGTTTCATGGAGTAAGAAATAAAATCTTTAGAGCCTCCCGGAGAATCTGTATTCTTCTTTATAAGAAGCAAGAACTAGCAAACTCCTTCCTCACATTTTCACCCCTTGCTTTTCCTATCTTCTTTTTCCATCCTCTCTTTTTTTCCGGCCTTCCACCCCCTTAAGTACATTTTAACATGATCCTTAAGTGGCTGCAGGACTGGAAGGATTTACCTACTTGACTACTTGAGTCTCCCCTCCCCCACTATCTGCCATTGTGAGTCCCTTCCCCTGTGTTTGTCAATGTGTGTGTAGTGCAGCGAACAGCCGCAAAGGATTAGAAAAACTAAGCAGCAGATCTGGTCCATCCCATCGTTTGGGCAAAGAAGGGAGACTGATTTGGATTCTTACCTCCCGATAGTCATTGATGCTTCTGTAAATGTTGGTATTAGGGATCTGACCCAGGAGAAGAATCTTAATTCTGGAAGGAAATGCATTTGCCTTTAGGTGGTTGCCTTACCTTACCCTGGCGAACCTCCATTACCTGAGACTAAGTACCTGTGTGACTGCACAGTGATCATGAAGAAAGCAAAAGCTATTGAGACAAGCAGTCCGATGTCCAGTCCCAGGATAACTGCAGACATGAATGTCACAATCCAGATAATCTTAAATGAAAGAGGAAGAAAGGAAAAGGAAGAGCATGACAACAAGCAGAACTGAGAAAATGACCAGTCCTGCCGCTCAGTTCACCTCACCCTCTCCTTCTCGACACTGGGATTTAGAGAACAAATTCCACAACCATTTGTGATGGACTGAAGTCATCACAAATGATTGGGTCCCAAGGCTGTGTAGCAATTTTTTTCTGTATCCTTGGTCACTTATCTCTTCAATTTTGTCTTGAAACGTCAGTTTCCTCATGTACAAAATAGGAGTAATAAATAGGTACTTTATAGGCTCTGTTGAGATTAGAAATACCATTTGTAAAGCAACCCAGAGAACACTCCCCAAATGGTAGTTGCTATTTTAACACCTATGATAGTTATTGCCAATCTTAACATTCTTTTCAAGCCCCTACCCCACCTCCTTCTCCATCCCTCTCAGAAGGTGACTTTGTTTTAACCTGCACAGAGAAGATAGTCTGAAACTCCTTTAAATATTTACTTTGCCCTCCTCCAGCCACTTGTGAGTATCTGCACTCAACTTTCCTTCATCCTCTCCAGCACTGTTCAAAGTTCTGGCTCTCCTCCTAGAACTAGAAGCTCTATCTGTGTGCTGGACTACATTCCCTCTTAGCTCCTCAGGGTCCTTGTCTCCATTGGCTCCTTCTCAACTCTTACCATATTACAACCCCCCGCATCTTTTATTTCTTCCTGTTTCCCCTTTCTGTCCCCTAGTTTTGTGCTCTAGAGAGGAGGGCACTCCATCAGTTATTTTGCCTGGCATGACACCTTCTCTTATTAGGATTTCTGTCTCATATCCTGGAAGGTATTGACATTAACTGGGTTAAAAGTCATTCAACTATGCAGTGTATCGCAAGCCCTTCTACGAGATTTGAATGTAACTGTAGCCACTTAATTAATTCCTTTTTATTTAATTTTGCATAATTGGAATGAGGTCTCAGTACTTCCATGCACCAAACTTTAACTCCCTTTTTTTAAAAGTAAAAGTAGAGTACTGGCATCAAAGGGTTGCTAGTGTCCTTCACACTGATCTCTTATTTGATCTCTTTCCCGCCCTCCAGCCTTCCCCTCTACCCCTCCCCACCTCAGCCATTGCATCTCCACTCACAGAGTCATACTGGCTCTGACTCCACAGGTTGGGTAGGTGGTAAATGGTTTCGAGGTAGGGTAGGACATTGCTCAGAATAATACCAGACAGCACAGCCTGTGGAGAAAAGATAAACCCTCCTTAATTTTCCCTTCGGAGATAAAACTCCCAAATCTTCACATAGGAGCCAACCACAAAGAGTTAGCCTTGCCACTCAGAGATATTAGGCATTGATACGTCCTCAAAATACCATGTCCGTGCTTTAGCTCATTGTCTAATCAAGTAACTATTCTCCACAGTTTTCTCTGCTCTCCTCCATAACTTGTCAAACACACCAGACAAGGCAAAGCCAAGGCCAAGGCCTGACTGCTTCAGCCAGTAAGGCTACAACAAGCCCCTTTCAGATTCAGATCATTTATTGCTTACACAGACAGCGGGAGGAAGAGTAGCCAAAGATTACCGTCGTCGAGCCCGTTGTGTCAGTGTTGTCACTTTTGGTGCATGGGACAAGATGCACAGGGGACTGGCCTTTTGAGTTACTTGTCTTGTCTTTGGCTACCGGGCCTTGCTTTGTCGAGTTTGCTTGACAAACTAGGAACCATGCTCAGATGGGATGACAAATTAAGGAAACTTCTACTCACAGGAACTCTAAATAGTTTAAATTGAGCTTTTGTTCAAATCTAATCATGATACACTATAATTATTTCAATTGTGAGATGCCATATGTATTTTTGGTTCATAACATGAAATTAGCAAATATATGGTTGTTGAGTACAAAAGGGTGTTGCCCTTTTGGAAAATAATTTGGCAATATATCAAGACATGCTGATATGCTTTCACACAGGAATTTTGTTTTACTTCTAGAAATCTATTCTAAATATAGAAAAGGGTAGATGTATAGAATTACTCATTGTTGTGTTCTTTATAACAAAAATTCAGACAACCTAATTTTCCATAATAAGAAAATAACTACATAAGTTAATTTATGAAGTATCATGCTATATATTAAATAAAAACAAGAATACAATATTGTATGTCCAGTTAGGTTACAACTATGCAAAGTAATATCCATTCATAGAAAATAATATTGGTCAGATATATGCCAAAATGTTAATAGTGGTTTATTTGTAATTGTGGATGATGTTTTCATCTATTATGAATTTTCCAAAGTTTAAAAAACAAGCATTTCTACTTTTTTTTAATGAAAAGAGAGTTTCTTAAATATGAGAAAATGAAAATCTATACTCATAAGGATGTAAAAATCATCAGGGACTCAAAGCAGAATCTAACTTATTTTAAGAAACACTTTCTTGTGTTCATGAAGTCTCTGTGTTGGCTTAACAGTTTTCAGCCTTTTCCTAGCCATCTTCTTCTCTGTATACTCTACCCAGGAATTAGAACGGATCTAACCACCAGGAATGGCTGGATCCAAGCTCACCCTAGGGCTTTCTGAGGTTACTCAGTGACCAGTTGGACTAACAGGTCAGCAGAGGAGGGAAGAGCAAAGATGAAGTCAACAGAAATTACTTCTTTCCCACCTTTATCTTCTTTCCAGTCAGGAATCTCCAAATTGCAATTTACAGGGAGATGTGATGGGAAAGAAAGAATCTCAACTTCATAGGGTTTTTGCAAGATTTTTGACTTGAGGTAGGGAGTGTGTAGAGGAAACAAATACTTTCACAAAACAGTATACAATAAAAATGTACTTTTCTGAATATTAAGGTAAGACATGCTCATGTGTAAAAAATTAAACTTACATATAATTTCCATCATCCAAGAGGTAACCATTGTTAACATTCTGGTATGTTCTATATATTTTTTTTCCACGCAAAATTGGAACAATAGTGGATATACTATTTTGTATCATGTTTTCAAAAAATCTGTGTCGATCCCCTTGCTAACTAATTGAGATCCTCTCTAGGATGCTTCAACAATTCCTCCAATAAGGATTTTGCAACAAGCAGTTCATAGTCTTTCAAGGAAGGAAGGAATCTTTCATAGTTTAATACTCTTAGAGCTCCACTGTATAGTAATTCAGATATTCCACTGGTCAGATAGTGTTCACATTTTCTCACCCAGAAACACCCTAACTAGGTGCTGTAAAAATAATGTGACATAAGATGGTTAGCCAGAAGCAAGGGTTGTTCTGTCTGCAACGTATTTATAATAAAGGGTGTTTGAGATTTAAAAAATCCTGATTCTTCTAACTATAAAGAAAAAAAAATGTCCCTGTTTGAAGTAAATTAGTGAGTGGTTCTTCTAAAATAAGTCTCCAAGAGTTAGAGTACCAAAGGTGCCCTATAAACTAAATTCTGGAGATGACTTTTGCTGGAAATTAGAGGACAGCTTGTGTGATAAACACAAGCTTAATCCCACCTCCCATGCATGGATTCCATGGCTGGGTTCCAAGGTCCCTGAATCACAAAACAGAAGACAGTGACAGCCTTGAGGTGGTCCTGCTCTACCGAAACCTGATATTCACCAGGTGGAACAGATGCGTTCAAAAGGATGAGGATAACATTTCCAACCACTGCAGCTTCAGGGAGTGCCACCTCAGTATGTAACCAAGCTGCTACACGGGGAATGAAACCTCCTCCCACCCTCCGTAATACTGTCTAAAAATGGCGAACGGGAACATTAAGGAAATTATGGTCACTGCATATTGACCTCTATTGTAATTGAGAACAAATTGATTATAGCCAGTAATTAATGCACCTGGCATCTGTAAATGCAAGGTGGTCACGCTCACACAAAGGGAAGAAATGGCATAGAAGTACGTGGAAGCAGCCTAGCTGAACACAGTTATAACTCAACTTTCAAATCCTGTTTTTTACAGTTTTAAACTAACCAAGAGACAGTGTGGAAGCAAGAGGGGGACTGAGTTCCCACGAATGCAGAACAAGTGCTCCTGGAAACGGTATAGGAAAACAGATGGCGTGAATGCACAGTGAGTTTCTAAGCCTGTGTTGATCATGGGCGTGCTGCTATCTGAAGTCTATTTTGATCTTTTTAAACTGAATTCTTACTTATAAAGCTTCTTTATAACTTAAGCAATGAAAAGAAGATTAATGAGAATGAGAATAATAACAACTAATGTTTCTTGAGGGCTTAGTATTAGCTCAGTACTGTTCTCTTTACCATATATATATATATGTATACATACATATATATATATATATATATATATATATTTATATAAAAGTATGTAACTCCCAATCCTGTGAAGTAGATGTTATTATTATTATTTTTTTTAAGGAGGGTGCAGCTTACAATGGCCCGTGCGGGAATCGAACTGGCAACCTTGATGTATCAGCACCACACTCTAACCAACTGAGCTAACCGGCCACCCTGAGATGGTATTATTTTAAAGGAAAGGGACTAGAGTGAGGCTGGGGCAACCAGTAGGGATAAGCTGAATGCAATTCTCCTGAGAGATACCCACCAAGATGCAATCTGGAGATTGGGCTGTCTTGGCCTAGTTATTTGATCAGTTCCACTTACATTTGGCAGTGCGAGGAAAAAGTGTTCCACCTTCACCATCAGGAGCAGCATCACGCCTGCTCCTACCAGAGATGCAAACTGAGGAGACAGAGCGGGGGGAGAGGTGGGGAGAGACCATCAGGAACGGGTCGGTCCCTCTCTGCCACCGAGACCTTCTGCTTGGTGAGAGACACGTCAGTTTTTCTTAAAAGAAGTTGCGTGTAACCATCCAGCATAAGTACATGTTTTTGTTTTTTTTTAAGATTTTATTGGGGAATTGGGGGAGGGGAACAGTGCTGGGGAATCAGGGGAAGGGGAACAGACACGTTGCTGTTGTTTTGTTCTTCAGTCTAGTTGTGGAGGATGTTGCTTCACTGGCCCAAGCTGGCACCATCATTGCACTCTTCCCGGTAGANCACCACTTTTGAAGGACAGTTTTGGTGGATTATAAGATTCTTGGTTGACAGTTTTTTTCTTTTAGCACTTTGAATATGTTGACCCATTGCATTTTGATCTCTAAAGTTTCTGACAAGAAATCTGTTATTTTATTGAAACATTCTTGTGTGTGATGAGTCATTTCTCTCCTGCTAATTTCAAGATTCTCTCTTTGTCTTTCGAAAATTTGTTTATAATGTGTCTAAGTGCAGGTCTTTTTGAGTTCATCTTACTAGAAATCTGTTGAGCTTCTTAGATGTTTATATTCAAGTCTCTCATCAAATTTGGGAAGTTTTCAGCCATTATTTCTTCAAATGTTCTCTCCACCCCTTTTTCTCTTCTCCTTCTGAGACTCCCATGATGTGTATGTTGGTGTGCTTAATGGTCTCCCATAGGCCCCTTAGGCTCTGTTCACTTTCCTTCAATCTTTTTTCTTTATGTTCTTCAGACTCAGTAATTTCCATTATCTTATCTTCAAGTTCACTGATTCTTTCTTCTGACTGCTCAAATCTGCCTATGAATATTTCTACAGCCATGTGTTGCTTAATAATGGGGATGCATTCTGTGAAATGCATCATTAGATGATTTCATTGTTGTGCAAACATCATAGAATGCACTTACACAAACCTAGATGGTATAGCCTACTACACACCTAGGTTACATAGTAAAGCCTGTTGCTCCTAGGCTCGAAAACCTGTACAGCATGTTACTGTACTGGATACGGTAGGCAATTATAATGCAATGGTAAGTGTTTGTGTATCTAAATATACCTAAACATAGAAAATGTACAGTAAGAATATGATATAAAAAATTTAAAAACGTACACCTGTATAGGACACTTACCATGAATGGAGCTTGCAGGACTGGAAGTTGCTCTGGCTACGTCAGTGAGTGAGTCGTAAGTGAATGTGTAGGCCTAAGACATTACTGTACACTTCTGTAGACTTTATAAACACTGTACACTTAGGCTACACTAAATTTATAAAAAAATAATTTTCAACTTAAAAAATTTTTTAACTTTTCAACTCTTTTGTAATAACACAACTTAAAACACAAACACATTGGTACAGCTGCACAAAAATATTTTCTGTCTTTATATTCTTATTCTATAAGTATGCTACTTTCTGAAATTGAAAACAAAATTTTTTTTGCTTTCTAAACTTTTTGGTTAAAAATTAAGATGCAAACACACACACTAGCCCAGGCCTACACAGGGACAGGATCATCAATATCACTGTCTCCCACCTCTACATCTTGTCCCACTGGGAAGTCTTCAGGGACAATAACACACACTGAGCTGTCATCTCTTATGATAATGCCTTCTGGAACACCTCCTGAAGGGACTGCCTGAAGCTTTTCTTGAGAGATGTCCTTTCACAAATATGTTCGTGGTGGTTTGCTTGGTTTCTTTCTTTCTTTCTTTCTTTCTTTCTTTCTTTCTTTCTTTCTTTCTTTCTTTCTTTCTTTCTTTCTTTTTTCATCATAGTTCGCTTGTAAGCAGATAAGGTACCATAACTATTTCTCTCTATTAATGAAAACCTTTTGGTGTTGGGGAGGAGGGGTCCATGTTTTTAAAGTTTTTAAGGAGTTTGTTGAGGTCTGCAAAATATTCCGCTAAGACATTCACTGTGAATTTTCTTGGGGGTTCTTCTTCTGTTTCTTCTCCGGCAGTGTCCTTTTCTCTTGCCTCTTCTCCAGCCATGCCCTCCTGTTCCAGTTCCAATAACTCCCCATTAGTCAGTTCCCCAGGAACCACCTCCAGGGGCTCCTCACTGTTGTCCTCACCCACACCCAGGTTCAAGTTGTTTGCCATCTCAACCACAGCCCTGTTGATTTTTGCTACCTCCTCATCCTTGGCAAATACTTTGAAGTCATGGAAAAACCTCTCGAGTATTTTCATCCAGATGCCATTCATATACTCCTTGGTGACAACGCCCCAAGTCCAAGCAAGGTTCTTGATGCAGTCATAGATGTTGTCATCTTTCCAGAATTGCATCAGTGTCTTCCTTAGTTGCAGCAATAGTCTGGGCAAAGGTCCTCCTCAGGTAGGAGGCCTTGAAAGCTGTTATAACTCCTTGATCCATTGGTTAGATCAAAGAGGTGATGTTTGGAGGGAGAAACACCACTTTGATATCAGGATGAAGATGACCAATAAAAGGATGAGTATTATCAACAATAAGCAAAACCTTGAAAAGTATGTTATTCTCCAAACAGTAGTTGTCCATTGTACTGGCATAGCAATTCAGGAGGGCATTTTGGAAGAGAAGCTGGGTCATCCATGACTGATTGCTCCTGCAGTACACTGACAGTGTATACTTACTGATATGTTTGAAGGCTCTGGGGTTTTCATTGTGCCAGATCAGAACGGAGTTTCAATTTATAGCCTACAACAATGTCCCCAAGCAAGGCTGTTATCTTGTCCTTAAAAGTCTTGAAACCTAGAATTGACTTGGCCTGCTTAAGGATAAAAGTCCTTTCAGGCACCCATTTACAGAATAAGGAGCTTTCATCTATATCAAATATTTGTTCTGGCAAGTAATTTTCCTCCACATTCAGCTCGAGTTTCCAAAATTTCTTCAGCTACCTTCACACGAGCACTCACAGATTTACCACTCACTTTCACATTATGTAATGAATCTTGGATGGTTTAAACACCCAGAGCTAGCAATAAATGCAACATTGTCATTAGGTCCAGTCTTTCCTTTCAACATCACAAACAAACTGCTTTCCCTGTGATTGTCATGGTGCCAAGAGGGGATATACTTCTGTGTNCGCCGGCCTCTGGATGGCCGCTCACGGCGGCTGCTAGCCACTCACGCTGGCCGCCGGCTACACATGGTAGCTTATGGCAGCCCACTGCAGCAGGGGACTGCAGCCTACGCGGTCGCCAGAGACTCACGGCAGCCCAGCTCCAGGTTGAGCTGTTGTTCAGCATCTTACCTGTAGAGGGCAATGTCACTGGCCCTCATATATGGGATCCGAACCGGGGCCCTCTGGCATCCCAAGCCAGTTCTTAACCAATGTGCCACTCGACCGGCCCACATAAGTACATTTTCGTTGAACTGACATTTCCAGGTGTTGTCAAAGTGCTAAACACATACCAGGTACTCTGTATATATTTGTTGAGTAAATGCATGAATACTTTCTGAAAATTTCCAAATTGTCTTGGGTCCTTGACTCTTTATTGCCATAACTCTTTACTATGAATCTCAAGTTTCCTAATACCCGGCTTGCATTCCCTCCGAACCTTAACCCCTCCTTGAACAGTTTAGAAAAGCCCAGTAGAGTCCTTACTGTCAGCCCTAAAATCCCAACCATTCCACTTCGCATATCAATAAATATCCCACCCCTCACTCTTCTGCTTGGAGCTCGGATAGCTTCCCATCAAACAGTTTCAGTGGTGCTTCATCTTAAAAATATACAATGATAATCCCTTCCGAGGTTGCTACTTCAGTTCTCTCTGCTTCATTGCAGTCAGAAAAAGTTACAAACATGAGTCAGGGCCATAGATAGCAGCTCTGGATCCCATCCCAGCTGGGCTGGCTTCTCTGGGCTCAGTGTGACTTGGTGGTAGTGATTCTGATTGGCAAATACAGGTAGAAAGCTAAGAAACTTAGTTCCCTTTGCAATCTCAAGGCTCTCTGGAGATAGCCTTGAACTCATTATATCCTCCATTGATACGTTTCCATTGTTTAAGCCCATAATAATAAAAAATAATATAAAGCGGTATAATTTCCCACTGTGATGGGAGATGAGGGGAGGGGAATGAAACTGGAACCACAAATCAAAACAGTGGCATATACAAGCTGAGGGAGTCCGTCAACCCTAAACCACTAAATGACCACTTAGCAATGATTCTCTAATTTTTCTCTTTATCTCCTAAGTATGAAAAAAAAAATAGCTTCCTACTGGGTTCCCTCTCACTACTCACTGCTATTTGCCACGTAAATGCATCACTGAAAATAATAGCAATGAAATAAATCAACGTTCTATTTCCCCATTCCAGCTGATTCACAGCTAACGTGAGGAACCCGATGTAGAAAAGTTGAGCCACGTGAGAGTAGGTAGGAAAAAGGGAGGATTCAGGAAAATAGGTCACTATTACTGAAACTCAGGAAATTCTAATAGCAAACATTTTATACACTGTGGAGCTACAACAGGTAACTGAGACCATAAACTCCTCCGGCCCACACACATATCAACCTGTTGCTGGGTCTAATTTGAGGGTCCAGCTTCAGGCGGTCTTTGTCGGCCCTCTAGAAAAAACCTATTTTGATTAGCACAGGAAAATATATCAGGGCTTTTCCTTCCTACCACTTCCTGCCTCTAAAATTCTTCTGATTATTTTTAAGGAAACAAAGCCACCCAGATGCCAAAATAAGCTGTATAAAATCTACATTACAATGAGTACAAACCAGAAACTGAATCCCATAAAGTTTGCTTCTCAGAGAAGGCTGGGAGGCCTGCCAATAACTGTGTGTCCTCCTTGGCGCACACGCAAAGGAATGGGCTTTGGGATCAGAGGGCCATCGTCAGTGGCATTGTGCCTGAGGAGGATGACTGGTGGCTCTGAGAATCTCAGACTCAGTGCCTGCACAGTGTCTAAAGACAGCAAGCAGGAGAACTGCACATCTTAAGCATGTTTTGCTTTTCTGCTCCTATTTTCCATCACCTGTCCAGGATTTCTTGATCAAAAACTGACTGCCTTTTCCCTGGGGATTCAGGCATTTTGGGCTCCCACAATCACAGTCACTATGGACATGCAGACCCGCCGACATCAGTTATGCCATAAGTAGTGGGTTCCATGAGGTAGGACAGCAGATTGCCAAGTACCCAGGGCTCCGGGGATCTGGGGATGAAGCTGTGATTTTTGAACATCTTAAGTGACAGGTAGTATGATGGAATTATTATCTAATTGAATTCTCACAATTGGAAGGTTATCCTTATCCCCATTTCACAGATGAGGACTAGAGCCTCAGAAGGCAAAAGTCACTTGCCCAAGGTCACACATTTAGGAACCATTGAGTTAGGTTTCAATCCACCTGACTCCAAAATCCAGGCTCTCTCCACTGTCCCATCTGCTTCCTCTCAAAGGAACACATTTCCCCTTTTATAATTTTTTTCTTTTGTTTCTTTCATAACAACTTATTTTTAAGCAGTTCTTGGAGCACGGGGACAGGGCAAGAAGGCGAGTCCTTGGAAAGCAGAGAATGAGGAAAGGAACCCACTCCTGGAGAACAGGGAAGCACAGTGGTCAGGACTGAATAAGCGGGAAGACAGAGTGGGGGACAGTCCGACTGGCCACAAGCCCGGGGCTCTTCACATGCCCTCTACCATGGGCCTGCCAACACCCCAGGCCCAGGCCGTGGCTGCAAGGGCCACTAGGTTTTGCTGCAACCAGTGAAGACAAGTGGGTTCTAGACTGGGAAAAATTAAAGAGAAAGCCAGACACATAAATACACAGCTTGTATTTATGCCAGACAAAAATAAAATAAAGTGGCCCTTGGTGGCAGGTCAGGTCTGAGAGATTCAGAGCCAGACCCCTGGCTTTTCTTTCCTGTAGTCTTAAGGAACTTTGAACTAGTAGGGCTGTTGTTAAGCAGAGTAAACCAAAAGTCCCCAAAGAAAAGGGGTGGAGGCAGCACCCACCCTCCGCTGCGGGATGAAGGAGGTTGAATGAGTCTCAGAGGCCTTTGCGGGTCCAGATCAGAAACTCAGAGTAGAGGCTGCGTGGCTCCAATATGCAGGGCCAGGGGCTGGCAGCATTCCTGCTTGAACCAGTGATTTGCACTGGGCCAATCAGGGTGTCAGTGAAGGGCTTACTGGCATCCCTGGAGACATGCTTCCCACTGTACCGCAGAGAGATGTCCCTGGCAGGGGAGTGTGCTGCATGGGAGAACAATGCAGCAACAGGCTGCGGAATAAGAGCTATGGGCTGCCTACTCCTGAGGCAGGCTCTGCTTGGTCCAGTGAGCTGAACGCATCCCCAGGGCTGAACTGAAGCCTCTTCCTTCCCTCCATCTATATGCATCCTAATGCTCTTTCATTAGGATAAGCCATGAAAGTCTCACTTCCTTCATCATGCTCTTTCTTGCAATATTTATGGTACCTTTTATTTACTGTACATATTCTGTACTTAATTTTACTTGCACTGTGATTTAGTTCTTTCTAGCCGTGTACATCTTTTCTCCCTAAATTTGTTATGCTTATGTAGTGAATAAACAAAGTGTGTTATCAAGTTAGTGGGGACCAATGCCTGGAATTGCCATTTCCATTTCTTCTTATAAAATCCTCTAACTTTGACTGCAAAGATTTTTCACTCTTGCCTAGAATATCCTTCTTTTTAACATAACCCAACTTCTTTCTGTATGGTAAAGAGCAGTGGAAAAGAGCGATGCCTTAAAGCCCAGTGTGTCTGCCAGAAGCTCTGTGACAACAAAGCTCGGTCCACATGGAATGATGAGATGGTCTCCCTCTAGACCGGGGGTCGGCAAACTGCAGCTCACAAGCCACGTGCGGCTCTTTGGGTACATATATGTGGCTCTGAAGTAAAATTGAAAATGAACATAAAATTATCATAGTTTCATTTATAAAATTGTTAAAGGATATTATTCACATAATGGTGATTTCATTTGTTTTATGGCTCTTGGATAATTTTTAAATTGCTGTGAGGGACATGATTGGCTCTTCCATCTCAAAAGTTTGCCGACCCCTGCTCTAGACCCCTGCTCTTGTCCACCATGCCTAATCTTCTGACATATATTAGCTCTCATCGAATTAGCCATGGACAGTGACACTTTATCTTCCCCAATTAAAATTCAGTGTCCATTCTCCTGACACTTCGGCATCTGACCATGGCTATGCCTTCCTATCATGCTTCTGTGGCCTCAGCTTGTCTTTGACATCTGTCACTATTTCTTTGTCTTCTGAACCCTGGTCCATTCCCTAACCGTATTCCAGTTTCCATTTTGATAGTTCTTCGACATTTCACTACATAGCTAAGATGGAACACCTCTCCTGTCGTCAAGTTGTAACTTTTATCTAGTCAGTTAAAAACTCGTGAACATTGGACTCGTGAGTGCAATTAGACAAGGTTTGCCTTTTGAGCCTTTTCTCCCATCCTTCCCCCTTTCCATCTCCCCTCCTACCCACCCCATGCATTTAGTTTACTGATTTAGAATACCTGAAAAGAGCCTGACCTAGATAATTTTCTTTTATACAAAGGTAGAATGGTCATAACTTCCCTAGGCTCCCCTAGACCAAGACCTTACTCTCCATCATGAAAACCTCTTGGTATACCCTTTGGGAAAGCCAGGAACATTTCTGGTTTGGCTGCCA
>NW_017731847.1:378864-382063 GCF_001890085.2 Hipposideros armiger
CAATAAACCATTGCCAGATTCAATGTCATGAAGCTTTTGCCCTATGTTTTCTTTTAAGAGTTTTATAGTTTTAGATCTTATATTTAGGACTTTGATCCATTTTGATATAACTTTTGTATACAGTGTTAGGTAAAAGTCCAATTTCATTAGTTTGCCTGTGGATATGTACTTTCCCCAGTACCATTTGCTGAAAAGATTGCCCTTTCTCCCATTGAATGGTCTTGGCACCCTTGTTATTTCACCACATATGCAAGGGTTTACTTCTGAGCTCTCCATGCCACTCCACTGGTTTATATGTCTGTCTATAAGCTGGTCTCACACTGTTTTGATTACAATAGCTTTGTAGTAAGTTTTGAAATTAAGAAGTGTGAGCCTTCCAACTTTGTTCATCTTTTTCAGGAATGCATTGGCTATTTGGGGCTCCTTTGGATTCCATATGCATTTTAGGATTTTTTTTTTAAATTTCTGAAAAACCCTCATTGGGGTTTTAATAGGAATTGAATTGAATCTGCTGACTGCTTTGGGTACTAGTATTGACACCTAACAATATCAAGTCCTAATTCTAATCCATGATATGTATTTCCGTTTATTTATGTCTTCTTTAATTTTTTTCATCAAGTTTTGTTGCTTTCATTGTGTAAGTCTTTCACCTCTGATTATTTCTTAAGTATTTTATTCTTTTTCATGCTATTGTACATGGAATTGTTTTCATAATTTCCTTTTCAGATTGCTCAATCTTATTGTATAAAAAAGCTACTGTCTTTTTTGTGTTTACTTTGTATCCTCCTACTCTGATGAATTCATTTATTGGTTCTAACAGTTTTTGTGTGTGGAATCTTTAGGGTTTTCTATATATAAACTCCTATCATCTACAAACAGATATAATTTTACTTCTTCCTTTTCAGTTCCTTTTATTTCTTTTCCATGACTAATTGCTCTGGCTAGAATTCCCAGTACTATGCTGAATAGAAGTGGTGAAAGTGGGTATCCTTGCCTTGTTCCTGATTTTAAAAAAAAACCAAACATCCATTCTTTCAGCATTGAGTGTGATGTTTGCTATAGATTTTTCATATATGGCTTTTTAAATTTAAAGTCAATTTTGTCTGATATTAGTATACACACTTCTGCCCTCTTTAGGTTACTTTTTACAAGGAATATCGTTTCCCATCCTTTCACTTTCAATCTATTTGTGTCTTTGAACCTAAAGTGTGTCTCTTGCAGACAGCATATAATTGGTTCATGTGTTTTTATTCATTCTGCCAATCTCTGTCTTTTGGTTGAAGAGTTTAATCCACTTATATTTAAAGTAATTTCTGATAAGGACCAACTTACTCATACTTTTGTAATTTTGCTATTTGGTTTTTACGTGCCTTATAGCTTTATCTGTCGTCTTTCATTTCCTGCATTACTGTCTTCTTTCATGATTAGTTGATTTTTTTGTAGTGAAATGTTTAAATTCCTTTCTAATTTCCTTTTGTGTATATCCTATAGCTATTTTCTTTGTGGCTTATATTTCTTTGGGGATTATATTTAACATTCTAAATTTATAACATTCTACTTGGAACTTATACCAGCTTAACTTCAATAACATACAAAAACTCTGCTTATTTACAGCTCTATCTCCACCCCTTTGATGATTGATGTCACAAAATTACATCTTTATACATTGTGTACCCCAAAACATACATAATTCTTTTAAATGCTTTAGTCTCTTAAATTATGTGGAAAACAAAATGTGGAGTTACAAAGTTTTGTTACAATAATAGTAACTTTTATAATTGCCCAATATTTACTTGCATCGAGATATTTATTTCTTCATACAGCTTCCAGTTACTGTCTCATGTTCTTTCACCTTACCTTGCAGGACCCCCTTCAGCATTTCTTGCAGGGCATGTCTAGTGGTAATGAACTCCCTCAGCTTTTGTTTATCTGAGAATATCTGAATTTTGCCACCACTTTTGAAGGACAGTTTTGGTGGATTATAAGATTCTTGGTTGACAGTTTTTTTCTTTTAGCACTTTGAATATGTTGACCCATTGCATTTTNATATATATATATATGCATAGACATAAATATGCTTATATGTTAGAGATCAAATTCTATTTCAACACACCTGTTGTCTTCCTCCAGATTTATCCTGGATAATAGTCCTGATAACAGCGCCGGTAAACACACAACATCTGAAAAATGAACTGACGACATTGCAAAGGCCGATGGCTATTAAATCCTACAAAGAAATGGCAAACAATTTAGGCCCACTATTTGTGGAAGACTGCTGATTTAAGTTTGAACCAAAGGCATACTGTCTATTTCTTATGTGTAAGGATATGGTTGTTTATATCACTTCAAATAATGCTGAAATACGAGTATTCTTAGAACACAAGGATGGCAAATCTGATTTCTAGATTAAATTGAATCTTCATTTTAGCTAGTGATAATAAGGAAAGTGAAATCATTTCAAAATGAGAAAATGAAGCTTCTGCCTTGTTAGTGTTTTTCACAAGATCAGCAGGACTTAGAATGACTGAGGGAAACACAGTACTATTTTTCTCTCTGCCTTCTATACTATCCTAAAAGTCTAAGTGGGATACATTTTGCTTCCATATTTCCCTTTTGAAGTCCTGGGAAAAGGACCAAATTCGGGATAGTTGTAGATTAAAAAAAAAAAAAAAAGACAAATCTATTCCTGGGAGGCCAACTTAATTATATTAGTAGCCTGGTTTTGGTATTCCGTATCATTTCTTACTGCACCTCAGAATGTGGTTGATTTCTAAGGATTTGGTGGAAAGGGAGATAAAATTAGGAGGAGTGGAACTTTGCTAGCTTACCAACCTGATGCCATATGTTATCTTGCATCCCTACCCCATATTTAGGGGAATAACACTCATATTAATTTAAGTGGGTTCGAAGTTAAGTGTGCCACACCTCTCAAAAATCCTTTGGTAATTATTGTTCAAATTGTAGTCCAAGTAATTCTCTGATTACAGAAGAATCGGTCTTCCTGAGAGCAGGAGGCTCAGGTTAGAGAACAAAGACTCAAGGGTCAGAGGAAGCAATAAATAGAAAAACCTGTCCCCTCACCTGGTTGGAATTGACTTTATAGTTATGGAAACTGGCAATCTTCTTGCCCAGAAACACGAGCAGTGAGGAGCTCACAAAAGCTAAGGAAAAGGCTTCTAAAATAACTTCCGGAAGAATG
>NW_017731847.1:387143-406887 GCF_001890085.2 Hipposideros armiger
AATCACTTTTAATTTGTTTCCAGGCCAATCATTCAACGAAGCCTCTTACTGGCAACATTAACAGTAGATTTTGTATGCTTAGCAGCCACAATGAAAAAAACAACACAAGATTAAATCAAGCACAAGAGAAAATGATATAATCAGAGATGTAAACACAAGATATACGAGGCTGCTGCTGGTGTAACACAGCATACTGTTTTACAGCAAATACTTTTTTTATAAGTAGAAAGAGTGCACTCTAAAATAACAACAATAAGTGTAGTATAGTAAATACATAAATCAGTAATATAGTCATTTATTATGATTATCAAGTGTTATGTACTATACTTAATTGTATGTGCTATACTTATACATGACTGACAGTGCAGTAGGTTTGTTTATACCAGTATCACCACAAACACGTGAGTAATGCATTGCACTATGATATTAGGGTGGCTATGATGTCACTAGGCGATAGGAATGTTTCAACTCCATTATAATCTAATGGGACCACTGTCGTATATGTGGTCCATCGTAGACTGAAACGTTGTTATGCGGCACATGACTGTAGGGAATTTTTCATTTCAGTTATTGTACTTCACAGCCTCAGAATTTCTTCTTTTCCTCCTCCCCCTCCTCCTCCTCCCCCTCCTCCTCCTCCTCCTTCTTCTTCCTTTTCCTCTTCTTCTTCTTCTTTTAGGCTTTCCATCTCTTTTTTGATGTTTCCATTTTGCTCACGCATCACTTTCTTGACTTTCTCTACATCTTCCTTTAGTTCTCTGAGTATCTTTTAAGACAATTGTTTTGAAGCCTTTGTCTAGTAGATCTGCCATTGATCTTTTCAGGACAGCTTATGTTGATTTACGTTTTCCTTTGGATGGCCATATTTCCTGTTTCTTTTTATGCCTTGTGATTTTTGTTGAACGCTGGATATTTGAGTCTAATATTGTGGTGACCCTGGAAATCAGGTTATTCCTCTTCCCAGGGTTTGCTGTTTTGTGTTATTTTGTTGTTGTTGTAGGCTGTCACTGTGCCAGGCATTAGCCTGAGGTACATAAACTTAAGGTCTTCTCAGGTGTTTTCTAAGCAAGTGTTAATTTCTAATTTTCCTTGTGTATGCAGTTTTTTTTAATGTTCTAATCATTAATGTCTAACTTCCAAAAGAGGAAAAAAAGAGAAAAATTAAGAAGGAAAAAAGGGGCTCTGGCCCTTTAAATCCCTTAGCAGTCATTTCAGTCAGAGAGGAAGGGGCTTGCAACAATGTGGGTGACGTGCAACAAAAGTGGCTGCCCATTTGGTTGTCTGTACCTTTGAGATCAGAAGCAACAATCAGTAATCAGAGCACAGATCTCTCATATTTGAAGTGCAGTGTCCTTTTTGCCCACCTTGGCTCCTGCAAGCTGTGTGCAAGCCACTTCAGGAACACATGCACAGCTGCTTGCCATGAAGCTGGGGGTGGGGAATGGTAGCTGCTCCTGGGCTAAGAGCTCAAATTGACCGAAGTTAATCACAATTTACCACCCAAGCCTTCCCCTGGAAATTGCAGTCCTTCAATAGGCTCCAGAGTTCCAAAAGAGTTACATCAGACAGACTCTGCCAGTGCAATTGTTGTCTAGGTGCAGAGACAGATTCCTGGTGCTTGCTTCCTACTCCACCACCTCCCCAAATCCTCTCTAACCTCTTATTGTTTTGAAGTCATTAGACTTTTCAGACTTGTTCGTTTTGCTGGTAGTCATGGTTATCTGATTCTACCAAGTCAATACTTTCTATTTTTACTAAGATCATGTCATAAAAAAACATTGCCAAGCACATATAACCATGATCAAAACTTCTTCCCAGGTATATTTCCTACCATATTGTTAACTAGAAAACTCTCTTCCTTAAGACAATGAACTTTCTTCTTTGTCAGTATTACCATAAGGCTGCCAACAGGGAATTAAGCACCATCCTAATTCTTACAGGAATCGAGGCTTGTCTGTTAGTGTATGGGTTCAGTACTTTTACTAGTAATTGTCCAGAGTATCTGTTAAGTCATCTTCTATGTGGTCATTTTTAGGCCATTACTTCTTAGGGGTCAAAGTCTATGTTTTTGGTTTCCTTTGTATGCATTCAGCATAGTATCACTCATAAATGTTTGATATTTTATCTTTAAAGTGAAAACCCCCCAAACATTTACAAAAGAATAATGGATGGCATAATGAGCCCTGGTGTACCCATCACTCACTTTCAACACTTAACAATTCATAAACAATCTCATTTCATCTGTACCCCTACCCGTTGCCTATTCTAATATTATTTCAAAGCAAATACCAGGCATGATATAGTTTTAATTGTAAATATTTCAGTGTATCTCTCTAAAAGATGTACACCAAAAAATTATTACCAATTTCTTAATGTTATAAAATACATAATTAATGTTCAAACTTTTTCAAATGTCTCATAAACACATTTTTGGAATGTGTTCAAATTAGAATTCAATTAAGAGACATATATTATAATTGATTGCTATGTCTCCTAAATCTCTTTTAAGCTGTAGGTTCCCTCTCCATATCTGTTTTTCTTCCCAGCAATATTTTGTTGTTGTTGTTAAAGAAACCTGGTCATTGGTCCTATAGATTTTCCCCCAGCCTGGGTTTTGCTGATTGCATTCTTTTGTTGTCATTCAGCATATTCCTCTCTTCCTCACATTTCCTGTAAATTGATTTTCCAGGTAATGAGCTATATAGGAATATAACTGGACGATAAAAGGCAGACGTTTAACTTTTTGTTAAGTTTCTCCTTTTTGTCCCTGTAAGAAGTTAGGTAAGAGTGTGGCTGTCCCAAAGAGGTGTATAGTAAGTGGAATTTATTGCCCAAACCTATGCGAGCAAGCCTTAAATATTTAGTATGATAACAACACAAACTTCTGTTTTTCGTTTCTGCTGTTCTCTGTAACATTCAATTCTTTGTTAACAGTTTAGGTGAAAAGGGGACATGGATATTGAAGACACTAACTTAAATTGTTCAATTTTTTTAGTCCCTAGCAACCTTGGATAAATATATAATAAAAAAAGAAGTTCAAAGCAATACCTAAAATTAGATGTTTGGAATGCTCACTGTCCAACTATACCCTTGAACCTTATGATAAACTATAAGCAAAAGCTGACTGTGTGGTTTTCAAATCATTAATAACAGAAGCATATTGAGTAAGTATAATAGAGTGGTTATAATCACAGATTTTGGAATTCAATAGAAACGGGTTCAAACAGTAGCTCTGCCACTGACCAGCTGTGTGATCTTGGGTGAGCAACTTAAATTTGGTAAGCCTTAGTTTCCTCAGCCATAAAAGGAAGATAATATCTACCTTATAGCATTAATGAGAAGCAAATGAAATAAAATAATTACATAAAGTATCAATCTCATTGTTGATGTTATTTTTCCCTCTCTGAGGGCAGAGACCAAGCCTGATTTACCATCATATTCCGTGGTGGTCTGCTCAATTTTTTTTTAATTGGAGAGAATCTCAACTGGATTTAGCCATGATCAGATTGCACTGAGAACTGGTTGGATATGAGACTAATTCAATCCAGTTGTGTCAAAGTAGCCTAGGTTTCGGTGTCGTGGGGACTAGCCAGCATCTGACTCTGCAGTATTCCCTATTGAACAGCATGAAGTCATGGACAATGCTCTTCAAAGGCCAGCCTAGGAGTCAAGAAACTGCAGTACATCGCCTTTCTTAGCTAAAGTGTTTCATCTGATCAAGGTTAAAGAAATTATAATTTCTTATCAGATGCAAGAGCGATGCCCGGTAGTCACCGGTAGGAATTATAATGTAAATTAATTCTGAGTCCTTAGGAACTCTAAGGATAGCTTTCTACTCAGAGTCATATCATGATGTTGTACAAGGACACCCACTCAGTCCAAGTGGGTGAAGACAGCAGGACTGCTCATCTCCGAGCACTGAGGCCCAGGAGAGAGGCTGGGAAAACTAAGGCATCTCTCGTCCCATCCTTGAGAGTTGAACAGATAAGTATGGGGTTGAGAAGGCCCATAACGCATGATGAAAAAAATGCATGCGTCTCTCTGATATTCCCTGCATTCAGCAGTTTACTTGGGTAAGGGGATTGGTTCAACTACGGGAAGAGAGTCAGAGGCTGACCGGAGAAGAAACATGGGGTTGTCCTAGCCCTTCTGCTTTCATGAACCCTCTGTGTTCTAAAATGAATTTGAACTCAATTGATCCGAATTTGGCTGTGGGTAGAGACCGCTAGTAGAGAGCATCCATCAAGCTGGGTGTCAGGGGCTAAGAGAAGGTAACAGAAAGGGAAGAGTAGTCTTGAAAAGTGGAATTACCAACCTATAAGGAATCATATCAATGAGCGTCCTGCTGCTTTCTGTGGCCATGTTTATCTTGTTGGCAAATGCACTAAAGCCAAGAATCTGTAGGGGTTAAAAAAAAAAAAAGGCAAACAATCATCTAAAAATTATTTTACATGTTGCTTCCAGGCGCACAGGTGCCCTTAGCATCTGGCAGGACAGGGAATGAGATACGTGACAGCCCCCATTCATGAAGGTGGGAGAGAGGGCCAGTTCAATGGAGCAAGAGAGGCCCACCCTGACTCTTTAGTTCCCCAAACTCTTTTTAGCATTGTAGTCAGAATGAAAAGCAACTTCATGCTTGGTGTCTGACAGAATAATAGGAATAAATGGATGCCCTGGGTTTGCGTTTCCTCACCAACTTTAAACATCTAGAGCAAATATAAACACGTTTTCAGATAATAGCTGTATCAAAGCCTCCGTTTTAAAAGTTTTTAAATCTAGGTGTGTTGTGCCAGCATAAATAAACCTTTGGGGGGGATTATTGAGGTGTATTGAGAGTCGTATTACTGGTTAACCCTTAATAATATGGAACAGCATTTGATAACACAAGGAAGAAGGTCTTCAGCAAAGCAATTACATGCCTTCCCCCCCCACACCTCATTCATTTCTAAAATAGCAAGTCTCCCTTCCATTTCCACTAGAAAGGAAAACAGACAACCTATCAGCTGTGATACCTTGGAAAGACCTCACACTAAAAGCAAATTAAACCAGAGACAAGAGAACTCAATGTCTAACTTTTAAAATAATAATTATATAGTTGATTTACCCCACTCTCCTCACTAACCCATAAATTTTTTCCCAGCATCTACTCAAAGAGTTGAACCGGACACTGAGCAGGATAGCAGTTGGTTTACCTGGGATGCTATGATCATATGAAGACCCCTAGGAAGCCTACAGATCAGAATGGAAGGAAGAACCTGGACCACGGCTTGAGTCAGAGAAGAAGAGTTTGGTCTTTACATAGTTAAGGGACAAGCAATGTGGCAAGTAGTCGAGGAACTCTTTTATTTCCATTGTATAGATAATACTTCCTCATAAAGAAAAATAAAGTATGAAAAATTTAAAAAGCAAAAATAAATCACCCAAAAACAACTATGTGGTGTTTGCTATACAGCTTAAACAAATGGTGTTTGCTACACAGCTTCAATACACACACTAATACATTGTGAACATACAGTAGATATCATTTCTTATAGCTATGGGACTCTTGAATTATTTGTCAGTATATTCTACCTGGATCCAGATATAGCCTTGAAAATTTTCATTATTATTTGAGACTGCTACCTTCAGGACATACTGAGGTGTGTGTGCGCAGGTTGCTCCAGCACATCTAAACAGCCTTTCTTGATGGGTGTGTGAGAAGCGTTTTACACCTGAGGCTACAGCAGCTCTCATCCTCCCTCTGCCACTTATCTCACCAGGGGAATCCCGGAGTCCTCTTTCCAATTCTAAGCAGCGTCCCCATCCCTGCTGCATGGCAGAAAGCATTCCCAGTCACGTGACATGTGTCTAGCTAGTCTACTCTAGGCTTCAATAACCTTTGAGTATAAATGAAGTCACAAAAATGTTTCATTCCTCGACTGCAATAATTCTAAGACTTCATCTACCTGTATTGCTGGGCCTCAGCTTCCTCCCTCACTCCATTTTATGGTGCACTCTAATTATTTACAGCAACCCCCAAAGGAACGTCTTCACGGTGGCTCCTGCACGGATCTGTCAGCCATAGGAAAGCCACAGCATCCTCCACACTCTCACTTCTCTCCTTTCCTAATAACCCTGGTTAACGTTCATTGCCTTGAGGTTGCTTGAAGGACTATCACTATGATTCCTGCTGTTGCTGTCTCTTAAGAGAGGGCTGATTTCTGACAGCATGGAGGGGCCTTGAGGGCATGATGCTAAGCGAAATAAGCCAGACAGAAAAACAAATATTGCGTGGTGTCATTTATATGTAGAGCCTAAAAAAACAAAACAAAACAAAACAAAAACTAGTCACACTCATAGAAACAGAGAGTAGAAAAGTGGTTGCCAGGGGCTGGGGGGTGGGGGAAATAGGAAAAAGTTGGCAAGAGTGTGCAAACTTTCAGCTACAAAATGAATAAGGCCTGAGGGCCTAATGTATAAATAACATGGTGACTATAGCTGATCACATTGTATTGTATAATTGAAATTTGATGAGAGTAGAGTTTAAATATTTATACACACACACACACACACACACAATAAATACATGAGGTAATGGTGGTGGATGTGTTAATTAACTAGATGGGGGCGTGCTTTCACAATATATATATATCAAATCACCATGATGTATGCTTTAAATATCTTATAATTTTATATGTCAATTATATCTCTATAAAGCTGAAATGAGAGAAAAAGAGCTCATGGCTGTGTCACAGATGCCATCTGCTAGTGACTCCAAAGCCTCAGTTTCTGAAGGTGCCAGAACCGGGGTGGGTTCCGTGAGGAGAGGTTGCCCCTGACTCCCCTCCCCAAACATCACATGAACATTGTCTCCTGAGCTCTAAGGCACTACCATGTTTTGAAAAGTCTTTTGTAAAAGCAGCCTTTCAGCTTCTGGACTTTATGAATTAATAGTTTTTTAAGTACTCCAAGGAAGAAAGAATACACACTTCTGAAAGAGGTAGATATATAACGGTTATGAGACAGAGCTTGGTCTCAATTTCCAAAGCAATTCCCATACTATTTCAATCATGAACAGTATAGACCTGAATTAGTTAGTACAGGATAGGTTATGATGCTATGGCAACATACAAACCATGAGAGCTTAACACGTACAAGTTATTGTTTGCCTGTACAATCAGCGTCTCTCTCGGGCAGCTTTCTGGCAAATGGTGCCTCAGGAATTCAGGCTAATTCTGCCTGTGGTTTCTATCATCTCAACATGCAGCCCCTATGACTATCACAGCAGGGGAAGACAGAGCATGGGGACTCACACCTAGTCTCCTATGCTTTGGCCCCAAAGTCACATGGTCCTGCCTACTTACAAGGGTGGCTGGGAAATACAGGGGAGCACACGGATATTTGGTGAACTGTAAGTATCTCTGCAACAGAACACTTCTCAAGGACACCCCCAAAGATTCAACGATCCTAGTATGAGAAATGCTGACTTAAAAACCTGAGCTTTATATATGAAAATATCTGTATCATTGCAAAAATGTTAATTATTATAGAAAAAGATAAGTTTTACCAGTGGATTTTTAAAAAGAAACAAGAAATGTTATCATTAGACAGTGGTGAGCCCTGCTCTGCCGCTTACTAGTGATGTGGATTAGGCAATTCATTTCATATCTCATCTCCTTTAATTTCTTTATCGTAGCATAATGAGAATGAAAGGGGGCTGAATAACAGTATGATTGCAACTATACTAAAATAGAAACAAAACTTCTACATAAAACGGAAATTCATCAACACTGAGCACAGGCCTGCCATATATTTGTTTGAAAGAAGAAAGGGCTGAAAAACTGAAAATCAAAAAGTATTGAAGTTGACTTTGGGTGGTGCAGCTATAGGAATTTCTTTTTCTCCTTTTTATTTCTTATGTTTTTAAAAATGGTTAGGATGAGCCTGTATTACTTTTACGAAGCGGAAAAAACCCCACCTATTTTTAGGTAGTATGAAAAAGAGGCAATAGAGAAAAGTCCTTTGAAAATAAGTATGTTTTACACATATAAGCTAGTACGTATTTAAAACTAAATGTATTCAGCCTTGTCACAATTCAACATTTTTAAAAATATTATTTTTATAGTCTTTTATGAATCTTTCCCTTCCTAGGGTGCTTTTTGTTTAACTTTAAAAAGATCATTTAAAATGATCTGAACCATGAATTAGAGGCATCAAAACACCTACCAGAAAAAGTTCCATGGGAAACTCAATGGGGTACTGATTGAAGGAAATTCGGATACATTTGTTGATTCTCAGAGCAACAACAGCAGTTAGAAATAGTAGGATGCTCGTAGAATTAGCTTTTGGGAGAGACATACAGTAGTTAACTATGTTCTGAAAGAAAACAAAATTACAGAGGCTTAGAAAGGGATATAATAATTGCCTAAAATCTAGAAAATGACCCTCTTTCTATATTAGTTCAAAAAGAAGTCCCTCGGGCCGGCCGAGCGGCGCGATGGTTAAGAACTCGCTTGGGACGCCAGAGGGCCCCGGTTCGGATCCCACATATGAGGGCCAGTGACACTGCCCTCCACAGCTAAGATGCTGAACAACAGCTCAACCTGGAGCTGGGCTGCTGTGAGTCGCCCGCTACGGCGTAGGCTGCAGCCCCTGTGGCAGTGGGTTGCCATGGGCTACCGTATGTAGCCAGCAGCCAGGGTGAGCAGCCAGCAGCCGCAGTGAGCGGCCGTCCAGAAGCCGGTGACTGATGTGCCTCGCCCGGGAAGAGCGCAATGATGGTACCAACTTGGGCCAGTGAAGCAACGTCCTCCACAACTAGACTGAAGAACAAAAGGACAGCAACTTGTCTGTTCCCCTTCCCCCAATTCCGCAGCACTGTTCCCATCCCCCCAATTCCCCAATAAAAATCTTTAAAAAAAAAAAAGAAGTCCCTCGGCAGTGCTGCTGAGCGCAGAGGGCTTTATTACTAGAGCATTATGAGAATAGGGAGACCAAGTGGGTAGATATGTATTTTTTTAAATTGAGAAAGTGATATTAAAAGACAGTAATGCCCAATAAGGACAGAATACATTTTGTATATTTCAGCGTAATGGAAAGGGCCCAGGAGTTGTGTTTATTAGCCTATTGTTTACTAATTTTCTCAGACCATCTATGTTCTTTAGCTTGGCTCCTACACCATTCTTGCATTTGGGGGTTACTTAGCATTTTATATTCTTTAGCTGCCTTTAGGATACATGTCCATTATGAGGCATGTAATGGGAAGAATTATGAAAGAGACAATATCTTACAAACCAAATTTTAATGTAAATCATGTAGGTTTAAAAATCTGGGCAAAATGGTTCATGAAACTGAGAACATGGTCCAGCTGTAATTAATCAAGACTAAATCTAGATGAGATAAAATTATTTCCAGGACCCTCTTCACCCAGCTGCCCATGCAGGGGTCTTTCCACTCGGATCCACTCCTTTTTGGAGGCAAGGGCGGGGTGAGGGTAGAAATTACTCACATAGAAGAAGGCGATAGGACCAGCGTGGAAACTAATCGTAATTCCAAAGATGCAAGTCAGCTGGGACACTATAATGTGCAGTGCCGTAGCAGCCAGGTAAGCATTTATCACAGCCTCCGGAAGGTAAGTGGCAATGAAGCCAAAACCCAGCATGCCCATGGACAGCTGCAGGGGGTTCACACGGAAAAGAAAACACAGTGAGGCAGAATGTCACCAAACCAGCCATGACACCAATTAGGTTCTCTTCAGGGTATTTTCAACACAAAAGTTAGGTGAGGCCCCTCTGATAACTCTTCTGTTTCTCTTTCTCTAATCCACTAAAATTAATGAGATGAGGTTGGTCCTTGGTGTTCATTTAGGGGCTCCCTAGGGCACTAAGCCACACTTCCTTCTTCACAGGCACTTAAGCTTGATTCCTTGCCCTAGAATCTGCTGACCTTGTTGACTTAGGGTAAATGGTAACAAAGTGATCCGAGCAAGCTTTTGCCTTTTTAAAGGCTCTTTCATTAGAAGTCCTGATAGCCCTTTCTAGGAGATGTTACCATCTCCTTTGAGGGATGCAGTGACATCTCCTTTGAGGGATGCAGTTTTTCACAAAGGCAAAGACAATTTAAAAAACCTGAGTTCCATCTTCTTGGCTTTTGACTCATTTTTACTAAGAATGATTAAACTGAATTTATCTCATCAGGATTTCATATATATATTATATATATATATATAATATATATATGATCTATATGTAAAACATAGTATTTTAGATATACATATGCATATATAATATATACATATATATTTTAAATGTTATGTAATATATAATAAATTATATATGCCGGGGGTGCCAAAAAAATGTATACACATGACTTGTATTCATCTTTTGTTATGGGTATATACTGAGTATTACAATATGAATACAGTTTTTCTTTTCTTAAAATGTGCATACTTTTTTTGGGTACCCTCTGCATATATATTTCTAAATATATAAAAGATCTAAAGGATAGACACTAATCTATTTACAGAAGTTGCTTTTGGGGAATTAAAGGTTGGTGGCAATACTTTATAATTTATATATTTTATTATTTGAAATTTTTGCAATATGTATGCCCATCTTTTATAATAAAAAACACAATTGGAAAACTAACGGATAAACCCCAAACCCCTTATGAGGGTAGATAAACTGGCACGGCACAATGAAGAAGATGGGGAAAAGAAAACAAATCTTGAAGCCTACTATTGTCACCACTTCATCTTCCACTGCATTAGAAGCTCCCAGAGAACAAACAAACTTGGAAGAGTAAACCTTTTAGCTTTAAAAGCTCTTTGTTGCCAGTCTTCCAGTCAGCTGGGTGCTGTGTCTCCCTTAATCTCCTGTCATTACCAACCCAACAAGCTCCTCTACTCAAGTCAACCCAATCTGCTTCCTGTCTTTTGTGTGATTGGCTGATTTCTACTTCTGTGCTTATGCACGAACCCCTCTTTTTTTGCCGTGTCTGCTGATCCATGTCCATCCTCTCTTTCAAGAGCTTAATAAAACTCCCCTCCTTTAGGAGGCGTGATGAAAAGAGCATGATTCTGAGGGAGGGAGAATTTGGCTTCTATCCTGGCTCTGCCGCTCATTGGCTGTGTGAGTTTGAACAAGTTAATTAAACTCGCTAAGCCTCAGTTTTCTAACCTATAAATTGTGAATAATACTCAACATGCAGGGTTTTGTATGGAATACGTTACATAATACCTGTAAAACACTTAGCTCAAATCTGAAAATAGTGACAGGTGCAAATGCCTATCACTCATTCTTCCTGCCATCCTTTCCTTCCACCTTGTAAACAGCAAATTTCTACAATGAACTATAAAACTCTTTCTTGGCCAGATGTTATGTGGCATCAAAATCTGTGTTAATATCGTTTTCTAGGCAGCAATTTTCAATCAGTCAGAGTTGGCCTGTGATACGAAACCGATCTGCCATTCTTACAGAAAGCAAGTACTGAATGGTGAATGAATGAAAGAAAGCCTCAATAAATGGTTGTTTCCTTCCCAGAGAGCTCCAACCCAGCTAAAGATTATTCCTTTACTTGATATTCTTTTGACACTGAACTCTTCACTTTTATTAATATTTGTTTTCACTTTAAGATTATCTAAAGCACAGATTCTGCAGGTGGATTAGCCTGAGCCTGAATCCCAATGTAAAAGCTAGCTATGTGACCTTGGACAATTCATTTAACCTTGTTATACCACTGTTTCCTTAAAATAAGGATCATAGTAACACTCACCCTCAAAAAGGGGTGTTTTGAGGATCAAATGAGATAATACACGTAAAGTGCTTTGAACAGTGACTGGCACATAGCAATAAATGTTAGATACTATCATCTAGTTCAGACTTCTTTAAATTTAAACTCTTTGTTTTAGATCATTGTAGATTGATATGCAGTTTTGTCAGAAACAAAATAGAGAGATTTGATGTACTCTGTACCCAGTTTCCTCCTAACGGTAACATCTTGCAAAACTGTAGGACAATACCACAATTAGGATATTGACATTGATATACCAAGATATAAAATAATTCCATCACCACAAGGATCCCTCCCCTGTTGTCCTTTCATAGCCAACCTCTACTTGCTTCTCACCCTCATCCCTATTCTCAAGTTCCATCCTCCTACCTCCACTCTCATCCTTAGCCCCTGGCAACAATATGTTTTCCATTTCTATAATTTTGTCACTTCAGGAATTTTACATAGGAATCATCAATATGTAAACTTTATGTTCAATTCCATTCATTTTTGTTCTTCATTATTTCCTTCCTTCTGCTTGTTTTGGATCTAATTTGATCTTGTTTTCCTAGGTTCTTGCATTGCGAGCTTAGATTATTAATTTGTGACTTTTTCTTTTTTCTACCATATGCATTGTAGTGCTATACATTTCCTTCTTAGCACTGCTTTAGCTGTGCCTCAGAAATTTTAGTATGTTTTATTTTCATTTACCCTAATGTATTTTTTTTTAATTTCCTTAAGACTTCCTCTTTAACCTAAAAATTATCTAGAAGTGTGTTGTTTAGTATCCAAGTATTAGGGGATTTTCCTGTTAACGTTCTGTTATTGAGTCCTAGTTTGATTCTACTATGGTCAAAGAACAAACTGATAACAAGTTGTTTAAATTCATTGATGTTAGTTTTATGGCACAGGATATGGTTTATCTTGGTACATGTTCCATGGGTCTTTGAAAAGAATGTGTGTTCTGCTGTTATTAGATGGAGTGTTCTGCAAATGTCTCTTAAATCCTGTTAGTTGATAGTGTTGTTGAGTTTTATTATTTTCTTGCTGATTTTCTGTGTAGTTGTTTCATCAATTATTAAAGAGAGGGATGTTGAAGTCTCAAACTATAACTGTGGATTTGTTTATTTCTCCTTTCAGCTCTATTAGTTTTTGCTTCACATATTTTGTAACTCTGTTGTTTGATGCATACACACTTAGGATTGCTATGTCTTCTTGGTAGAGTGATTCTTTTATCATTATATAATGTCTCTCGCTACCTCTCGTAATTTTCTTGGCTCGGAAGTGTACTTTATCTAATATTAATATAGTCAATCCTGCTTTGCTTTGATTTATATTTGCATGCTATAGCTTTCCATTCTTTTACTTTCAACCTATTTATATCATATTTGATGTTTCTTGTAGACAGCATATTTTAAATATGTCAATCTCTTTAATGTAAATGTCGGTATGTTAGGGCTGTAGTCTGCCATTTTTCTGTTTGTTCTGTTTTTCGTTTCTCTTTTTCTGTTTCCTAACTTCTGTGGGCTACTTGAACATTTTTACAATCCTATTTTTATTTATCCATAGCATTTTTTAGTGTATCTTTGTATAGCTTATTTAGTGCTTGCCCTAGGTATTATATTATATATACATAATATTACAGTCTAGTGGTGTCGACAGTTTACCAATTCAAGCAAACTATAGAAACATTACCTCCCTTTATATTTGTTTATAAAAGAATTGTTTTAAATATTAATATTTCTTCTATGTGCATTTTGAATCAGATCAGACAGCATTATAATTTTGCTTCTGCCATCAAACATAATTTAGAAAAACCAAGAGAATAAGAAAAATCTATCATATTTATCCATATTTTTACTCTTTCCATTGTTCTTTCTTCCTTCCTGATATTTCAAGATTCCTTCTTTTATCCTTAACTTTCTTTTTAGAGAAGTTTCTTCAGCCATTCTTTGGGGGGTAGGTCTGTTTGTGACAAATTCTCTTAATTTTCTTTCATTTGAGAATATGTTGACTTCCCCTGCCTTCTCAAAGGATATTTTCACTGGGTATGTGATTTTGGATTGACAGTTTGTTTCTTTCAGTGAATAAAAAAATTGTACCACTTCCTTCTGGCCTCTGTGGTTTCTAATAAGAAATCTGCTGTCATTTGAATTGTTTCCTCCCCATAGGTAAAGTGATTTTAATATTTTTTTTATTATCTTTAGCTTTCAGAAGTTTGACTATGATTTGTCTTGGTGAGGATTTCTAAGGATTTATCTTCTTTGAGATTTTCTCAGCTTCTTGAAGCTGTAGGATTACATCTTTTTGCCAAGTTTGGGGAAATTACAGATATTATTTCTTCAAGTAATTCAGCCCCATATTTTTTCTTCTTTCTTTCTGGACTCTTACAACACAAATGCTAGATCTTTTGTTACAGTCCCACTTGCCCCTGAGGCTCTGTTAAATTTTTTTTCAGTCTATTTTGTTTTTCAGATTGGATAATTTCTATTGTTCTTTCTTAAAGTTCATTGATTCTTTCTTCTGTCTCCTCTATTCTGCTGATGAGCCCATTCTTTAAATTTTTAATTTTGTTTATTATATTTTTTTCTGTTTTAAAATTTCCATTTTGGTTCTTCTTTATATTTTCTATTTATTTCATGAGAATAAAGTTGGGGTTTTTTTTTTATGTGTTTCAAACATGTTCATAATTGCTTGCTGAAGCATTATTAGGGTGGTTGTTTTAAAATCTTTCCAGATAATTCTAACATCACTCAGTGTTGGCATCTTTTTATTGTCTTCTTTTTTTTTTTTCATTCAATTTGAAATTTTCCTGGCTCTTGGTATGACAAGTGGTTTTCAATTCAATCATACATTTGGGAACTATGCTATGAGACTTTGGATCTTATTTAAACTTTCTGTTTTAGCTAGCCTATTTTGGCAAGTGCTGTTAAGGGAAGGAGAGGGTGCCACCTTGTGATTGCCTGGTGGAAGTAGAAGTCTAGGTTCTCCCCTCAGACTCCACTGACACCTGAGGCAGTAGGGACTCTTCATTATTGATGGGCAGGGGCCTCCACTAGGCCTCCACTGATACTATCCTGGCTGGGAGAAACAGGAATGCCTTTACTTCTCCCCACATGGCCTCCAGTGATACTACAGCAGAGGGGAGTTGTCCTAATTACTGCCATGTGGTAGTGAAAGACCTGCTGCCCCTTCACAGCGCCTTCTCTGACACAACCCTAGCAATGAGTAGGAAGGGTGTCTCATTACTGTCCAGTGGGGATGAAAGTCCTGACTCTTTATATGGTCTTTTCTCCTTCTCTGACACACCCCAGTTGGGGTGGTTACCTCATTACAGCTGGTGAGGGTGAAAGTCGAGGCTCCCCACTTGGCCTTCACTGGCATGAATGGTGGTGACACCACAGTTCTGTTTTTTCTTGGTGTTTGTCTGGAGTAGATCAGTTATTGTGTACATGTATTTAGCCTTGCTAGCCTTCCCTGGTCCTGTGGCTATAACGTACAGACTTTTGCTGGAGCTTTATTTTTTGTCTGCACTTGTTGGCATTTTGGATTTCTGGTTTCTTCAGCACCAAGATTGAGATCTATGAAGCAAAAAGAAAACCCAGGGAACTCACCACTGTGTTGTTCCTTGTGTCCTAAGGTTCCAAGCCAGTTTGCCTTCTTCTCTCCACCTTTCAGAGTCTTCTTACGTTTGCTTTATATATAATGTTCTAAGGTTTCAAGTTGTACTTAGCAGGAGGAATAGGGAAAAGTACATCATTCCATCTTCCTAGAAATGAAATGTCTCCTCCTTTATTAAGTGAAAAACTGAGGCTCAAAGGAGGGAACAGGACATGTCCAAGGCCACTTAGATAATTAATAGGTTACTGACTTTTGCCTGTAATTTTGTCTTCTACAAGACTGATTTTTTTTTTTAGCTGAGCCATCCTGCCACCTGTTGGCAGCACAGCAGCAGCTCAGCTTAGGTCAGGAATCGAACCGGCAACCCTGTTGCTCAGAGCTTGCACTCTTGAGCGAGGTCTTAACCAACTGGGCCACTTGGCCCGCCCCAAGATTGATTGTTTTTAAACTACAGGAATTATATCTTTTTTTATTTTGGGTGTCTATTAAAGTGCCAAATTCATTTCTCTGTACCCAGTAATTATAATTTATTGATGCTTACTAAGTGACAGGCTCTGGGCTGAGTGTTTTACGTGCATTCTCTCACTTAATCCTCATATGAAACCTACAAAACAAATATTATTATTCCCATTTTATGCATTTGAAAACTAAGGCCCACAAAGGTAAGATAATTTAAGTATGTTCATAGAGCTGGCAAATGTCAGGGCTGGGGTCAGCCCTCTATGATAGCCTGCCTTTGTAGGCTCCCAATAAATCCTTACCTAATGAAAGTTGGTCCCAAAGGAGATCAGTGACATTAGGTAGAGAGTGGTTTAGTTAAAAACAAAGAGAAATAAGTCTGGAATGTTTGACTTTATTTCAATGGGTAAAGCTTTATATGGTAGACTCTCAGTAAAAATTAAAGACACTGCCAAAAATAAGTTTTGAAATTTTAATAAGTCATGGGTATTACTGTCCTTTAGCAGTGGCCCTATCATTGGGGAAAAAGATCCCAGTTCTGACTCTTACACTTGCTAACCCCAAATATAGCATGTGAGCCTACCAGTGCTGCTCTTGTTGAAAGACTATAAAAAAAATGTAAAAGCATGAAATCATGAGTTGAACTCTAGACCATAGTCTCTAGGACCCTTCTTTAATCTTAGAGAAGGGACTGATGAGAACATTCAATATCTCGTCCTAAATCAATGGTAGATGATTTCTGACAGGGGAGAAGTTTTGTCATTGAGGAGACATCCTATCCACATATCCCACAAGTTTTCCAAAAATAAATCACTGAAGTTCTATATATGTCATAATGGATAACAGGAGCAATTAAAGAAAGAGGTAATTTTGTAGCCCCTTTATTTATTTGTTTCTCCTTCAGAGGTTCAGAGACTCAGGTCCTACCTGAATAATCCCAGTGAGAAAAGTAGTGGACGCCACCACACTCAAGGACCTGTTATAAGCCGTATAGAACAAGGGGTTAGAAAAGTCATCTTTGATGAAAGTCCCCAGTATCAGGTGGCCTCTGTTGAATGGGTTCGATCTCAGGACATCCACCATCAGAGCACTCACAAAGAAGAATGGACCTAGTGAAAAAGATGTTTAGACAGAAGGTGAGGTTTTAAGTCCAGGTAAACTGACAGATACTGACAAAATCAAGGCATGGCTGATATTATTTTTGTCGTTGATCTGAAGAACTTTTCTTATTTTAAAGTGGCCATTGAGAAGCAAGAAAGGACAGGAAAAGAACTCTGGTTTCACAAACCGACCAACTCACAGAATTTAGATGTTGGCGGTCCATATGAAGTGGGCATATGAAGTGGGATTGAAAGAGAAATTGACTGGAAATATGTATCAGGTACAGCCACTGTGTTTGTTCACAGAAATGGTGAAAAGTGAGATGGTGGTGTAAGTATCAGAAAACAAAGCTAATCAATAATAATAATACGAAGAATACCTAATACTTATAACACCGCACACTTACAGAGGATTTACTAGGTGCAAAATGACACCGAGCTGAACCTGTTTCAAACATAAATTCATTTAGTCCTCAAATCGACATATGTATGGGAACAAAGGCAAATCTTAATTTTAAATTACTTAACAGAAACAAAACTCTAATAGCCCTTACTATCAGTATTTGGAAATAATTGTAACATGCCCCAGGAACTTGGAATTATGGGAATAAAATTGTCTCTCAATGTTCAAATATGAAATCAACACCTAATGGATCTTAGTAAAGATATGTGATATTGTCCTTTAAAAAGGAAGAGTGGCACCACTTCTAGGAGAACGGGGTGGCCACCAGGCTGAACACACAAACTCATCTGGAGAAAATGTGTGTCAGTCAGAATTATCAATGCTGGTTGTGTGGGGAAGCCCAGGAAAAGGCACTTCACTGAGTGAATGTTGGCAATGCCCTTCCAAGACTGTTGGGGCATTTTGTGATTTGGTTTCTATGCAGGTTCACCTAGGTCAGCGGTTCTCAACCTGTGGGTCGCGACCCCATTGGGGGTCGAACGACCCTTTCACAGGGGTCGCCTAAGAGCATCGGAAAACAAAAAGATATTTACATGACGATTCATAACAGTAGCAAAATTACAGTTATAGAGTAGCAACGAAAATAATTTTATGGTTGGGGGTCACCACAACATGAGGAACTGTATTAAGGGGTCACGGCATTAGGAAGGTTGAGAACCGCTGACCTAGGTGAATGAAATGTGCTAATTATATGACCTTTGCTAGTCTGGTGCCTGGAATGGTCATTTCTAATTATAAACTGGTAGATGGACTTCGGACTCTGGGAAAGAAAGTGCTCATGCTATGGATTTGAGTGCTTTGATTACTATGACAGCATTTTCACATTGTAAATTAATAAGCGGACATGATTATTATAATATATATCAGGCCCACAGAGTTCAGTTATTATGGGTCCTGCTGAAAGATGGATCCACGCTAGGAGTTTTAGCATCATTACTGGATCTTCCTGGTTAAGGGCAGTCAGATACCAATGTGTGGTAATTTCACCAAAGGAAGTACTTCTGTCCTTTAATTACTCTGGGAAACAGCCTGCTGGCCTGTTTATCTGGTAGTGACATTAATGATGACACACTAGAAGTGTTCCATTTCTAAAATCTGAATACTAATCCTATGGATACAATGTCCATCTTCTGTATCCTTTCTTTCTACCTTAAGCATAGCTTTAAGTTGAGTTACTTAGCAATAAGTAAATAATTAAGGTGGGGACTTCATCCACCTCCTGTGGTTCCAGTACTGAACTCACCAATGGACATTTGATGACATGATCCCAAAATTACATAAATTACCGAAGAACAGAAAGCTGCGTATGAGACATTGAAAGGAGGAATCAGTTGCCTTGCCAGCAAACTTAACGTCAGGACTGAAAAACAAGATGATTTAAGTAAGAAGAGGTAGCCTGGCTTTTAAACGTCACCTTAAATAAAAGCTATAAAAAATATTTAAAATAAAAATGATCTACGTATACAGCTGAATATGGTAATAGTATCCCTTGGCATACAGCCTTTAATTAGTACCTTTTATTATCTCCTTTGATTCCTAGCTTCTTACCCTATTGTACCACATACTTTTACACCTCAATTCTAAATCATAGACTTAAACACCTTTCACTGTGAGGTCTTCATGCTAATCATAGGAAGCAAACATCACAGCAATATGACCTCTTATTCCAACAGCGCAGAGGCAGCCTCACTTACACCCTGAGCCTTAGTACAAGAAGACCCTGGTAATTCCCCAGGACTGGAGGTAAAGCTGGAGAACAAGGCAAGAATCACACTTAACTGACTTGACTCCAAGTTGGTACGTGCTGTCTCTCTTCCATGTGCTAATCACCCTCATCTCTTCCTCCAGCTCCTTCTTTAATACTTACTTTCTTTTCTAAAAAGCACCATGAGAATTAGGGAATTTTGAAGCAAATGGATTAACATGCATGGTATCATCCCTTTGATGTCTCAAGCCCCATAGCTCCTGCCCAGAAGCGCTCAACTTACATCATACCTGTGTGTTCATCTGAATTCAGTTATGCATCCAGTGAGCCAATTTATTGTCTCAGACAAGCAAGGCTTTTGTTATGGAAAAGTTCAAACATATACAAAAATAGAGTATAATGAACTCCGGTGTATCCATCACCCCCCTCAACAATAGTCAATTCATGGCCAATCTTGTTTCGTCTATGCCCCTACTTCCTCTCCCACTCGGTATTATTTTGAAGGAAATCCAAGACATTACATCATTTCATCTGTAGATAGTTCAGTGTGTATCTTTAAAAGAAGACCCTCTTGGGCCGGCCGAGTGGCGCGATGGTTAAGAACTGGCTTGGGACGCCAGAGGGCCCCGGTTCGGATCCCACATATGA
>NW_017731847.1:407427-417396 GCF_001890085.2 Hipposideros armiger
CATAAATGGTTGTTGTGGCAGAGGGTCTCTAAGATGGTCTGCAATGGCTAATTGGTATTCATGCCCATGTGTAATCCCCACGCCTTAAGTGTGGGATGGACCTTGTAATTTGCTTCTAATAAATAGACTACAACAAAAATGATCCAATATCACTTTTGAGATTAGGTTGCAAGAAGACTGTGCCTTCTGTCTCGATGGCTCTCTGGCTCTTTCTTTCATTTAGGTCACCAGCCACCACAGTTGGCTTCAAGGGTGTGTGACCTATGCAATCCCATAGAGCCCTGCGCTTAGTAACCTCCACACTTGGCTTCATTGTCTACTCTGACCATCTTGAAATTCTAAATACTTTTTGAACTAGGGGCTCTGCATTTTCATTTTGGATTGGGTCCCACACATGTAAGTTGGTCCTGCCAGCTGCCATGGTGTAAGGATACCTACACAGTCCATGGAGAGGCCCACATGGCCAGAAAATCAGGCCTGCCAGCAAACACATACGTGAGCCTGGAAACTGACACTCTGTAGAGCCTTGAGATGAATGACAGCTTGACTGCAACCTCATGAGAGGCCTTGAGCCAATATAGTGGGTTTTGCGGTGATTTTTAAAAAAATTATTTGCTATTATATGATGTGCTTTCTTTTACAACCTTTGTGTTTACATCAGGACTAACATAAGGCCTTCATATTGATAGCTGTATCTCTGAAGTCTTGTAATTTATAGGTTCCACTTCCACATGTTTTTCTAAGCAAGTCTCTATTGATTACAAGAAACAGAAAACCTGCTCAAATTGGCTTAAGCAAAATAGGAAATTGATTAAGAGTATCAAGGGCAGCTGGGCCTCATCAGATACAAGAACCAGAACTAAAAAGCCTTCAGGATCCAAGCCAGCTGCTCCCCATGCTCTTTGTCTCCAGGCTTGCATTGTCTCTTGTCTCTGTTTCCAGTTTGGGGCTATTATGAATGATACTGCTAAGAATATTTTTATACACAGGTCTCCTGGTGCATAGATGAATGAGTACCTTGAGATAATATACCCTGAAGCATAACTACTGGGGCATTTACCAGAAAATGCCAAACTGTTTTCCAAATGGTTGTACATTTACCCTCCCACCAGCATTGTATGACGGTTCCCATTATCCACATCTGTATTAGCACGATGTCAGATTTTTAATTTTAATGTGTATAAGTTAGAGTGTAACTCATTTTAATTTCAATTTTCACTTCATTGATTACCAATAATGTTGATCAATCTTATTGTTTCCTTACAGATTTGTATATTAAATCTATAATATATAGATTTAAGCCTTTTGTTGGGTATATTATTATAAGTATCTCTCCCATTCTGTGGTTTGCTTTCCAAATTTTACAGTTGCCTTTGAATGAACAAAAGTTCTTAATTTTTACTTAATTCAATTTATCAGTTTTTTCCTTTTGGGCTAATGCTTTTTGTGTCTTGTGCAAGAAATCATTTCCTACCTCAAAATCATGAAGATATTCTATATTATTCCAAAAAATCTTTATTGTTTTACCTTTTACGTTTAGGTCTTTAATTTACCAGGAATAGATTTCTGTGTATGGTGTGAGATAGAGTCTAAAAATTGTTTTTTCATATCAGAATCCAATTATTTCACATAATTTATTAAAAAGTCTGTTTCTATAGTGGCACATCTGATATTAACCATGCAACTAACAGACTCTTTTCTGTTCCATTGGCCTAATTGTCGATCACTGCAATACCACACTGTCTTAATTACATTTTTTAGTAATTAATTTAGTAATCCCCACTTTTATTGTGAAACATAACACACACATAGAAAGCACATTAAAATAGGTATTGAGTTTAATAAATATTTATAAAACAAACACCCATGTTACCCCCACTCAGGTTTTTTATCGGAACTCCATTTCTCCCCACAGAGGTATTCATTATTTTGACTTTTGTGATCATTCCTTTGCTTTTCTTTATAGTTTTACCACTAGTGTACATATCTCTAAACAATATAGGTTAGCTCAACCCACTATGAACTTTATATTAATGGAGTTATACTGTATATAATTTTTTATTTCTGTTTCTTTTGCTTAATATTACAAGGGTCATCTATGTTGTGGTGAGTTGCATGAGATTGCTCATTTGCCTTCTGTGTATTTCAATATGTGCATATATGAATGTTTATCTATTCTTTAAACTTTGGCTGGACATTATCTTAAATATTATTATAACTTTATATTAAGTCTTGATAAGTGGAGGATCAAGTCTGCACATGTTGTTCTTCAAGAGAATTTGGCTATTCTTGGCTTTTTGCACTTACATACATTTTACAGTCTGCTTACAATGTTTCATTAAAAAGTCCTGTTGGGGTTTACACTGAGATTCTAATGATCCTATAAATCTATTTTGAAAGAACTGAAATTTTAAAATATTGAGTCTTCTAATCCACGAATATGCTATATGTCAATTAATTTAGGTCCTTGTTAGTATTACTAAGTAAAGTTGTGTCATTTCTCTTTAGAGGTCTTGCACATCTTTTTCATTAGAACTCAATTTATATTTATTATGCATTTGTAAGTAGTATCTTTAAAATTTTTTTCACTTTCTCTTTCCTGCACGTACATAGGAATACAAGTGAGTTTTATATATTGATCTTGTATCCAGCAACCTTGATAAAATCATGTTAATTCTATTAATTTACCTGTAGATTCTTTTGAATTCTCTACACAAAAAATAATTCTATGAATAATAAAGTTTTATTTTCATCCTTTATGATCCTTATAGTTCCTTTTTTTGCTTTAATACATTGCCTATGAATTCCAGTATAATGTTGAATAGCCCCTACTAACTCTTGATAAGCAACATGAAGCATGGAAAGCAAGTCTTTTGAAATGTAGGGTTTCAAATAACTTACCAATACAGGGAAGGTAAGAGAAATACTTGGTAACAGCCTGAGAACTAAGTTGTCCAGTCTCAGTTAAGCTTAGGCTGTGGAGAAATACAAGGGAAACCAAGTTCCCAAACTTTCCAACACCCTTAAAAACTTTTTAAATTTTGAACTTATTTTAGACTTATAGAAAAGTTACAGAATTAATAGGGAGTTTTCATATATCCCTTACCTAGTTTCCCCTAATATTCTATACTGTCACAGCATAATTATCAGAATCAGGAAATTAACATTAGAAATTAACTAAACTAAAGATTTTATTTGAATCTCATTAGTTTTCCCACTTTTTCTTTTTTCTGTTCCAGTCTTCTATCCAGAGTCCCACATTTCATTTAGTTGGTATTTTTCTTTAGTTCTGCAATCTGTTATAGTTCCTCAGTCTTTGCCTGTCTTTCTTGATTTTGACCATTTGGAAGAGTATTGATAGATCAGTTATTTTGTCCAATGTCCCTCAATTTGGGGCTGTCTTAGGTTTCCTCATGATTACACTAAGATTATACATTTTTTTGGTGAGTATACTATAGAAATGATGTTGTGTCCTTCTTACCGCACCATATCACAGGATTTGTGATCTCCATATGTCTTACTACTGGTGATGATAGCATTGATCACTTGGTTCACGTAATTTCTCCCACATTCTCTACCACAAAGTAGTGGAGTAATTAAATATCTTCAGGAAAATACTTTGAAATTATCCAAATCCCATTACATGGTTTACAAACTATCACCCACTGATTTTAACACCTATTAGTGGATTTTATCTACAATTGTTACTGTGGTGTTTGTTTCCTTAATGGTAATTTTCTATTTTCTTTCACATCAATAAATTGGAATTCCACTATAAGGAAGATCTAGCACCATTTAATAACGTCTTCACCATGTAGTATTTTTGTTTCATTTGAAGAAAATTATAAAGTTGTTAGGTACTACCTATTCAAATATAATTAAAACTTCTGAATTATTTATACTACAAATTATTTCATTATTCATATCTCTTAAAATAACAATCTCTTAGTTAGCAAGAGTAAAATGAATTCATTCATTCACATAGTTATGTAATCATTATTATTCAACAAATGTCTTGAGTACCTACTATGTGCTAGATACTGTGCTGGATGCTAGGTATACTTATACATCCTGATGCCATTCTTATTTTGGTACCAAACTATACTGATGACTTTGTAATTTGGCATAAGATGTCCTCAAACTTTGACCTCTGATAAGTAGGATTCAGTAGGGGATGCACAGTTAAAGCAGTAGTGCTAAGAGTTCAGGTCTCTCATTGCAACACCAGAGGAATGCTCTAGAGACTTTCTGATACTTTCCTGGAAGTGAATGTACTTATCCAAATGAATCATTTTGGTTTGTACATTGAAATGTAAAAAGGTCCTCCTTTATTCTGGGAATGCAAAGCTAGTTCAATATTTTAGAATCAATTGACATAATCCACCATATTAAAATCTAACAAGTCTAAAGAGAAAAACCACACGATCATATCAATAGATACAGTAAAAGCATTTGAAAAAAAAATCCACTCATGATAAAAATTCTCAGCAAACTAGAATAGATGGAAACTTCCTTCATTTAATAAAAGACATCTACAAAAATCCTACCGTTCACATCATAATTAATGGTGAAATATTGAAAGCTTTCCCCCTAAGATAAGAAACAAGTCAAGAATGCCTAGTCTCACCACTCTTATTCAACAAAATATTAGAAGTCTTAGCAAGTACAATAAACAAGAAAAAGTCATAAAAGCCATTTGGATTACAAAGAAAGAAACACAACTGTTTCTATTCACAGATGACACAATTGTCAGTGTAATAAACCCCAGGAAATCTAGAAAAGATTCTTAGAACTAATAAGTGAGTTGCAGGATACAAGGTGAACACACAAAAATCAATTGTATTTCTATACGCAAACAATGAACAACTGGGAAGCAAAATTGTTAATTATCATATACAATATTTCCTTCAAAATGAAATACTTAGGTATAAATCTGACAAAATATGTATAGGATCTGTATGCTGAAAACTAGAAATGCTGATGAAAGAAATCAAAGAAGACCTAAATAAATGGAGAGATATACTGTGATCATGAATTGGAAACTCAACATAATAAAGATATCAACTCTCCCTAAAGTGATCTACATATTTAATGCAATAGCTATTAAAATCTCAGTGGGATTTTTTTAAAACAATTTTTTTATTTTTCAATTACTGTTGACATCTAATATTATGTTAGTTTCAGGTGTACAACATAGTGATTACACATTTATATAACTTACAAAGTGATCATCCCGATAAATCTAGTACCCATCTGACAGCATACATAGCTTTACAATATTATTGACTATATTTTCTAACTACCAATTTGTGTATTAATCCCTTCCCCCCTTCACCCATCCCTCAACCCCATCCCATCTGGCAACCATCAAAATGTTCTCTGTATCTATGAGTTTATTTCTGTTTTGTTTATTCATTTATTTTGTTTTTTAGGTTTCACATGTAAGTGAGATCATATAGTATCTGTCTTTCTGTCTGACTTGTTTCACTCAGCATAATACCCTCTAGGTCCATCCATGTTGTTGTAGATGGCAAGATTTCATTCTTTTTAATGGCTGAGTAATATATATGTACCACTTCTTCTTTACCCATTCAATTATTGATGGACACTTAGGTTGCTTCCATAGCTTGGCTATTGTAAATAATGTGGCAATGAACATATACATGTATATGCCTTTTTGAATTACTGTTTTGGGTTTCTTCAGATAAATACCCAGAAGTGGGATTACTGGGTCCTTCTTTGTCTCTTGTTATAGCCTTTGTTTTAATGATTATTTTGTCTGGTATAAGTATTGCTACTCCAGCCTTTTTTTTCATTTCCATTTTCATGAAATATCTTTTTCCATCCCTTACTTTCAATCTGTGTGTGTCTTTCCACATGAAGTGAGTTTCCTGTAGGCAGTATATGAAAGGGTCTTGTTTTCTTTTCTTTTTTTAAAGATTTTATTGGGGATTTGGGGAAGGAGAACAGTGTTGGGGAATTGGGGAAGGGGAACAACCAAGTTGTTGTCCTTCAGTCTTAGTTGTGGAGGGCGCAGCTAGCTCAGCTCCAAGTCCAGTTGCCATCTGGCTGCTCATCGGCAGCTTGTGGCCGCTCAGCTCAAGTTGCCGTGTTCAATCTTAGTTGCGGTTGTGCGTAGCCCGCCATCCCATGTGGGAGTCGAACCAGAAACCCTGTTGCTAAGAGCACACGCTCTAACCACTGACCGTCCTGCCACCTGTTGGCAGCTCAGCAGCAGCTCAGCTTGGGCACAGCTCACTAGCCCATGTGGGAATCGAACCGGCGACCCTGTTGCTCAGAGCTCACACTCTTAACCAACTGAGCCACTTGGCCGGCCCCAGGGTCTTGTTTTCTTGTCTATTCAGCCACCCTGTGTCTTTTGATTGGAGGATTTAATCCATTTTCATTTAAAGTAATTGTTGATAGATATGTAATTATTGCCATTTTATTATTCATATTTTTTCTTTTTCTTTTCTTTTACTTCTTAAAGAAATCCCTTTAACATGTCTTGTAATACTGGTTTTGTGGTGATGAACTCTTTTAGCTTTTTCTTGTCTGGAAGATCTGTATCTGTCCTTTCTAAATGATAGGTTTGCTGGGTAGAGTAATCTTGGCTGTAGGTCCTTACTTTTCATCACTTTGAATATTTCCTGCCAATCCCCTCTGGCCTGCAAAGTTTCTGTTGAGAAATCAGCTCACAATCTTATGGGGGCTCCCTTGTAGGTAACTAACTGCTTTTCTCTTGCTGCTTTTAAGATACTCTTTGTCTTTAACCTTTGCCTTTTTAACCATGATGTGTCTTGGTGTGGGCCTCTTTGGGTTCATCTTGTTTGGGACTCTCTGCACTTCCTGGGCTTATATGTCTATTTCCTTTGCCAGGGTAGGGAAGTTTTCTGTCATTATTTCTTTAAATAGTTTTCAATTCCTTGCTCTCTCTTTTCTCCTGGTGCCCCTATGATGCAAATGTTGGTATGCTTGATGTTGTCCCAGAGGCCCCTTAAAATATTCTCATTTTCTTTGAATTTTTTTTTCTTTTTGCTGTTCTGGTTGGGTATTTTCTGCTACCTTATCTTCTAAATCACTGATTCGATCCTCTGCTTCATCTATTCTACTGTTGATTCCCTCTAATGTATTCTTTTTTTCAGTTGTTGTATTCTTTATTTCTGACTGATTCTTTTTTATGTTTTCCATCACTATTTTTATGTTTCCTATCTTTTTGTTGAAGTTCTCACTGAGATCACTGAGCATGCTTAGAACAAGTGTTTTGAACTCTGTGTCTGGTAGATTGCTTGTCTCCATTTTGTTTAGTTCTTTTTCTGGAGCTTTGTTCTGTTCTTTTTATTTGGGACATGTTTCTTTGTCTCCCCGTTTTGGCTGCTTCCCTGTTTTTGCTTCTACTCGTATGGATTATGTAAAGCTTCTGTGTCTCTTGGTCTTAGTAAAGTGGACAAATGTAATAGGTATACTGTGGGGCCCATTGGCATAGTCTGCCTGGTCACCTGAGCCGGGTGCTCCAGGTGTGTCCCTTGTGTGGGCTGTGTGTGTCTTCCTATTGTAGTTGAGCCTTGGTTACTGTTTGCATGTCAATGGGAGGAATTGACTCTCAGGCTGATTGGTTGTGATGACTGGCCATGACTATAGTGGAGGAGCTGTTGTGCAGGGGCTGACCCTATTGGAGTGGGATTTGCTTTAGCAGGGCTCTGGTGCCTGCTGAGCTGTCCTTTGGGTGTGTTGTTTGTGAAGGTGGTTGGATGGTGCTCTGGTGTGGTCTGAAGCTGACCACCAGGTGTGTTGGTTCTGGGGCCTCTTGGGAGGGGTTCTGATGCACACCAACATCAGCCACTCCCTGTGCCCTGCCCGGGGCCACTTGGTATGGACAACACAGTGATCTGAAGATGGTTGCCACTTGTTCTGGGCTTGGATGTGCCTGGGAAAGGCTAAGCTGCAAACCGAGGCCAGCTGCCCATAGTGCCAGGCTTGGGGCTGCTTAGCAAGAGGTACAGGGCAGGCCAAGATAAGATGCTGCTTGTTTGGGGTTTGCAAAACTTTGAGAAATTTTTGGAAAATCCACAACATGAGGCAAGATAGGCCAGCCGTATGTATGGAAAAGCCACTGGAAGTGGCTTGGGTGGGCCCACAAGTTGGGTGGGATGGGAGTCTCAGGGAACCACCAGGGTGGGGCGAATGAATGGTGTTAGCCAGGTTGATGGAGACTCAGATATGGCACCTGCCTGTGTCTGCAGGTTAGGCTGTGGGGGAGCTCAACAAAGGAAGTCTTACTATGCAAGGTGGCTTCTTCTGTATATTCTTAGCTGTAGGACTTCTGTTCAGCTAGACCTCAGGTGGTTCTCACTTATGGTTGTTCTGTAGTTTCATTGTCATTTTGAGGTGGTCATGGGAGGAGGCAAGCACAGTGTTTACCTACTCCACCATCTTGATTGGAACTTCAGCAGGATTTTTTTGTAGGTGTAGACAAGCTGATTCTAAAATTTATGTGGAGGAATAGCTAAAATATTTTGGGGAAAAAAAACAAAGTTGGAGGAATCACACTACCCAATTGTAAGACTCACTATAAAGACAAAATAATTAAGATAAGATATGATATTGGCAAAGGGATAGACATATAGATCAATGGAACAGAGTAGAGTCTAGAAATAGACCCACAAAGTATGGCTATTTGATCATTGACAAAAGTGTAAAAACAATTCACTGGAGGATTGTCTGCTTTTAAAATGGTGTTGAAAATACAACAAAAAAATTAACCTTAACCTAAACTTCACACCTTATATAAGGATTAACTTAAAATAGATCATAGATCTTAATGTAAAACATAAAACTATAAGACTTTTAGAATAAAACAAACAAGAAAATCTTTGTGACCTGGAGGTTAGGTGAAGAGTTCTTATATATGATAGGAAAAGAACAATCTATAAAAGAAAAAGAAATTGATAAATTGGACTTCATCAAAATTAAAACCTTTTACTCTGCCAAAGATACTGTCAAGAGAATGAATACATAAGTTGTAGATGGAGAAAAATATTTTCAAATCATGTATCTGACAAAGGACTTGTATCCAGAATATATAAAGAATTCTCAAAAATTAACAAGAAAAAAACAAAAATTCCAATTAAAAAACAGACAAAGTGCTTGAACAGGTACTTCACTGAAGAGAATATAAGGTTAGCAAATAAGAACATGAAAAGATATTCAACCTCATTAGCCATCAGGAAAATGCAAATTAAACCCATAATGAGATACTACTTAGAATGGCGAAAATAAAAGATACTAAAAACTAGGCTTCATCAAAATAAAAAAAAATTGCCCTTTACTTTGTTAAGAGGATGGAAAGATAGGCTACAGACTGGAAGAAAACATTTGCAAAACACAAAAGATAGAGGAGGAGTATCTAAAACATATAAATAACTCTCAAAACTCAACAGTAAAAGTACATACAATCCAACCAGAAAATGAGCAAAAGACAAGAAGAGCCACTCATTAAAATACGTAGATGGAAAATTCGCTATGAAAAGATGTTAAAACATCAATAGCCATTAGTGAAATGCAAACTGAAGCCACAATGAGATCTGACTACACACCTATCAGAATGGCTAAAATAAATAGTAGTGACAACACCAAATGCTAGTGAGGATGCTGAGCAACTGGATCACTCCTAGACTGCTGGTACGAATGTAAAATGATACAACCACTCTGGAAAACAGCTTGGCACTTCCTTAAAAAACTAAACATGGGGCCAGCCGAGTGGTGCGATGGTTAAGAACTGGCTTGAGATGCCAGAGGGCCCCGGTTCGGATCTCACATATGAGGGCCAGTGACACTGCCCTCTACAACTAAGATGCTGAACAACAGCTCAGCTTGGAGCTGGGCTGCCGTGAGTCACTGGCGACGGCGTAGGCTGCAGCCCCTGTGGCAGTGGGTTGCCATGGGCTACCGTGTGTAGCCAGCAGCCAG
>NW_017731847.1:417571-427614 GCF_001890085.2 Hipposideros armiger
AAAAAAAAAAAAAAACTAAACATGCCACTACTATACAACCCAACAACTGCATTCCTGGATATTTATCCCAGAGAAATCAAGACTATGTTCATTGACCTACACGCAAATGTTCATAGCAGCTGCTTTTATAATAGCCAAAAGCTGCAAAGAATGCAGATATCCTCTGAGCCTAAATGTTTAAACAAACTGTGGTACATCCATACCATGGAGTACTACTTGGCAATGAAAAGGAATAAACTGTGGACATACACAACAGCCTACATGAATGTCCAGAGAATTAAGATGTTGGAAAAAGCCAATCCCAAAAGTGTATGTGTGTATAACTCCATTTAAATAACTTTATTGAAATGACAGTATTATAGAAATAAAGAACAGATTAGTGATTGCCAGGGGTTAGAGAGGGAATGGTGGCAGGAGGAAGATGACTGTAAAAGGACAACAAGAGGTATCCTTTTGGCGGTGGAAATGCTCTGCAGCTTTACTGTATCAATACCAATAACCTGGTTACGAGACTAAACTATAGTTTTGCACAACATTGCCATTGGGGAATGTAGGGGAAGGATACAAGGGAATTTCTCTGTAGTTTTTTACAAATGCACGTGAATCTGTAATTATCTTAAAGTAGAAAGTGTAATTAAAAAATACTGACAATCTCGAGTGCTGACAAGGGTGTGAAGAAACCAGAATCCTCACACATGGCTGGTGGAAATGTAAAATGGTAGGTACAGCCACTTTGAAAAACAGTTTGACAGTTAAAAGTATACTTTACCAACAATGCCACCCCTGGGCATTTACCTTAGAGAAATGAAAACTATGCTCACACAAAAACCTGTACATGAATGTTGATAGCAATTTTATTTGTGACAGTAAAAAACGGGAAACAAAAGGTCCATCAACAAGTGAATGGATAAACAAACTGTGGCACAGCTGTACAATGGAATATCACTCAGGGATAAAAAGGAACAAACTACTGATGCATATAACCATTTGCATTCATTCAAAGACCTAATGCTGAATTAAAGAAGCCAGCCCTCAAAAGTTACATACTGTTTGAGTCCATGTGTATGAGATTCTCAGAAGGGGGATTCTCAAAAAGACAGAACTATGGTGATAGAGAAAAGATCAGTGGTTGCCAGGGGTTAGAGGTTAGGGGAGGATGTGAGTAAAAGGAGATGGCACAAGACAGTTTTGGGGTTCATAGAACTGTTGTGTATCTTGATTGTGGTGGTGGCTACAGGAATCTATATATGTGTTTAAATTCATAGAACTGTACACCAAAAGGAAAATAAAGTTAATTTTACTGGATGATAATTATTATTATTATTATTTTAAATCCATTTTCTCCAACTAACAGCCCTGTGTCAGAAAGCTGCCACTTGCCCCTTTGGTTGGCCTCTTTTGTGCTACCCACAATCTGTGTAATCACAAGTTTCAATCCTTTCTGGTTGGCCCCACAAGAATAGAGAACTAGAGGTGTTTAAAGACTATGCAGGGAATTGTGAACTACTATGAGTAAAGGATTAACAAAATCCTTTCTTTTTCTCTGTGGATAAATTTGATCTGGGGTTAACTTTCTAGATGTTTTTTCAGTAGAATGTCAGCTGTGTTACCAGCCAAAACTGTTATGGTAAAAGTGAGCTTGATTAGTACGCTCTACCTGGACCAAGAGGACTGAGAATGAAAAATAAATATCCAGTGTGAAGCCTTAGCTTTGGCTTCTCTGGACACAATGACCTTATAACTGGGCGTGTTGCTTGTGGGACCCTGGAAGCGAGAGTTATGGAAATTATAAGAGGTGTTGGTTCCTACTTGGGAAATGAGGCTTCTAAAGCCCAGATAGCTGTCTACCTATTTGTGTGACCTTGTTGTCTTAAACCTGAACTGCCGCTTGGAAGACCAAAGAGTAGTCCTTGGACTGCTATGTGTGTGACTTGCTGAAGAGATGTTAGCATGCTATGTTTCCTATTCTTCACCTTCCTAAGTGAAACCAATGCTAAATAAGGGCTATTGTAGTCATGTGAGTATGAAATGATGAGTTAAACAAAAAATGACCATGAATGGGCATTGCAGATACTCTTGGAAGTATGCGGAGGTCTAAACTAAACTGAGTCTTTTAGGACCATCTGGAGTTGAAAATATGGCAGGCAAGGAGACAAAATGGTAATGATAAAAAATGGAATTCACATTTTTTCTATTCATCTAGTACAAGTAATTGTTTACTCTGGGCAAGTGGACTGGTTGGTGGGTGAAAAGGCTTCGTATCTTCCTTACCTTGGGGAACCTGCACAAGGCCAACATTTATACCAGCAAGTAAGTCTCCAAGAAGCCAATCCTTGAATCGATATAAACACATCCACTCTAGGAAGGGAAAGATTGTAAGCATGCATCTTAGGAACCTGTGCCATGAGCAGCTGTGAGAAAGAAGAAAAGAGACTTGATTAGGTTATCCAGAGAAAAAGCCCACATAGCCAAGATAAGGCACAGTGCATAATTCTTCCCATACAGCAGAATTCCTTGTCAGCACTATCGACATTATGATAAACTGGACTGGATAGTTTTTTGTTGTGGGGCTGTCCTGTGCATTGTAGGAAGTTTAGCAGCATCACTGGTCTCTACCTACTAGATGCCAGTAGCACTCCCTCCCCCAGATGTGACACCCCAAAATGGCTCCAGACATTACCAAATGTTCCATGGGAGACAAAAATTGCCTCTAGTTGAGAGCCAGTTTCACATATATAACAAGAACTAAGCCTTATAAGTCAGCATACAAATCAAGTCTGTGTTTTCACAGGATGTTTGAAAATATGAAAACCTACCAACTTTCCAGTAGCAAAATGGACTGTTACTGCTTTCTCTTGATAAGAACAGGTTTTTGAGGTGTGATATTAGTGGGTGGCAGGGGCAATTAACACATTCACAGTATTACCAAATACTAAAATTTTTACTTAACATTCACTCTATGGATCTGTAATATGTATGTAGGAATTTATAGAAAATATAGATTATGGACTTACCATGCTTAAGGAGTTAGCCATGTAAAGAAAAAGCAGTAAAATAAGACTATTATCCTTTAACTCAGTGGATATCAACCAGAAGCAATTTAGTTCCTCAAGGGACATTTTGCAAAATCTGGAGATATTTTTTATTATCATGACTGTCATCTAGTGAGTAGAGACCAGGGATGCTGCTAAACCTCCTAAAATGAACAGGACAGCTCTCCATAAGAAAAAATTTTCTGGTCCAAAATATCAATGATGTTGAGATTGAGAAAATCTACTTGAACCTTTAGAATGTCTAAAACAGAAGAATGAACATAAATCAATCCATAGATCAGTTAATCAATCAGTAAAACTAGTTTGGTTTTAAACTGCTTTTTTCTATTTACATTTTAGTATGGGCTGAAAGCAAAGAGTATGAAGATTCTTCATGTGTGAGTTGTAGCTGGATAGTTGGGATTTGACTATAGCAACAAATATAACTATAGTGTATGCAAGGCTAAAATGTGTGCTCAGAAGAGAAATAATGTCACATATGTTTGACTCTCACAACTATGAGCATAACTATCCCTAAGGTAATTAGGGCCAAATAAGTGTAAGTGACATTGCCAAGATCACAGTAGTAAGTGTGGCAGAGCTGAAGCTAGAAACCAGGTCTTCTGATTTCTAGTTTAGTGTTCTATCCCTTCTATTACTGCCACAGTTCCTATTGACAAATGTTAACCAGGAGCAAGACCATTGGCTTGAAAGGAACATCATATTGCTATTTTTATGAGAGTCTCGGGGTGTTAGGCAGGTGTACAGAGTGTACTTTCTCCAATTATGATCTTCTATGGAGGTGAGTAGAGCATGGCATTGGGACAATTTATTCCTTCACTTGGTCCAGTCACCTCTCCTTTCCACGTGTCACTTGGCAAAAGACCAGTCACCCTAGGCAAGGTAATCAAACCTCTTTAGCACAGTGAAAAATAAAATGGACATGGAATAATGAGGATCTAAGACTAAAAGGAATCAAGGAGGGTGTTAGAGGAACAGAAATTGAAGCTGGTGGGGAACAGTATAAGCATTTAACATGAATCTGGATTTTAGTTAAGTCACCTTAAAAGTGAGGAATGTAAGTCAGTATGATAGCACATGGGAGATTTTGACAAGAAAGGTTGTATTTGCAGTTGCTAACTAAGAGGGAGTAAATGAAACAAAAGATGAGGTTTTCTTCAGAAAGGAAGAGATGAAATTAAAAGATTTTTTAAACTCAAAAACCCACTAACATAGTGCTTTCTATTTACCAGGTGCTTTATAAATACTCTTTAAATCCTCACATTGATAAACCTGTAGCCAGTCTCATCAAGAAAGGGAGAGCTCATATAAATAAAATCAGAAATGAAAGAAGAGAGGTTGCAATCAACGCCATAAAAATACAAAAGATGATTAAAGAATACTATGAACAATTATATGCCAACAAACTGGACAACCTAAAAATTGATAAATCTCTAGAAACATACAACCTTCTAAGACTGAACCAGGAAGAAACAGAAAATCAGAACACACTGATTACTAGCAACAAAATTGAAACAGTAATAAAAAAACTCCCAACAAACAAAACTCCAGGACCAGACAGCTTTACAGAAGAATTCTACCAAACATTTAAAGAATAATTAATACCTATCCTTCTCAGTCCATTCCAAAATAATTGAAGAAGAAATGCTTCCAAATTCATTTTACAAAGCCAACATTAACCTGACATCAAAACCAAAGACACTTAAAAAAAAAAAAGGAAAGGAAAAAGAAAATTATAGGCCAATATTCCTGATGAACATAGGTGCAAAAATTCTCAACAAAATGCTAGCAAACTAAATTTACCAATACATTAAAAGAGATTATACACCATGATCAAGTGGGATTTATCCCAGGGATGCAAGGATATTTCAATATCTGCAAACAATTAATGTGATATATTATATCAACAAGAGCAAGGATAAAAATCATATGATCATCTCAATAGATGTATAAAAAGCATTTAACAAAATTCAACATCCATTTATGATAAAAACTGTCAACAAAGTGGGCATAGAGGAAACTTACCTCAATGTAATAAAGGCTATGTACGACAAACCCACAGCTAATATCAATGGTGAAAAGCTGAAGGCCTTTCCTCTAAGATCAGGAACAAGACAAGGATGCCCACACTCACCACTATTATTCAATACAGTATTGGAAGTCCTAACCACAACAATCAGACAATAAAAAGATATAAAAGGCACCCAAGTTGGAAAGGGAGAAGTAAAACTGTCACTATTTGCAGATGATGTGATACTATATATAGAAAACCCTAAAGACTCTACCAAAAAATAAAATTAATAAATGAACTCAGTAGAATAGCAAGATATAAAATTAATATACAGAAATCCATGATATTTCTATCTACTAAAAACAAACAATCAGAAGGAGAAATTAAGAAAACAATCCCATTCACAATTGCATCAAAAAAAGTAAAATGCCTAGAAATAAATTTAACCAAGGAAGTGATGACTTGTATTCTAAAAACTAAAAAACATTGAAGAAAGAAACTAAAAAGGATACAAAATAAATGTACTGTGCTCATGGATTGGAAGGACTGATATCTTCAAAAGGTCCATGCTACCTAAAGCAATTTACAGATTCAATGCAATTTCTATCAAAATACCAATGGCATTATTTTCAGAACTAGAAGAAATAATCCTAAAATTTATATGGAACCACAAAAGGCCATGAATAGCCAAAGCAATCTTGAGAAAGAAGAACAAAGTTGGTGGTATGCTGTTCCCTGATTTCAAACTATACCACAAGGCTGTAGTAATCTAAACAGTATGGTATTGGCACAAAAACAGACACATAGATCAATGGAACTGAGTAGAAGGCCCAGAAATAAATCCTCACTTATATGGTCAATTAATCTATGACAAAGGAGTCAATAATATACAATGGAGAAATGACAGTCTCTTCAACAAGTAGTGTTGGGAAAATTAGACAGGTTCATGCAAAAAAATTAAACTGGACCACTCTCTGACACCACATACAAAGATACTCAGAATTGATTAAAGATTTAAATATTATATGTGAAACCATAAAACTCCTAGAAGGAAACTTAGGTAGTAAGCTCTTTGACATCAGTCTTCATAATATCTTTTTTGGATATGTCCCCTAGAGCAAGGGAAACAAAAGCCAAAGTAAACAAATGGGACTTCATCAAACTAAAAAGCTTCTCCACAGAGAAGGAAACCATCAACAAAATGAAGACAACCTATTGAATGGGAGAAGATATTCACAAGTGATATATCCAATAAGAGGTTAACATCCAAAAGACACACGGAACTCATACAACTCAGTAACAAAAAATAAACAAACCGATCAAAAAAATGGGCAGAGGACATGAAGAGGCATTTCTCCAAAGAATACATACTGATGGCCACGAGACATATGAAAAGATGCTCAACATCACTAATCATCAGGGAAACGCAAATCAAGGCCACGATGAGATACCACCTCACACAAGTCAGAAGTAAGGCTATTATCAAAATATCAACAAATAACAAGTGTTGGCGATAATGTAGAGAAAACGGAACCCTTGTGTACTGTTAGTGAGACTATTAAATGGGTGCAGCCTCTATGGAAAACAGTATGGAGAGTCCTCAGAAAACTAAAAATAGAACTCTCATATGACCCAGCAATTCCACTTCTGGGTGTTTATCTGAAGAAAACAATAACACCAATTTAAAAAGATATATCCGGGGTCGGCTGAGTGGCTCACTGGTTAAGAGCTGGCTTGGGAGCACAAGTTCTGAGCAGCAGGGCCGCTGGTTCGGATCCCACATGGGCCAGACATGCTGCGCCCTCTACACCTAAGATGGTGAACAACAGCTCAACCTGGAACTGGGCTGCCATGAGTCACCGGCAATGGCGTAGGCTGCAGTGGGCTGCCATAAGCGGCAGTGGGCTGTCATAAGCGGCAGTGGGCTGTCATAAGTGGCCGTGAGCGACCATGAGCCACCGTGAGTGGCTGTCCAATGGCCAGTGACTGACAGCTTTAGCTGGGAAAAGCGCAATGATCACAATACCAACATGGGCCAGTGAAGCGACATCCTCCACAACTAGACTGAAGAACAGACAGCAACTTGTCTGTTCCCCTTTCCCGATTCCCCAATGCTGTTCCTTCCCACAATTCCCCAATAAAATCTTTAAAAAAAAAAGATATATGCACCCCTATGTTCGTTGTAGCAGTATTTTAATAGCCAAGATATGGAAGCAACCTAGGTGTCCATCAATAGATGAATAAATAAAGATGAAGTGGTATACATACACAATAGAATATTACTCAGACATAAAAATGAAAGAAATTCTGCCGTTTGTGACAACATGGCATTATGCTAAATGAAATAAGACAGAGAAAGGCAAATACCACATGATTTCACTTATATGTGGAATCTGAAAAAACCCAAAACAAACAAACAAAACAAAACAAAAACAGACCCACAGAAACAGAGAACAAGCTGATAGTTGCCAGAAGGGAGGGGGAATGGGTGAAAAAAGTGAAGGGGAATTTAGTCAATAATACTGTGGTAACTTTGCATGGTGACAGATGGTTACTAGACTTAGTGCAGTGATCACATTGTAAGATATATGAATGTCAAATCACTATGTTGTACACCTGAAGTTAATATAATATCGTATACTTTAATACAAAAATAAATGATCACAATCATCTTATGAAGTAGGTGATATTACCATCCCCATTTTACGGGTGAGGAAACGGAGGCAGAGTAGGGTTGGATAGCTTAAGGTCACACAGCTGGGAAGCAGCAGAACTGGGATTCGAAACCAGGCAATCTTGCTTCTGAGCGTTGCTCTTAACCACAGTGCCTTTCAGGTTAAAATTCAGATGTGACTATAACTGTATGTTTTAGAAGTAGGGAATAAGAACTGCTACAAAAGCCTATGGGAGGGCCGACCGAGTGGCTCAGTTGGTTAAGAGCACAAGCTCTGAGCAATAGGGTCACTGGTTCGATTCCTACATGGGCCAGTGAGTTGCACCCGAGCTGAGCTGCTGCTGAGCTGCCAACAGGTGGCAGGATGGCTCAGCTGGTGAGAGCACGTGCTCCTAACAACAAGGTTTCCGGTTCGACTCTCACATGGGATGGTGGCTATGCTCACCCGCAACTAAGATTGAACACAGCACCTTGATCTGAGCAGCCACGAGCTGCCTACGGGCAGCTGGATGGCAAGTGAGCTTGGAGCTGAGCTAGCTGCGCCCTCCACAACTAAGATTGAAGGACAGCAACTTGGCTGTTCCCCTTCCTCAATTCCCCAACACTGTTCCCCTTCCCCAATTCCTCAATAAAATCTTAAAAAAAAAAAAAAGCCCATGGGAGCAGAACAGGTCAGATTTAAGTGCCTAAGGCTAGGTAGGGCAGAGGGAGGGGAATTTGTACCTGCTTATGATGAGGAATAAGTCAGGAAAAGACTATCGTTTTATAGAGACAAACCAATGTGGCCCCCAAATGCCCTCTTTGATATATGACATCTGACCCATCCTGGAGCAGAGAAAATGAGAGTAGTGATGCAAGATTGGAGAGGGACATTCAAGACCACAACTTACAAAAGCAGGATATGAACAAAGGAGAATGCCTCAGAGAGAGGAAGCTCCGCAATAGGGCTGTGTGGAGGCCTTCCTCATTTATCACACAACACATGCCGATTGTGGGTGATAAATCCAGAGTGTGAGTGAGGACAAACTGAGTAATCAGGGTTAATATCATGATGTAGGTCACAAAGGATTCTTAACCTGAAGCCTATGGACCCCCCCACCCCCTGCCGCAGCCCCACCAAGGGGTCTGTAGATAGAATTCATGGGAGCATGTGAACTAAGGAAAAATTATATCTTTATATGTTCACTAATCTTCTAACTGAAATTTAGCATGTCTTTCAATTATGAATGTTGACAACAAACCAGAGACGTCTCAGAACTTGACTTTGTCACCAATAGAAATCACAAATATTTTCATATTACATTAAAATTGCTGCAGATAGCTTAACATGCCATTTATATTCATCACTACATTATTACATAACATAATTTTGGTTTTTTTCTCATATTTTGATAATTATATTTGAATAAAACTGGTTTCCTTTATAATCCCATGTATTTTATGCATTAAAATATATTCCGGTCAAGACCATTTAATGCGGGAAGAACAGCCTCTTCAACAAATGGTGCTGGGAAGATGGGATATCCACATGCAAAAGAATGAAGTTGGATCCTTACTTTACACCATGCAAAATTAACTCAAAAATGGGGGGAAACTAAGGTCTCTATGCTCAGGAAGTTTACAACCAAGAAGTGCTACAAGACAATGCTCATGCACACAAAACAGTTGAAGAGAAATCACACAGTCAACTAAGGGTTCCGATGACAGGAATTCAGAGGAGGAAGACAGAGCGGGTACAAAGGAGCCAAGTCAGGTGATGGTGCCACCAGCTTGGCGGCAGGTAAGTGAGCACACGCACGCACCGGCACTGGACGTGGTGACTGAAGGTGGTGATGTCAATGCCCATGTTCCGAGAGAACACAGCCCTCCTCCTGTGCTCCTGGTGAAAGGTCTCCTCGTTGTACACATCTCGCTTAACGTCGTAAGTGAAACTATTATCCCCATACCTAGAGTCAAAACTCTGAATGCGCCTCTCTGGTTGCATCATTCCTGGAACAAGGGAAAGAGACCACACAGAAAACAATTTTAAACACTCTAGATCCTTTTAAATAAAATTTCCATATGATATCTGTCACCCACCTAACACATTGCAGTATTATAAACCTTTCTCATGTGTTGTACAATTTTATACTCAAAACCATGCTTTAAAGAATGCAAGGTGTGTATTATTCTTATTTTCCAAATGGAGAAACCAAAGCCCAGAAGTTTAAACAGCCTTGGCTGTTAAACAATTAAGAGTCAGGACTAGAACCTAGGCGTCCTCTAGGAAGCCTCGTTTTCTTCATATTCAAAAATGTGGCAGCGA
>NW_017731847.1:429174-456880 GCF_001890085.2 Hipposideros armiger
TTGTTTTCATGGAATTTTACAATAAACTTTCATTACTAGAATATATCTGTTCCCGGCAACTGAAAGAGCCTAATTAACCTGCTAATTATATTGATATTATAGTAACTGTCATCTTGGGTTAGATCCAGGGTCTAGAACCCAGCATTTGGTTTCTGAAAGGGGCACTGTGTGAATATCAAGGCATGGTGGGAACCGTGGGGCTGGAGAGGGCACCGGCTACTCAGCTCCTGTGATTGTTGTCACGGGTCACCTTGGGCCCAGCATGGCCAGATCTGACCTTTTCCAAGGGAATGCGTAATTCCAGATTTTTATGTGAAACTTTCTGACTGTTAAATACTATCAATTACTTTACATATTTTTAAAAACATAGTACACATCTAGCAAAACACATCTGCAGGCTGGATTCAGTCTGTGGGCCACCGTTGTGTGACTTCTGGACCAGGAGCCTTCTTGTTGAACACACAGAAGATCCTCATCTCCTCCAATCACAAGTTATAGTTTAGCCCCCCGAAATTTCTCTCTCCTCCAAAGCTGAAGTATTCATATTTTCTGTTGAAGTACCCTTTGGGGGTATTATTTCCCATCAGTTTACTTGTGGAAAGTCCTTTTTCATTTTACGTCGACATAATTTCTATTTCAAGAGGTGGCCTTCACCTACCAGACTAGGATTTGGCAAGTCCGTCTGCTTTTATTTTCACAACTTTATAAATTCCTCCCATACATACTCTTGGCCTTCATTTGTTTCCTACTAAAGAATGCTATTTCACCTGTGGTCAATTAGTGTTCCATAAACATTTGCTGACTGCTAAGTGCTCTGGGGATACAAAGACTACAAATCGTTAGAACAAAAATAGCAAAAGATAGTGCTGTAAGTGTTTAGAGATGGGAAAGATAGGAATTAACATTTACTGCTGTCCTGCCATATGCCAGATTCTTCACACATCATCTCAAGAGGTAGGTACTATTTTCCTGATGATTATATCCATTTTACTGATGGATTTACTGAGTTCCTCAGAGTCCTACAATAATTAAATAGCAGAACCAGAATCTGAACCCAGTCTTTCTGATTCCAAAATAGATACCACATCCTAATACCATGTAATCTCCTATGGACTGGAATTAATAATCCCAATCTAGAAGAATGAGGATGGTCTCCTGGAAGAGATGATTTGAGCTCTGCTCTGTCTAAATTGGGAGCAGGGAGGAGAATACGGTATTTCAGGAAGCAGACAGGATAAATTACAGCAGTAATAAGATAACAAGGCAAGTAATTCAATAGATCTCAGTAGAGTCAATGTTAAGCCCAAAAAAAGTAGGTTGAGGCCTATTCTTAGAGAGTCTTCAATGCTGGGTACAACCTGGACATTTTAGCTATTTAAAGTGTTTGCGCAGATGTAGTAATATGGACAGAAACATGTTTTGGGAAGACGAGTTATGTCCTTGGTATGGTCTAGAGCTGTGCTGTCCAGTAGGTAGCCACTGGCCACCTATGGCTGTTTAAATTTAACTTAATTAAAATAAAAACTTTAGTTCCTCAGTCGCACTAGCTACATTTCACATGCTCAACAGCCACATGTGGCAGGGGCCACCCTACTGGACAGCACAGACATAAAACATTTCCATCATCTCATTAAGTACTATTGAACAGAGCTTGGAGACAGAAGAGGCTGAGGTCAAAAGACCTGTTGGAGACCATGACTATGACAGTGGTCCAGGGGAGCTGTAACCAGCCACAACTCATGGGACCATAGTGAGAATGGCTAGGAGGGGCAGGTGGAAAGCTGTCTTTACAGGGCTCATCACAGGGCCAGCTAAAGGCAGCAAGGGAAAACACACAATTTCCTTATTGGGTTTTTTGTTTGTTTGTTTGTTTGTTTAGTAATCTTCTTTGGAATTTCTCCAGCTCCATTATGTCTTTCTTGATTTCATAGAAAACCTATGATTCATTTTCATGCATTAGCAGGACCCTTCCCCACAAGATACAATAACCAGAAGCTCCTACTGACAAGTGGCAGATGTACTTTGGTGTGGAGAAGATGATGTATTTCAGAAAAAAGCCACCCAAACTACACTGATGGGATAATGAGTTTTCAGCTGAGACAACACAAGAGGGAGTCTCTGTTACCAACTTCTGAGGCATTAGTGTGATGGAACCTTTGTATGCAGTGTGATCAACAACACGCTAAGCTCTACTCATAATCTTGAAGATAAATGTCCACCGAGAAAACAATTCTCTGATGCTTTCTGCCATCAGACAAAATATTTAGGTGGGTGGACTGTGGGTCTAAACTACTTAAGGTTTCATTGTCTAATTCTATAAATGTGATGTAATTTTGCGTATCTGGATTCACTACTAATAGAAATTAGTTTGATTTCTGTAGCTCACACTCCTTCCCCATACAAATAGCATCAGCATCATCTGGGAACTAAGCTAGAAATGCAAATTCTCAGGCCCCACCTAGCAAGGCCTAATTAATCAGAAACTTTGAGGATGGGCCAGCCGCCTGGTTTAAGAAGCCCTCCAAGTGATTCTGATACACTATAAAGTAGAAGAACCACTATAAATGTAGCCAATTATCTTAGTCAGCTTTTCAACACTGACTTTGGGGGCGCTGTCAAAAGACAGGCATTTTTTATCTAGCTCCTTCATACCCCAAGCTGCCCCTATCTATCCAGCCATCCATTGATTCATTCATATCATGTGTTGAACGTATTTTAAAAGTCAAGAATAAAAAGTGTAAATGCAACCCAATTTTCTGACTATTGACCCAATGAAATCCTGATCCTTAGTTTAGATGTAAGAATCTTTTCCCCTGATATCGTCATCTTTCACATGTTCTTTATAATCACAGGAAGGTAAAATTCACCTCCAATTTCAAAATAATCCCATCAGAAACAGGTCTTTGCCTGTTGCCACCAACATTTTTATGGGGAATGTAGTGGGAACATAGAAGAGTCACCAGCAGAGCACAGCTTTCAGTATCCTTCAGTCACTCTGCCTAGTGGTTGGGGATGGATAATAAGGTGACTGCCCTCAAGGACCTGACCATTGGACACAAACAACTACTTCACTGCGACCATGATGAGCGTATTACAAGTAGGGTGTGTTGGACAGAACTGATTATTTGGGTGGGCATGTTGGAGAAGGCTTCACAGGGGGGCACTGATGCATAAATAGGATTTGATAAGAGAAAGGTGCCAAATAGGGGGATGGAAAAAGCCAGGGTTCAGAGGGAACAAAATGAGCAAAAGCAGTGAGGTCTGAAAGTATGAGGCGTGTCTGGGCAGTCAGAATGTGTGGGGTGGTCGGGTGAGGCTCGGGAAGTGGGCAGCGGACCAGTTCTGGGGCTTGTGACAACTCAGGCCAAAGAGTTTGAAAGGCTTCAACCTGCACAACGCACACAACTGTCTCTTGCCCTTGCCATTCCACGCGTGCTTTCAAAAAGAAGAGACAATACCTCTGAGAGAGAAGCTCCCAGGGACGACCTTCATTCTTTCATTCACAAATATTGCTTGAGCGTCCACGATGTGCCTGGCCCTGCCCCCACGGACACAGGCCCCACCCGAGGACTTGGAAATGTAACCAGAAGCAGGTCCCTCGCACCGGCCGCCTCGCCGCTCGCAACCTGCAGCCCCGGCATCCAGGAACTTCTGGGCAGTGGCTCACCTGGTTCCTCGGCGGAGGCGAGAGTGAGAGCGCCGGAGCCCCACGCAGCTCTGGCTCGGCTGGTGGCGCTGCAGACGCGGACGCCGGCGGTTTCCCGAGAGCCGTTGCGGCCGGACCCGCTGGCGTTCCGGCGGGCGGGGGTCAAGAGTGCGGGCGAGGAAGGGGAGCGTGGACAGCGGGGGTGGGGGCCTGGGAGTGGGGTACCTGGGCTGTGCTCCCGGCATTTGGGCCGTGGAAGCCCCTAACCTGTGCCACCCAGGCCTCCAGTGGCTTCCAGGTTTGACATTCTTGATTGAGAGCCTACCTGCTGCCAGGCCTCGCGCCCCGCACTTCACATACAGCAATTCACTAAAGTCTCCCCACAACCATGTCAGGTCAGAAGAGGCGTGAGCAAACTGGAGGCTAGAGGGTCAGCCAGTTCTCCAACCCTAGCTCTTGGCGCCACAAGCCTGGCACCTCCCACTGAAGGACACTCTCCTGCCCAGGTCTCCTGCTCTGCTCTCCCTCCTGAAGCTCAGTCGGTCACCGTTGCTCACTACAGCCTTGTATTCCCGATCAGCCCACTTGCAGCTTTATACCTGCTGGATTGCTGTATTAATGTCTAACGTATTGTTCACGCTACCTGTTCCTTTTTGTAAATTGTCTCATCCTTATAAGGGCAGGGTTTATTTATTATTTATTTATTTTTAAACTCTTTCATTAACTGCTGAAACATCAGTGCCTAAAACAGTGTGGTAGATATAGCAAGTGTTCAATAAATTTGCTTTGAACGATTGAACGGTTGCCCTACAGTTAATTGTAAGCTCCATGTAGGCAGCAACTGTGTGGGTTTTTTTTGTGTTGTTGTTGTTGTTGTTTTTTAGCTGAGCCATCCTGCTACCTATTGGCAGCTCAGCGGCTGCTCAGCTCGGGCTGGACTAGAACCGTTGTTGCTCAGAGCTCAAACTCTTGAGCGAGCTCTTAACCAACTGAGCCACTCGGCCAGCCCTGACTATGTGTTTTTTAATCACCCTTCCATTAGAAGTGCCTGGCATCAATACATACTTGTTGAATGAGCCACAGAATGTACTGCTCACTTCATCTTTACCCTTTTGGTCACTCTCACCTCATCATCCCAATTTGTTAGATAAACATGAAATTTCTTAGGATTCCTACTTCCAAGTTTCCTCCCTTGGATCCATTCACTCATTAGCTTGATTCCTCACTCTCACCCCTCATTTTCTTCACAGTCACATTTTTGCTCTCACTTCCTCCTTCCACTTCCATTACTTCTTTGAAAGCTCCCTAACCTGCAGATTAGCTTGGAATATTTTTAAGCAGCATGTCTTTGTAGGCAAGAGAACCTAGGCTAAGCCACCTTGAATCCAAAAAAGCTTTACACAAATCACCCTTGAATCTGGTTTGGGGTTTTTTTGTTTTTTTTCCTTAAGGAGAACTGAGGATCCTGCACCACCTCCTAAATTGAAATCATGGTCATTGTTCATAATTTGTTCAACAAATATTTATGGAACATCTTTTATGTTCCAGGCACTGTGGTAGATGCTGGGACAAGATAGGCAAAGTCTGAGCACTCCAAAGGATGCATAACACAAAAGAGAATCATCATGGGAAGTGATGCAAATTGTTCTGGCTTGGACCTAGCTATTTCTAAGCAAAATGACTAAGAGAATAAGATAGGGTCCAATTCTTCTGCTTATTGTAACATGATTCGGCATATGAATAGAGTTATAATAACTTGCCCGTTCACATTTATTATCTTGTTCAGCTTTACAAATGACCCTATTAGGTGGGAAGGTGAGACAGGAGGAATTCTCTTTTGCAGAACTAAGGTCTCAGAAAGGTCCACTGACTTGCCTAATAAGACACTGCCAGAAGACTACTCTGTCCTGTTCTTATGCTGAGAGGCATGAATTAAATGCTCAAAATCTTCTTCAGTGGAAGCCCGTTAGGTCAGGAGTCAATTTGAAACCCTCAACATAGTGGTTTTTAAAAATGCTTTTCAAAAGGGAGATATCAGAGACTTCCCTGAATCAGAAACGCCTGGAGCATAAGTAAAAATGCACATTCTTGGTGCCCATCACAGACCAATCCAATTAGACTCCTTGTGGGTCCTGAATCTGCATTTTTAAACTCCCAAGATGATTCTTTTGCACATACTAAAAGTTTGAGAACTACTAGGAGAGTTTGGGCGCAAAACCTCAGCCTTAATGCAGGACTAAGATTTGCTTTTGGGACAGATTTCATCAACATTCCGAAGAGTTAGCCATGTGTCCTTGAACAGATGCGAATGCTACATGAGCTGGAATTTCACTTTCTCTCTCTCTTTAATTTTAATGCAATTGTTGCTTGGAAATTGGGGATTCCGCTGAGCAGGTGCTCCGCTGCTGGTAACTAACCACTTGTTCAAAGATCTTTTGGCTGTTTCCCCGACCCCACATTTGTCACTGTCGCTTTCCACCACGAAGCCACGCAGTTGCCCCGCCGACCACCGTGGGGCGCACACGGCATGTGTTGCCCGCTTATCCTCTCCTTCCCGGGTCCGCCTTCGCGCCCTTAATAAGAACATACCCCGCGAGTTCCTGCCTCTGGTCGCCAGCTGTCGCTCTCTTCTCGCGAGAACTGCTACTCGCGTCCTCTCCCTTCATCAACCCCCTCCCGTGGGCAGGTTCCATATTGGGTAAAATCTCGGTTCGCGTAGAATCCCGGGATGTGTTCTCGCGAGAGTACGGCGGGAGGCTCCAGTTCGCTGGCTCTGGAAAGGCGACCACTGGAACCTCCGCGGGCGCAGCAGCTGGAGCCCTAGTCCCGTGGCGCAGCCCAGAGTCGGCCTGGTCCGGAGAGGGTGCAGGGAGAGCGTGGCGGGCGCAGCCTTGAGCCCCGGAGCGCGCTCCTACCCTCAGCAGGGCTTGCCCCGGTCGTTAAGGCGCGTCCAGCCGCTGCAGCTGACAGGGGCAGCGCGCGCGGGAGTCGGCGGGGTCGCGGCAGCCGCACCTGCGCGTGCGGCCAGTGCGGGATCGCAGCCCCACCCGGCGGGCAACGAGGGCCAGGGAGCGGGTGCGGGTGCAGGCGGGGCCCCCGGAGGGCCACCTCCTCGCCCCGCGGCCGCCGCTGGAAGATGTCTCAGGAAAGGCCCACGTTCTACCGGCAGGAGCTGAACAAGACTATCTGGGAGGTGCCCGAGCGTTACCAGAACCTGTCCCCAGTGGGCTCCGGCGCCTATGGGTCCGTGTGGTGAGTGTCACTGGGCCTGGGGCCGTGGTGTCTGGCTAGCCCTTCATGCCCCAGAGCCAGGCCTGCCCCCACGGCTCAGCGATGCACCAAGCGGCAGGAATTTTCCTTGGGGGAGGGCATCGCTGCCCCTTCGACCCCTGTCCAGCCCTCCCTGTGCCCCTTGCACCCTTCGCCCTGCACACCTAGGTAGGTGGTCAGCTGTGTGCAGGACGCAGGTCCTCGGTGGGCGGTGGTGCTGGAGCGCTCCGCTCTGGCTCGCACCCTGCACGTTACCTTCTTGGGGTTTGCTGCCCCGGGGAAGGCTCTTTCTGGGGGTCTCCCTGCTGACGTCGAGCAGGAGGACTCTCACCGGAGGTGCGCCCATTCCTAGGCTCCGGAGCTTGCCCCCTGAGCAGACAGGCCCGGGGAGCTGCCCGGAGAAGCAGAAGGGCAAAGCCCGACCGGGAGACTGCGGTAAACCGAACAAAACTGACGACGAGGGGCGTTCTGTCCCGGCTTCTTTGCAAACCTGTCGAAATCCCATTTTGAGAAGCGTTCTTTTTGAATTCGCACTTGAATTAGCAGCGACCCATAGAGCTTAAAATACCGACTTTATCTCGGTGAGCACTGTGCCAGCTTGAGTGGTGTGTTTCCGATTCGGTTGAAAGCGTATTTCCTTTTCGCAGAGTGGGGGGTGGGTGGTAGTGCCTGCACGAACACTGCAGCTTGAGAAACTGGCGGCCTCACTGATTAGTCACATACCACTGCTCATTTAAGTATTGTTTGACAAAACAATTTTCTCATTTGGTGCAAGTGAGAGCCAGATCCGTTGGACGCCCTCAAGATCAAAAAGTTATTATTGTAACAATGGTGGGAGGTATTGTAAATGTTTTTTAATTGCGATAATTCTTGTGAATGATACTATGTTTTTAAAGTCCCTGAGAGAGTTTGCAGGGAACTTATCTACATTTATAACCTAAGGCCCTGGTGGTTTTCATAAGGATGTGAAATATATAACAAAGGAAGGAAGAGACACTTTTCAGCTTTAATTCCCACTGTGAGAGTGTTTTACATTAAATTAATACCATAAAATTTCCGGACCTGAAATATTTCACTAATTCCTCTGACTTCCAAGGTTTTTTCATTATATTTTAGATTTAATGTGATTTGAGAGCTCCTGATCTGAAACTGATTCATGTAATTCATGCCCCTACCTCATTGGAAAGGGGTCTATAAAAGTATTTTTTTATTTTGGAACCAATTCCAGGCTTTTGAACATATTAGTCTTTAAATAGAATTCCCGTGTTTCTTAAAGTCACATCATGAATTTCCTGTTCGGTAGAATCTTCTGGGTAATTGAGATTGTGCAATTGTGTCTCGCAGAAGATCATATTGCATTTTCTAGTTCAAGCTGCTTGAATTAAGTTGCAAAAGGCACGATGCTTGACATCTTTTCCACATTTTTATAGCATGGCAATACATTGTAAGGGAATTTGCAGCATTTTACTGTACATATATGTGTGTGTTATTGATTTGCTAATTTTCAAAGATGTATTTGGACCATTGTTCCTTTAATAGCTCATTAGTTTATTTTTCATTCTTGAATTGACACATTGATTTTTGTAGTACCAAGTTTTTGTTTCCAGTGTTGAAACTTGAATGGAGTGATACAGAGAATAGCTCAACTGTGGTGAGTTTAGCAAACTTGAAAGGAACTACCTGCAACGTTTCCCTGCTGTTGGTGTGAGTAGCTCTGCACTGGAACTGGAGATCCCAAATTTACAGAGAAGTGCTATTCAAATGAACTCCACATTTCTTTGCTGCTAGTATACTTTCTGGCTTATAGAAGCCAGAAATGTCTGACACTTGGAATAATTTTGTTAAACAGGTTTTTAAAAGTAGGTAATACATTCACATTGTATAAAATTCAAAAAGTATAAAAGGATATTCAGTGAAAAGTCTTTCTTCTGTTCTCCAACCATGCTATTCCTTTCCTCAGAGACAGCTACTGTTAAGATTGTTGTGTGTCTTTCCAGGACGCAGAGTTTGTTTTTTTAGTAGTATTTCTGTAGAAGGGGTTTAAGGTGTAACCTATAATATATTGGTGGAAGAAAATACAACTGATATTTTGTGACAATTGACTAAACAAATATAATTGGTTTTTGGTTTGAAAATATCAGGATTTAGATTTACAAGCAAGTGTTATAAGCACAGTCATTCTTTCAGTTAGTAACTTTTCAGGTGTGGCAGAAAATACTTTTATTGAACTTCTTTTAGAATCCATTTTGGAGCCTTTGTTATTTTTCACTATCTTCATCCTTGGAGCGCAGATTTGATTTTAGGGAATCACAAACAAAATCAAATTGAATCTAAATAATTTAGAGAATTTGGACTAAAGTGTGGTTAAAAAGATTAAGCAGCCAGGTTGGTGATACTGTTTTATGTCAAATAGGAGTCGCAACTATAAAGTATGACACAGACTTTCTTGTGTGACTTGTAGAACTGGATCTGAAGTCTGTTCCCAAAAGGAACCTCTGAAAGTATTTTAAGGCATGCAACATAACTGAAATATGTGTCAGGATTTTAATTTGATTGCTCTGAAGTGCAGTACACTTTGAAGTGTAACTTAAAATTATTTTTAATTAAGGCTATTTTCATTTTTTTAAATTTGTGCTAAGTATATAGTAAAAACGCAAATAGTGTAGCCTTTGTGGCAACGAATCGTGAATGAGAGATCAAGGAATCAGACTAGAAATTTGAGAATTGATAGGGTTTTACAAATACGCTTTTTTTTTTTTAAGGGGTAAAGGGAACTAAACTAAGTCTTGCAGTTTTAAGGAACTTTGTGCATTGTCTGTGAGGGGAAATGAAGCAAAATTGTTTAAGAATATGTTGTTGCAAGGCATTGATTTTGTGGTTTTGGGACAGAAGGGGGGTGGGAATCTTTGTGGTGAGTTTAAGGAAATATAAACAGGAACTAAAATACCTTTTCTCTGGGGTATGGTTTTTCCAGACCCTTGCTGTTGATTAGAGGAGGTGGGGGGCACTGGTAACCATAAAATAGGTAAGAGTTGAGAATTACTCTTAAATCATATTCAGTTGTTTATTCAACAGTATTTATTAAACACCAACAATGGACCTGATAGCGGACTGGGTTTCTTGAGATAGTGTGCTGAACAAGGCAGAACAAGATAATACATTCCTCATCGAACTTATCGCCTAATATGAGTAAGAACCACATTTTATGGATTGCTTACTGTGTTCCAGGCATTGTGCCGTGCAGTTTATATTTATCATCAGTGTATAAAGTATATAACAGGACTTTTACTTAAGAGGATGACAAAATTTACTGAGAAATCAAACCCAGCTTCCTAAATGTTTTGTAGAACAAGTTTGTATATAATTAAATACAATAAAAATAAGTGAAGCTAAATTTTGCTAGAATCAATAGCCATTCACCATCTCAAATCTTTTTTTTTTCTCTCTTTAAGATGAGCCTGGGCACATGTAAATGAAAATACGGCACCACTGAGTACCATTGAGTATGCAGAGATGACTTTCTTGACTCCTCATCAATGAGCGGGGCTTGCTCTTTACTTTTCTAGTGATCTTTCTTCCCTTTTGCTTTTCTTTGTAACCAAAAATCAGGTGATTGCTGCCCGTTACCAATGTTAACCAATAAATATTTAAACACAATGGCGAATATTCATATTGCTATATAAAGACTTTTAAGAAGGAGTTCAGTCAAGTTGGCTATAAAGTCAGGTCTTATTTACCAGATCCCATTTTTCCATTGATACTTTTCCACCGGTTCCCATTTTAAGAGTATGCTGGACCTCTGACTTTTCAATTCTGCTGGTTTAATTGATACCGAGGCGTCCTCTGCCTTTGGTTTCCTTCTTACTCAGCTTCAGAGATGATCTGTGTGTTGACTTTGCCTTTCATGGGCAACTGTGCAAATGGTGCTGAGCCCCTGAGGCTTAGGATTCAAAAGTGGAAGCCTTCACTGGGCTAGCTCACTCTCACGTTAGTATTAACTGACATTTTTATGGGATTTTTTACTTTATACAGTGTTTTCATTCAGCGCGTTATCACTCAGACTTCACTGGCTCTAGGAAGGCTGGTATTACTAATCCGGTTACGTAGCTAAGGAGCTGGACTCATCCATTAAAGGAATGGTGTACTTGTCGGTGCTGCTTTGGATTTGTTCTGGGGTTTCAACGCTAAAAGCCTTTTCTGTGTACAGAGGCTGCTGACGTGGCGTGGTGGCACCTTCTCTGGTGTGTTTTGCCTCCTTTTGTGTTACTTCTCCTTTTGTGAATACGGGGGTTGCTGGGTCACTGGGAGTAGAGCTGATGGTATAAAACCAAACCCACCAGTGTCATTACCCAGCTGTTCTGAGGGGTAATGACTTACTGAAGTCACATCTCTCCCTCAGAATTGGTAAACCCCCAATGAACTTAGTGTCCAGATTAACTTTTTTCCCAAAGAATTATTAGGCAGTGCAAATAGTTAATTCCTGAATTTATGAATCCTGTTGGATTCTTCAGTGTGCATTTTCTGAAGTTGGGGCTATCTCTATATGTGTTATGTAAGTATAGGATATAAATAGAAGTAATTATCTCTTCAGACCTTTGAAAATACATTGGATGTTTCCTCTTGACTGTGAAATTTGTTATTGATTTGTTTCTATTACTGTAGTACTAAAAACAAAACTAAAAAAACCTCATTATAAAATAGGTTCCCTGACTTGGGATCGTCTCATGGTTGCCATGTATGAAAGTCATACACGTTTCTTCAGAACAACAATGAAAAGATCTCATTATACTTTAAATTTTTTCTTTTGTAAATGAAGCTTTCAGTATTAGCAGTGGCTTGTCTTTGCATAGTGTTTCCATAAATTAGGTACATATGTGTTAAGGATTTATAAAATTAACTGGCTTTCTAGATTTCATTCTCTTGCACTGTGTTGTACAGCTGAAACTAATTCTAAAAAATGTATTTCACAATAAAAAATAATTTAAAAAAGTAATAGTGATTTTGGCCATTACTTGTAATGGCAACAACTGCAATTACTTTTGCACCAACTTAATAAAACATTTTAACTTGGTAAAAAAAAAATCTAATCTAGGGAAGAAGAAGATGGTTGTCTGTAAATTCAGCACTTTTGACTGATATGTCCTGTGTTCTGGCATGACTGGTTCCTAGGCTGAAGGTGGGAGAGAAAGAGGTACAGAATAGAGAGGAATCTAGGATGACCCCTAAGTTTTGGCCTGGGATAGACAAATGGGTAGATTTTAGTGCCAATATCTGCACTTTGGAGTGTTATAGGGCACAGGATTTGGAGGCAAAGGGAGAGAAAGATGGTTCGTGCTCATTTTCTTGAGGATAGGATTATGTGTTATACTGATACTTTAGCACCTACTGTGTCATTCTTTAGGTGCTGAAGATGGCGTACGAACAAAACAGACAAAAATGTCTGCCCAGAAGAAACGGTATTCTAAAGGAGATGGAAGTAGAAGTAGATAATAAATAAGTAAAATGTATAGTATGTCAGATAAAGCCAGGAAAGCAAAAGGAATACTGGGATGGCCCTGTTGTACTTTTAAGCAGGGTAGACAGTGGCCGCCTCATTCATAAAGTGACAATGGAGCAAAGACCTGAGGGAGGTGATGGAGAATACCTTTTGGACACAGGTGGGGAGGGAAGAACATTCCAGGCTGAGGGATCAACAAGAGCAAAGGCCTTGAGGCAGAGGCCTCTTGTGCTCTAGGATTAGCTAGGGGACCAGTATGGCTAGAGCTGAATGCCGCAGGGGCCAGACAGTAGCAGGACAAGGATGTGGAGGGGCTGTAGATGTGCAGGGATCATGAAGGGTCTTACTTGCCTTTGTAAGAACTGTAGCTTTTCCTCTGAGTAAGAGGGGAAGCCGTGGAGGGTTATGACCAAAGGAGACATGACCTGACATCTTTTAACAGAACACTCTGCTCTGGGGTCCCTGTTTTTCCATTTCTGTTCTTTACCCACTCGAGGTTCTAATTGTATTATAGTTTAGGGTAGGAGGGAGGAAGATGAATTGGTGCACAGCCCCGTCCCATGCTCACAACTCGTATTCCAAAAGGTTCAGAGTACCAGAGCCAGTAAGTACTCTTGGTGGGCCCCAGAAATTCAGGGTACTCCAGCTCTTTAAATAACACAGGCTTACTTCACTTTTTCAGGTTTCTACTGCCAAAAGGAAGGGAGCAAAGAGATTATCTCTAGACTTCTGCTGACAAAAGATTAGCCTGCTGGCAGGTTCAGTGTTTTCTAACTTCTTTGGGCTTCTAGGTTTTTTCTTACTACTGGGTCATGTTTTAAAAGTCATGTTAACCTTCCTTCAGCATTTAAAATCTCATTTGTTTTCTATTTCATTTGGCCCTGTATCTGTTCTACATTCCTCCACCTTTCCCCCATTACAATAATTTTAGTATGTGGGATTATTGTTACCTGTTACTAATATTTTGGCTATGAGGCCTCAATAACTTTTCTGTTAACGTGAATAAATCTTACAGATTGAAAGATTCTACACATATGCGACCCTATAAAAACCCATAAGATTTATTGTCTTTCCTGCCTTTATAGATACAAGTTTCTCTCCTCTTTCATAAAAGCTGTCCCCCTTTTTGCTGCTCTGTCATCTTGTTGCAGAAAATAATTGTTCCTAAACACAGATTCCCATGGCAACATAACAAAAAGGTAATAGAACAAATGTTTATTTTGTTTAGAACCGCTGTCTGAGTAACTTTAGACCCTGAACATGTTGGCTCCTGTTACTTTGAATGATGTTACAGATTTCCTTGTTTTCCTCAAAACCTTTTCCCTTAGGCCTTGGTGGTATTGTCACTGTGCCTGTGACATGAAGGAAGGCATGTGAGTGTGTGAGTCTGTCAGTCTGCCCACAAGTATGCATTGCTTGCTTTTCCAAGCGTATGATCCAGAGTGTAGGCATCACACAACACATGACTGTGCAAAAAAAAGCGTACCAGTTGTTTTTAAATTAATTCAGTATTGCCAGTGTTAGGCATTGTAGTAGGTGTTATGTTTATAAATTTTAAAAACCAAAAAGCAGGAAGGGTCCCTGCTTTTGAAAGTGCCAGTCTACAAGGGACATATTTATGTTGTTTCCTCAGAGATTGCTTTGGACGTCCTCTTTTGGAAGTAGCTTTTCTTTTCTGCATTCTTTCCACTTCAATTGCCATCTCAAATCTACCTTTCTATTTCTGATGCTTCCCTTGAAATCTTCTTTTAGGCTCTTCTGTGTCTGTCTTGAATCTAGTGACATACGAGCTAGGGCAACTTTATTGTAAGGCTATGTGTTGGGAATCTGTGTCAGAGAAGCCTTTCCATCTGATGATTCAGATCTAGAAAGTGATGACATCAGCATGTGCCCACAGGAGAGCAGAACTTCTTCTTTTGATCTGCCAAGGGCTCAGGGAGACTATGCTTTAGGGGAAGAGAGGGACTGTGAGGGTAAGGGTCCTATAAACCCATACCTCAGCCCTACACTTCCACTCGGGCTAGTGTCTCTGCCGTGACAGTTTTCTCACCTATAAATTATCTGCCCCTAATCATACCTAATCTGTCCTGTGACACTCAGCTGAGGTGTCTGGTTTATGCAAATATATATTGAACTCTTCTTCTATTTTCTCACCCCTGTAGTACAATAGATATAACTTTATTCTCAGAAATAATTGCTTTATTGTTAATATTCCTAGTAGCTATTTCTTTTTCCCCCTTTTGTCAAATCCTTCATCTAGGGCTTTAGCTAACTTGAACATTCTTGTATTTTTGCATAATAATTTATTTATGTTTTCTTCTCTACGCTACCAAACGCTAGGGAGAATCTTAGTTATCTTCCTCATTTAGTATAATAAACTATGACTCCCTAATGATCTTAGCATTAAATCTAAGTAAAATATTAATGTTGGTATCTTCTGTTGATATACTTCTAATAATTTCCTCATCTGACATTATAAGTTTAGCTTGCTTCATTTTCTGATTCCTAGTTTGGTATCCTAAGTGCCTTATGCTTTGAATGATCTGTTTTGAAATGAGCAATCTCAATAAACTAAATGATATTGATCCTAAAGGGAGCAAAAGGGGGAAAACAGCATATTAAGAGAACAATCAGTATATGAGCATCTATCAAGCTGTGTTTACATTCCCTTATGAAGTATAACCTAGGGTTACTCAACCTATTGACATTTTGGGTGGGATAATTTTTTTGTTGTTTGGGGCTGTCTTCTGTATTGTAGGATGTTTAGCAGCATCCCTACCCACTAGATGCCAGCAGCAACTCCCAGTTGTGACATATGTGACATAAATATAAAAAATAGATTTAGACATTGCCCCATTGCCCTGGGGGCAAAATCACCCATGGTTGGGAACTACTTATATAACCCTGTATATTTGGATTGACTGGCCCTGTAAGTCAGTAAGAATGAGATAGGACAGCTTGAATCTTCCACCTGCAACATGATAGAAACCCTATACTTTCTGTGCATACTCCTTTTGAATTCATTATCTGATAGTCTCCATAGTTGCCTTGTTCATATACTGTGTGTCCAAGTGTGTACTTCCAAGCTTGATCTTAAGAATGTCTGACTCGTTAGATTTCAAGTCTATTGAAATGTAATGTTTCATGTTTCCCTTGATTATTTTTCTATACATTATTGAAGACGATCTCAGAGACATAGCACCAACTACCCTAGGAATAAATCCATGTTGTAAACTTGTATGTTTCAGCCTTAGATATGTGGAGCTGATATTTGAAGGAAGCTTAGCATTAGATGAATGGCAATGGTCATGAAATTTACAGTCAGGGAATGAGCCAATTACCTGAAGATTGTTACATGGAATTTCAGTGATTTTTCTACAGCAATAAAAAGATTCTTATTTGGTATTCTCAAAAGTAAGCAGGATATCTTAAAAATCCTAGTATTTTGATTTTTAAAAAATCAAGTTACGAGGAAAGATTAAATTATTTATAGTTCTCCCTTCAAGAGGTTGAGCTTAGTTCTCCTATGGAGTGAAGGCTGGACATAGTGACTCACTTCTCTGATGTATAGAATGTGGCAGACAGGATGGAGTGTGACTTCTGAGGGTAGGTCCTAAAAGACATCGTGGCCCCCATCTTGCTCTTTTTCTGCGGGTCAGTTGCTCTAGGGCAGTTTCTCACCCTCACTACTATTGACATTTTGGGCCAGATGATTCTTAATGTCTCAGAAGTTGTCAGCTATCCCCCTGGGGTAAAATTGCCCTCTGTTGAGAACCACTACTTTAGAAGCCCCTGAAGCCGCCCTGTGGAGAGGCCCGCATTGTGAAGAACTGAGACTTGCCAACACCATGTAGCGAGCCCTCTTGGAAGTGGTCCCTCCAGCCTCCGTCAAGCCTTTGGATGTGTAGCTGTGGCCAACATCTTGATTGCATCCTCATGAGAGATTACGAGCCATAAGCACCCAGCTAAGCTGCTGCCAAATTCCTGACTCACAAAAACTGAGATAATAAATCTTGTTTAAGCCACCAAATTTAGGGATAATTGATTATCCTGCATTAGATAACTAATACACTGTTACTGTAAAAAATATGTACATGTCATATAAGAAAGATATCACAGACTGAGCAAAAACCACAAGTTGTGAAGACACAGTAATGCCTGCTATGTACTTCTATTGTCATGTTCATAAGGGTGCTTTTCTGGATATGAAGCCTATAAACACTATTACTGTGAAAGTCTTTTCATTGTAGTGGCAAGGCAAAGTTGACTGGTGGTAATATAGTTATAATGCAATATATGGTTACTCATATAAATATTTCAGATTTGCTTGAAAGGAGTTAAAAATTATTTAATGATAACTTCAAATACATTTGTTAATGAAATTTTTAAACACAAAAAAGTGGAGAGGATGTACTGATGGTGACAACATTCTAAAGTGGCTTTGGAAAATAATCCCTTAAAAAAAAATAATTCACATATAACAATTTTGCCGTGAATATGGGATAACCATTGCTCTTGATGCAGATATATCACTTTACTTTTGCAATCAAAGCAACACATTAACTGACACTACTGTCGCTTTTAAAGCTTCAATGAAGAAATGTAAAATCATTCTTTTTTCAAATGGAGTTTATAGCAAACGAAGATTAATTTGCATTTTACATTTTAATCGCAAATGGTTTTGGATTTTTTGATAGCATGTCTAAATGAATTTCTACATTATTTGAATGTTAGTTTTCATCAGCCTAGTAAAAACTGAAGCCGTTGTGAACAACTATTTTGCCTTAGTAGTTTAGTAGCTTTTGCGACAGGAATTGGACAAGATCAGGAATGGCAAGTATCTAGCATGTGTGTTGCTGTTCCGAGTCCCTGCCCCATGGCCAATGTTCCTAGTAAATCCTATCACAAATGTATTTTCCTATCTGAAGGAGATTTTCATGAAAATTTGCATAAAAGTTCTTGAACTATTAAGTCCTGCAAGGCAAAGTAAGTGATCAATTAAATAATTCTTTTTTCACTCAGACTGTTTATCTATTGATAAGGTTTTTCATGTCATTTATGTTTTAAGCCTCTGAGAGGAACTTTTAGAAACTGAAAAGCTGGGGATTGGTTGCATTGCACATACATGTAACAATTGTGTTAATATCTGATGTTCTTCTCATCAATATGACAGTGTTGTTGTAAGAGACTAAATTCCATTTAAAAATACCATATATAGTGCCAAGAGACATTAAAACAAGGTATTTGAGAGTTGGTGAAGATGTTAAAAGAAAGCTCACAATATTTCAACTGTTATGAGTTTTTTAAAGTCAATTTTAAATCCCTTTCTACTCTGAAGAATATTTTTTGAGGTTCCTAAACCAAAACTTGAGTTCTAGTTTTTGCATAAAGTTGCCTTTATTTTCATGATGTTATTTCCAGAATGGAGGGGTAGAGCATAAGCATCAAAACTACAGTGATACTTGCATAAAAATATGTCTGAATTTACAATAGAAGGAAGAAAAAGTAGGTTTCTGTAGCAGAGGGATATATGTGCCAAAAAAAATTTCCTGTGTGGTGTTGATTGAAATTTGTATCAAGTATTACAGATAAAGAGGAAGTACCAAGTTAGAAGTTTGAATTACATAGTTATTTAGAAGGCACTTCTTTGAAGACCATTATCAATTAACTTGAATTCAGTTGGAAAAAAGCCTCAAATTGTATGACCTATAGAAGAATAAATATTTCCATTAATTTCAAAAACTAAATAAAATTGTGTTTGTCTTCTTAACCATTATTATGGGCTCATTTTTCCTTATTAACATCATTTAGGAATTAGAGGAGTCATATGTGACCTTTGAAAGAAATTGTAAAATTACTTATTATCTCCACAAATTACTCAGAGACTTGCCAGGTGACTGCGCATTCTTCATTCTGTTGGGGAAAACCCAAATTGTTTTCTGAGGAAAATCCTGCTGCCATAGTTTGTACTCTTATGCCCTGTGTACATGGGCACTTGTCCAGGTAGGCAGCACATCACCTTTCTTACCAGGCTGTCTTCGTTTCTCTACCTACCAACTCAGCTGACTAAAAGCAGATGATCTGCCTTTAACTTGCAGCCTGGAAAATCTGCAAGCCAGCTCCCAGTCATGGAGCTTAAACACAAAGTCCCTATGTCTCTGTATCTGTCAAAAGCTCGGTTAATGGAAATCATCGTTGGAGGATTGTCTAAGGAATATGTAGCTTATTGTGTATTTTCGAAACACACTTAGGATTTCCTCTGTTAGAGAGCAGCATGCTATGCTGTTTTGTACTCTCCTCCCCTCTGCCAATCATGAACCATTTTGGCTTATGAAAGTCTTCACTGATGGATGCTCTAAGAAAAGAACCACCTGAAATGCACTATTCTATTTAAGGGTGTTGATAGGACATTTTTACCACATTATACAGTGTCTCCTTCATAAACATACAGAGGAGGAACTTTTCTCTGGTTTTATTACAGGAATAATTACGCCTCTCTTCAGTTCTCCTGAGTCCCTGGTTTGTTTTTATTATATGGTCCCTGTGACTCATGTCTTACTTGGTTGTGTTCTTTTTGTGATGGCTTTAGTAGACTCAGAGCCAAATTTGAGGCCCACCTCTAGTGGGTATTTAGAAAGGACCTCCTGATGAAAAGATTTGTATGCTGACCCCACCCATACGGAATTTCTTAATTTATTTTCCCTTAATCACTTACTGTTAATATCAAGTGGTGTATGTATAGTTCCAGGCTGCTTTAAATCCATTGTGGCGTAGAGCAGGGTAGTATGTGTAAATAACTTTAGAAGTTAAACAAAATTATATTAGGATGCATTAAGAATCTAATAAGGCATTTTTTTCCTCCGGCCAGTTGTGGGGAGAGGCAAGTATGAATGTGTAGCAAAACATTCAGTTTTCGGGCCGGCCAAGTGGCGCGTTGGTTAAGAGCTGGCTTGGGACACCATCTCTGAGCAGCAGGGCCCTAGTTCGGATCCCACATGAGGGCCAGTGATGCTGCACCCTCTACAGCTAAGATGGCGAACAACAGCTCCACCTGGAGCTGGGCTGCTGTGAGTTGCCAGCGTCAGAATAGGCTACAGCCCTTGCTGCAGTGGGCTGCCATAAGCTACGGTGAGTGGACGGCAGACAGTGTGAGCCACTGTGAGCAGCCGTCCAGTGGCTGGCGAACAACTGCCTCACCTGGGAAGACCACAATGATCACAATACCAAAATGGGCCAGTGAAGCGACGTCCTCCACAACTAGACTGAAGAACAAAAGGACAGCAACTTGTCTGTTCCCCTTCCCCGATTCCCCAACGCTGTTCTCCTCCCCCAATAACCCAATTTAAAAGAAAAAAAACATTCAGTTTTCTTTAGCGAATACTGGGGGTGCCAAAAAAATGTACACATTTGAAGAGATGTTATCTATGTATTACTTTTCAAAGTTGAATTGTTATGGTAGCAATGTGTAGTGTGATGTTCACTCAGAAGATGTGTTAATCAAATGAATGCTAGCATCATTCATTGTATTACAATTTTAATAGTTTTTTCCTCTCTTAAACTGTGTATACATTTTTGTGGCATCCTCTGTACTATTGTGTCCTAAGAACAGCATTCATGGTCAGCAGGAGATGAGTGACAATGGCATCCTAGTATTATAATACCTGCTTTTAATGAATTTTAGATTTATATTTTTATCCTATCAATGATTTTTATAAAATGTGAATTAACTTTATAACTTTGGAAGACCTCATGTGAATTTACATTCAGGGAAAAGACTTACTACTAAGCAATGTGTCCTGAATTTTAGTTTGGAGAGCCTGATCATCATAAAGATAACTCCATTTTATGATGTTGTTTATGAAAACAAGGTTTTATTTGTAGCTGTAACTTAAAAAATGTGATTTAAGAGGAATCTTCCCAACTGGTAATACTACTGAGTGAATCATTATAAGAAAGGCGAGGCTAATAGCTGTTCTTAGGGTTGTCGTTATCCCTGGCAGCTGGCAGGAGAGAGAGCATTGAAACGAACAGATCTGGGTTTGAATCCTGCATATGAGTTATATCACCTTGGGTGAGTTGTTAATGTTTCAGACCATTAGTTTCTTATTTTGGAATGTAAATATAACTGTCTCTTAAAGTTATTAGTGTAAGTGTTAAACATTTCCCAAATAATATGTGTCCTCATCAGGTATTCAGTAAATATGAATTTCTTCTCAGTGGGTTTCCTTCTTCTCCTTTAATTGGTTTTATCGGTGATTTTTTTTTTAATGGTTAGGAATTTCTGCTTTTGGTAATTACAGTGTTCAATGTACAATGCGATACGTGATTTCTCCTCTCCAAATACTGCTCTGATTAGAGATAGAAACAGGAGGCCATGTCAGAGCAGGAAAATGCTTAAAGAGGTGGGGTGCAAATGGATCGTATATTCCTTGCTTCGTCAGCTTTTGCTATACCAATTGCTAACTAATAAGTAGAGAGCAGTTTCAACAATTCCTGCTTGTTCTCTTTTGTAAGTAGAATATGATTTTAAAAGTGAGAGTGTATGAAAAAAGTAAAAAGTGAAAGTGGGAGTGTTCTTTGAATTAAAAATTACTAGTCTGTTCTAAGGAAATCATGCAATCATGGAGAAGCAGTGTGAATTAAGATGTCCATTGTAACAGTATTTATATTATCTGTATGTGTGAGTGAATGGAATGGCTATAATGCCCATCAATAGGAGAATGGTTGAGTAGATTGTAGTACAGATAGTACTACAATGAAATTGTTAATAATTATTTAGTAAAATGGAAAATGCTTATGGCGTAGGGATGGAGGATATAAGTTTATTGATATGAGTATAGTCATGCAAGCATCATTTGAAGGAAATATACTTTTTTTTAAAGATTTTATTGGAGAATTGGTGGAAGGGAACAGTGTTGGGGAATCGGGGAAAGGAAACAGATAAGTTGCTGTCCTTTTGTTCTTTAGTCTAGTTGTGGAGGACATCGCTTCACTGGCCCATGTTGGTATTATCATTGCGCTCTTCCTGGGTGAGGCAGTCGTTTGCCGACTATTGAATGGCTGCTCACAGCAGCCCATTGCAGCCCCACTGCAGCCTATGCCATCACCAGTGACTCAGGGCAGCCCAGCTCAAGGTTGAGCTGTTGTTCACAATCTTAGCTCTAGAGGGCAGTGTCACTGGCCCTCATGTGGGATCCAAACTGGGGCCCTGCTGCTCAGAACTGGTGTCCCAAGCCAACTCGTAACCAACGCTCCACTTGGCTGGCCCAGGAAATATAATTGTTAATAGTGGTTTTATTGAAGTTATAAAGAGTGTCTCTTGTTTTACGTAACGGAACAACACAGATGACTTATGTTTCTAACTTTGCTAATGCCCTTATTAAAAGATATAAACCCATGTAAAAAAAAATCAAAAGATAGAAAAATGTGAAAAGTCTTGAGTATACGAGTATTAGACATCTCTTCTCTGTTTATGGGTATATACATGTGTGCATATACATTTTTCCCCCACAGACAGGATTGTTCTTCTGAAACTTGTTCTCTTTCCCATCAATAATATAACATGTATATATTAGCATGTGGAGATTCTTGTTAATGGCTATAATACATGGTACATGAGAATATACCATAATTTAAACCCTTTTGGACGTTAAGATAGTTTCTGCTTTTGTTCTTATGAACAGGCTACAGTGAATATTTATATACTTTGAACCCAATTTATATATATTTACATATAAATTTTGAAACCCAATTTATATATTTTTAAGCCCAACCTTTTTGAAAGTGGTTGCTATCTGTATATAGTTGCATTTTATTACTGGGCATTCTTTGCAGTCATGTATGTTTCATCATTTCAGGTAGACGGTAAGTTCTGTGACATCAGGTACTATGTTTAATGTTTCTTTTGTACCCACAGAGAATCTCATGAAGGAGATATTTCAGTGAATACTTACTAAGTGATGTTTTGGTATTTGTGAGACACCACACCATTGATTCCTTTAGTGTTTTAGATTCACAGAGAGTGGCAGAAGGTTAGGAATTGAAAACTTCTTCTTTATAAAGTAGTACATATAGAGTAAAAGTTATTTCTTATGAAATACTATTCATTAGTACTACCCAACTTTCAATGTAAGATTATAGAAAAACTTTTTCCTTATGAAATGCAATTAATTATGGTAAGAAGCATTTTCAAAGAAAAGCATAGTCCATGTATTAGAATATGTTTAAAACTGACTGAACTGTTAGCAAAGTTGAACTTGCTTTTCCATTATGATATAATGGTTAAGAGTTCCCATTTGGAATGCGCCACTTGGACTTGAATCCCAGCTCCCTGTTCCTGTCTGTACCCTGGGCACTTTACTTAACCTCTCTGTGCCTCAGTTCTCTCATCTGTAAAATGGGAATAATAATAATAATGCCTTCTCATAAAGTTGCAATAATTAAAGTCATTTTTTCATGTAAGGATCTAAAAACAGTGCCTAGCAATAATAAGCAGTAGATAAATGTAAGTTTTTAACATTATTATCAGTTTCTTGTTAGATGGTTTGAATTTATAAAAATTGAGAGCCAAATACAAAATTGAAGTTCTTTCATATTTCAGATATGTTATAAAATACTGTTATACTATTGCTAAGCATTCACTGAGCATGTCCCATGTGCCAGATTATGCTGAGTCCTAGGTAATACAATAGTGAATGAAACACAAGATGCTTCCTGCCCTCAGGACGCTTACAATAGGTGGGAAAGGTGGACATTAGTAATGTTCGGTACTGGGCTTTACCACGGGCCAGGCTCTACTAAACCTACTACAAAAGTTATATTTCATCCTAAAAAGCATCCTACATGTTAGATATAAACATTATCGTCACTTTATGTATGAGGCTGAATAATTTAATTAACTTCCTCATGATAATATATATATACTCATACATCTACTAACAGGCAGAACAAACTGAAATTCTGATAGTCTAATACTAAAAGCTCCAGCCCTCATTTACCCACTCTGCTGGATTATAAATAAACATACAGTAATAAATTGTGATCATCGGGCTCTGTATGGTACCAAGTAATCCTAACCTGCCTTTTGCTTACTATAGAGGGTGCCAAAAAAAATGTATACACATTTTAAGAAAGGAAAAAACTATTAAAATGACACTGATGGTAACCACTTTGAGCATCCCATGTAATTGCAGAAGTCAAACGTAACTTGTATTCATCTTTTGTTATCGGTATATATTGAGTATTACAATTTTAATACAGTTTTTTCCTTTCTTAAAATGTGTGTACATTTTTTTTGGCACCCTCTGTATATACAGGAGTCAAACAGAGATAAAAACATGCACTTTATTAAAAAGCTTTCATGGAGGATGCCTTCCGATGGCTGGGACAGGCAGCTCAAGTGGGCTTTTCAGTTTTTCCCCCACTGGATTGAACTTGCACACTAAGTCACAGGCAGGTCAGCTAGAAACCTGATGGCATTCCTTACTCTAGGAGGCTCCAGCAGGCTTCCCAGTGGCGGAGAGGAGAAATCGCTCAGCTTTCAGGTGGGCAGGCAAATGCCGAGGTGGAAAGTCGAAGAGAAGGGGGCACACAGGAGCGGTGGCCATTTTCTCAGTCGGACTGGAGCCAGTGCGGGGTTAGAGAAGAGTGTAAATTCACTTGGTGCTTCTAAGAAGGAGGAAGTTACTATTTTATGGGTTTGTAGGAATAGGGAGAGAAGAGAACCTCACTCCCTTTATTTGGGATAAGGTGGGAAGCAGTGAGGGTGTTGCGACAGAATGGCTGCTTGGGACCTGTTAGATACATCTCTGAGGGGACGACTTTTTAAGCCATCCTTGAAGGATAAGGACCCAGCTGCGGGAGGGAATGGAGGTGGCGGTGGGGGAAGAAGAGCATTTCAGGAACCAGGAACAGCCTGCCTGAAGAGTTTAAGGAACTGAAAGGAGCCGGCATGTTTAGTACACACAGCGGCTGAGGGGAAGGGACGAGCAGCACAGGAGCAGAGTGAAATGGCTGTTGGTGTTCAGGTCGCCCGAGCCTTATAGGCCGATGGGAAATTTGCATTCTGTTTTATGTGCCAAGGCAGTTGGAAGGACTTGAAGCAGGGGAGTGGTGTCATCTAAGTTATATCTTTAAAAGATTGTATTGGATGCTTGAGGAGAGTATATTAGAAGGGAACAAAAGAGGAGGCAGAGAGACCAGTATAAGGAGGCAGGCTGGCGAGGAGGGTGACTTGGACAAGTATGGCGGCAGTGAGATGAAGAGAAGTTGACTTGGAGATGGAATTTGGAGATGGAAACCACTAGACTTGCTGATAAATTCGCATGGGGGCAGGCAGGAGATTATAGGAAAGGGAGTAATCAAGGATGACATTCAAATGTCTGCCTTGAGCAGCTGGATGGAGAGTGCATGTATTGAGATAAAGGAGACAGAGAGGAATAGTTCAGTTTTCAATATATAGATGGCATTTAATTTGAAGTCATGGGTGTAGATGAGATCATGTAGAAGGAGAATGTGGGGGAGAGAAGAGAAGAGGGCCCATACCGTCCCTGAAAGAACTCCAGCACACAGTTTGAGTAGAGAACCACATGCCGTGGAGACAGAAGGAGCTGCCGTAGAGGTCATAGAAAACCAGTGGAATGTGCTGATAGGGACCCCAGGATGGAGTGTTGAGAGAAAGGGAAGTGGTGCCATGTCAGTTGCTAATTCAGAAAAGTGGCCATTGGATTTGGTAACAGGTTGCTGATGACCCTGAGAAGAGCAGTGGAGCAGATTGAGGAAAGAATGGGAGCTGAGGAGATGTGTAGGTCTGTGCTTTCTGAAACCTTAAGATGTATATGAATTACTAGGAGACCTTGTCAAAATGTATTGGGTTGTCGGAAAAGTCATGACACATGTTTGCGACAGATGGCACTAGTTCATTTTTGGAAGTACTAGAGTCATTCGCATCTATGTTGTTGCTCTGTCATTTGACAGCTGACAGTTCTAGCTTCATTGTAAAAAAAAAAATTGAGCGATTTGGTTGAGTTTTGGAGATTTTACAACAAGTTGAAGATGGAAAACCAAACTATGCATTTTTGCCATATTTTACTGTTTTACTTCCATAAAGGGAAGAATGCACATCAAGCTTGTGAAAAGTTGCATTAAGTTTACGGTGACAATGCTCTACAAGAACGTGAGTGCCAACAATGGTTCACGAAATTCCGTGCTGGTGATTTTGATCTCAACGACGCTCCTTGGTCAGGGAGGCCCACTGAGGTTGATGACGACAAAGTAAAGGCATTGATCGAGTAAAACCCACATTCCACGACAAGAGAGATTGCAGAAGCACTGAACATCCATCATTCAAACATTCACGACCATCTGAAGAAGCTGGGATACATAAGCAAGCTCACTATTTGGGTTCCGCATGAACTCAAAGAAGTTCATTTGACGGCACGTAGAAACATCTGCAATATGCTCATTAAACGTGAGGAAAATGATTCTTTTTAAAGCGACTGTTAACTGGTGATGAGAAGTGGATTGTTTACAACAATGTGGTGCGTAAACGGTCTTGGTCCTGATGTGATGATTCGCCTCAAACGACATTGAAAGCAGACATTCATCAGAGGAAAGTTATGCTCTCAGTGTGGTGGGATTTTAAAGGTGTTGTGTTTTTCGAGCTCCTACCAAGGAACTAAACAATCAATTCGAATGTGTACTGTCGGCAATTGGACAGTTTGAACGAATCCATCATCCAGAAATGTCCAGAGCTCGTTAATTGTAAAGGAGTTGTGTTCCAGTGCAACAATGCGAGACCACACACAAGTTTGGTCACCCGTCAGAAATTATTGGAGCTTGGATGGGATGTGTTGCCACACCCACCATACTCGCCTGACCCTGCACCGTCAGACTTCCACTTGTTTCGCTGTCTTCAAAACTCCTTGCGTGGTAATAACGTTCAATTCAGATGAGGCTGTAAATCAGCATCTTGTTCAGTTTTTCGCAAATAAAGACAGGTCCTTCTATGAACAAGGAATTATGAAGCTCACTGAAAGATGGCAAGAGGTTATTGAACAAAACGGGCAATATATCATTGATTGATCTTTGTTCTTTATATAAATAAATGACCTTTGAAAAACATAGACAAAATACATCATGACTTTTCCAACAACCCTATAGGTTCTAATCTGGGGCCCGAGATTCTGCTTTTGTAAAAAGCTCCCAGATAATACCAGTGCTGCTGGTCCATGGAGCAGCAGAGGTATTGTTTAGTGGTTCTCAGGCTCCTGTGTGTGTTACAGTTATGTGGGAGGCTTGATAAAATACAGATTATGGACCCACTGCAAAGTTTCTGATTCAGTAGGTCTGGGGTAGCAGCTGAGAATCTGCATTTCTTGTAAGTTCCCAGGTAATAGCAAGTCTGCCAGTCTAGGAGCCACACTTTGAGACTCACTTGAGCATTTTAACTGATGGAAAGCTGTCAAAGGAAATATTTTGTTTGCTTGTTGAGGATGGGAAATAACTAGAGCACGTCTATGCTGATGCGAATGATCCCTTAGCTAGGGAGAAACGGATGATGTAAGAGAGAGAAAGAACAAAGGAGTTAAGTCCTTGAAAAGATGAGGGAGGATGGCTCTGAAGCATGTATTGAAGTCTTGGGTTTTTATAAGACTTATTTATAGCAAGAGAAGATGAGTCCAGTGCCGAGGGGTTTGTAGATTTAGTGGTAGGCAGACGGAGCTTCTCTGCGATGGTTTGTTTTCTCAATGAAGGCAATGGCAGCTCCTGAGAAAGGAGGGTGAGCTGAGGTTTGATGGTATCAAATGATGATTTTTGAGTAGGAAAATGAACTCATTCAGAAAAAAGCGGCAGCATTGAGAGCCTTATTTGAGGGTAAGGTCAGAAATTAAGAATGAAACCAATCTGTATGATTGTGCATTCTTTTTTCTTCAGCCACAGTTAGTGCTTGGTTTCAGACGTGGAGAATGAAACAGTTGAGATCACCCAAAGTTAGACTTTATCCAGGTGAGTACATCAGAGGGTGGAGGGTACAAGGGAGCTCAGACTATAGTCTAAGGCAGCGGTTCTCAACCTGTGGGTCGCGACTCCTTTGGGGGTCGAATGACCCTTTCACAGGGGTCACCTAAGACCATCTGAAAACAAAAAGATACTTACAGTACGATTCATAACAGTAGCAAAATTACAGTTATAGAGTAGCTACGAAAATAATTTTATGGTTGGGGGTCACCACAACATGAGGAACTGTATTAAGGGGTCGCGGCATTAGGAAGGTTGAGAACCGCTGCTCTAAG
>NW_017731847.1:457745-495559 GCF_001890085.2 Hipposideros armiger
AAAAAACAAAACAAAGGGAGAGTTATGGTCTGGAAGTGGTAATGCTTGGAGAGGAGGACCCCTACCCCACCCACTTGCTAGCCGTGAGGTCCCCAGGATGGGAGAGAATGGCTGGGCTATGAGAGAAGTACTGTCTACAAGGTACAGCTTAGTTTCAGTTAAAGCAAGGCGACGGAGGGTAGGTAGGAAAGGGATTGAAGATTTACAGGAGTTTATCATAAATTGGGAGTTGAAGAGCAGGACATAGTGCAAGGATTTGGGAGTGAAGGTAGAGAACTGCTGGGGTAAGTACAGATTCATATGGGAGAGAGTTTTGGGATGATAGGTGATCTGAAAGTCTGGGATACCCATTAGAGATAAATTAGAGGACGAGCCATGATGGAATAAGCCCAGTCTCTAAAAACAACTAAAACACACATTGCTTGTTGCCAGTGATGTCCTACGTGATCCAACCTCTGCCTACATCTCTGACCTGGTTCTCTTCTAGTCCGCTTGCTCCCTGTGCTCCACCCACACAGGCTATCTTTCTCTCACTCAACATGTCGTATTTTTTCTACTTCAGTTTCTTTTTCCATTTGTTTGCACCTGCTCTTCTTAGAGGCAGCATAGCAAAGTGGTTAATAGCGCAAGCTCTGGATCCGGACTTCCTGCTCTGCCCCGCCTAGTTTTGTGACAGTGGGCAAGTTATTTAACCTCTCTGTGCTTCAGTTTCCTCTTTTGTAAAAGGGAGAGGGATAATAATACTTCATAAGGATGTTGGGGATTCAAAAAGTTAATTTTTAAAATTAATGTAAAGGGCTTAGAACAGTTCCTGGTATGCAATAAAGACTCAATAAATGTTATTCTTTTTTCTTTTGCTCAAAGCTCATTTTTGTCATTTCTTTACGTGGTTGCTATTTTCTCAGCATCATAGTCTCAGCTCAGGTGTCCTTCCTCAGACATCCTAGCTAAAGTAGCGTAATCCCATTGGTTTTCTTAACTCTATCCCGTTATCCTGTTTTATGTAGTCCAGTGGTCGGCAAATTTTTGAGATGGAAGAACCAATCCTGTCCCTCCAAGTTTTGCGAGACCTATAAAACAAATGAAATCACCATTATGTGAATAATACCCTTTAAAAATTTTATAAGTGAAACTATGATAGTTTTATTTTCATTCTTAATTTTACTTCAGAGCCACATGTACGTACCCAAAGAGCCACATGTGACTTGCGAACCGCAGTTTGCCGACCCCTGATGTAGTCGTTCATCACTATTTGAAATTATTTCATTATTCTGCTCGCCCCCTCTGGGGGCAGGGATTTGTTTACTTGTTCCCTACTGTATTTCAGCTTCTAAAAAGTGGCAAATACTTTGTAGGTGCTCAAGAAATTTTTGTGTCAGCTCATCCTGAAAACATGATGGTTTCCAAGGCCTCTACTCTGATCTGGCAGCACATAGTGGCAGAGGAACAGTGAGGCTTAGGCAGAGCTGACAGGAAGGCAGAGTCTAGCACTTTGTGTATCTGTTGGCTCATCTATGTCAGGTGACTGCCTGTTTGGTGTTATTGGAACACTAGCCACATCCATTTTTAAATGTATCATCTGGCTGCTTTTCAGCCACAACTACAGAGTTGAATAGTTGTGACAGAAACCCTAAGCCTTACAGAGTCTAAAGTATCTGCTGTCTGGCCGTTCACAGAAAAGTTTGCTGACCCCTGATTTAGAATGATGACGAGAAGGAAACACCAAAAATAATAATGGGAGATTTCTTTGGATGATAGGATTATAGGTCATTTTAGTTTTTATCTTCATACTTTTTTTGTATTTTGTTATAGACCTATTTGATTTTGGAAACGAAATAGGTTTGTAAATACTAACTTTGAAGTATGTAGAGCACATTTAATGATTTTTTTAATGTGGTTTGTTTTTTTTTAGTGCTGCTTTTGACACAAAAACTGGGTTACGTGTGGCAGTGAAGAAGCTATCCAGACCATTTCAGTCCATTATTCATGCCAAAAGGACCTACAGAGAACTGCGGTTACTTAAACATATGAAACATGAAAATGTAAGTTATTCATTCAAGGAAGAATAAATTCTGCTCTTGAGTAGACTGGGGAAAAAATTGTGTTTTAATTATTGCAGATAGAAATATATCAGAGTACATCAAACTTTGGGTCATGCTTCTTGTACTGGGGTGTTAGTAGACACTGTGTTATGTCAGGTAGCTACTCAAAGCCTTGGGAGAAATTGGTACATCTTCCTGGAGTTAGTTTTACTCAAAGATTTTTAGAGAGAAAGCAGAAAAATTTTATTAAATTTTTTTAATAAAAAAGAATATATTATGAGGTATAACAAAATTCACAAACATTTTTAAGAGGAAATATTACAAAGAAATTTTCGGACCAGCTAAGTGGCGCATTGGTTAAAAGTTGGCTTGGGACGCCAGCTCTGAGCAGCAGGGCCCTGGTTTGGATCCCACATGAGGGCCCGTGACGCTGCACCCTCTACAGCTAAGATAGTGAACAACAGCTTGACCTGGAGCTGGGCTGCAGCCCCTGCTGCAGTGGGCTGCCGTGAGCTACTGTGAGTGGCTGACAGCCAGCGTGAGCGGCTGGCAGCCGGTGTGAGCTGCTGTGAGCCACTGTGAGCGGCTGTCCAATGGCCAGCGACCCATCTGTCTCACCTGGGAAGACTGCAATGATAATAATACCAACATGGGCCAGTGAAGTGACGTCCTCCACAACTAGACTGAAGAACAAAAGGACAGTAACTTGTCTGTTCCCCTTCCCCGATTCCCCAACACTTTTCCTCCCCCAATTTCCTAATAAAATTTAAAAAAAAAAATTTTTTTTAAGAAATTTTGTATTCTTTACTTGGTTTCCTGAAACCTTCCTTCTCAGAATATGGGAGTCCGTAGCTATTTTTGTGTTATGGGTTATTTCAGTGGAGAAGTTTGAGGAAGAGTGCTTAGACTCACTGAAGGTTCTATCACAGATAGCTATGACTTTATATAAATTATATATAAATTAATATTATAATTTTTCCTTTTAATCTTCAAAACCAGCTGTTCCAGATTTGGATATTTTAATAAATGTGACAAAGACATTGTTTAAGTTAAATGTAACTTTTTATTTTCTATCAATTTGGAAATTTAAGAACATTGCCATCCTTCAAAGGAGTGCTTAAAAGTTCTAATATGGTAAATAAATGGATGCAATTGGAATATTAACTGAAAGTGAAAAAACAGTTGACTGAGGACACTTACTTGCCTGAATTTCCAAATCAAGTTAAAAAGAATTTCTGTGATTGCTATATATGAAAGGAACTGTGAAATTTGTAGCATCGTAGAAACACTGGCCATAGAGATTTTAGTCATTTGATCTTATTGATCGTTACTGTGTAGAAAAAACTCAAAATCTAAATTTAGTACTTGGCTATTCCAATTTTTTCTGTTTTAATTGAACTTTTTTTTTTATTGTCCATAGTAAGAAAAATCACAGATACGCAATACTTTATTAATATGCATTTGTTTCACAAAGTATAATTTCCCTCTAAATTGAGAGCATTGAGACTTAAATTTGGAATTGGATTATGGATGCCCTTGTAATCACAGCTGCAGTTTCTTATTTATTTTCATTTTTTATTTTAACTCCATGCTATTGAGAAAATCCTGTTTTCTACATGTAAACTCTATTCCTAAGGTGTCATTTAATATGAGCATCCATGTGCAAAACTGAGTTTTTAAAAAGCTCAGTGCAGAGCTGCAACCTTTCTAATCAGTGACATGTTTACAAGAAGTTGAGATATGTGGAAAAAGCTGGCAAGAGAAGGATTATTCCAAGGTCTGCATAAAATCAGGGTGGACTGGCTGCTTACCTGATACGGTTACGTTTGGTTTTGAGCACAGTTGAGTGTATGCTGTTTTTCATGAATAAATGTGACAGAGACATTGTCGTAGCTTTTCAAATATAAAGAATACTTTGAAAATGGAACACAAGCCAAACATTTATAGAACCCCAAGGCACTTCCAGGAGGCCCCGCGATCCCTCAGATGTTGCCCACACTACTTTAAGAATTTCTGGTTTAGAAGATTACCAGCGCTATACTTTATTGTTTTGCTTTTCTTTATAGATAAATTAAGCCAACATTTAGGGCAAAAGTCATTTTGGGTTATCTGAATCCATGCCTTGGCTTTTCTAGTGATCATGGGCAGCAACCTTATTTAGTTTTTTATGCTTTAATTTTCTGTAATGAGATACTTTGAAATGTGTCCTATATGGAGCTGGTTACTTTCAGGCCATTCTTGTATTTGTAGAAATGAGGAGGCCACAGTGATGGATACAATTTTTCAATTTAGGAAAGGTTACAAGACTCCTTTTTAAAAGAGGGCTGACAGTATTAGAAAAACGGGGTTTTAGTTTATATAAATTGTTTTACAAGCAGCTAGATTAATAGCAGCCCATCCTTTTTGTATTAAAATATTTAGGTTTTAGCAGTATCAGGACAGAGGGTCACCTATACTTAAGTACTGGTGATTTGTTGGACAAAAGAAGGCACTTGACTGAATGTTTTACAGTTCTCTATTGTGTTGGCAAATGTTTGAAGGGGGAATGGGAAGAGGCCAAAACACATTGACTCAATGTAGAAAAAAACCTGAATTTTAGCCTTGTCTACAAACAATTGTTAGGTGCCTAAAATGTAAAAGTCATTTGACCTAGTAAAGAACCTGGACTTTCAGGTCAGCTTAATCAAGATTTTAAAAAGAATTCCTCTCCTTTATTCTCCTCTTCCTCAGTATTTATTTATTTATTTATTTATTTATTTATTTATTTATTTATTTATTTAATGACTTTTTCAGCCGCTGTCCAATTTTCAGCTAGCCACCAGGCCTGCAAAGACAACAGCAGTAGCAGCAGCTTAAAACTCTTGAAAATGTTAAATAAATATTGGTATCAAAACAATTTTTAGGTGCCAGAATACATGTGTAATCTTCTACACAAAAATGCCTCTGACCCACCATCCATAGTTTATCTTAAGTTATTTCTTTTTTTTTTTTTTTAAAGATTTTACTGGGGAATTGAGGTAGGGGAACAGCGCTGGGGAATCAGGGGAAGGGGAACAGACAAGTTGCTGTCCTTTAGTTCTTCAGCCTAGTTGTGGAGGACGTCACTTCACTGGCCCATGTTGGTATTATCATTGCGCTCTTCCTAGGTGAGGCAGATGGGTCGCCGGCTTCTGGACGGCTGCTCACGGGGACTCTTGGCAGCTCACACTGACTGCCAGCCGCTCACGCTGACTGCCGGCCACACACTGTAGCTCATGGCAGCCCACTGCAGCAGGGGCTGCAGCCTACGCCATCGCCAGCGACTCACGGCAGCCCAGCTCCACGTCAAGCTGTTGTTCACCATCTTAGCTGTAGAGGGCAGTGTCACTGGTCCTCATGTGGGATCTGAACCGGGGCCCTGCTGCTCAGAGCTGGTGTCCCAAGCCAGCTCTTAACCAACATGCCACTCGGACGGCCCTTAAGTTATTTCTTTTATTAGTGACAATGAATAACAGATATGTGCTTATCAGATGGGTGACAGGAGCTAGAGGATGTCTTCTGTGACTCTTAAAGAGTTATTCTCTGATCAGTTAACTGGCCCATTCCTGATGGAACTTGCACCCTTGATCTCATTAACACCTGCTCTAAGGACAGATTACAGGGAGGCAGCCTGCCAGCTGCACCCTTTTGCTGTGTGGGTAGGTACTCCAGGAAAGGACCTGGAGATCTGTACATTTGGAATTAAAACATGATTAAAGGAATCCTTCATAAATTTTATCCTTGAGCCTTAAATTTAACATTCCAGGGTAGACCAAGTGGTGGTTTTGGTGTGCTTGTGGTTTTTTTGTTTTTTGTTTTGTGTTAAATGCATTAAATATTGTCTTTGATTACTGAGTTAAAGTATTTGTTTTTTGAGTGTGTGCTAATTTAATAAAAGTATTACTTCTGTCTGGTAGCTTTTGGACCATTGTAGATCATCAGAGATATTTGCTGATTATTTCTGTTGTAAATGTCTTTTCTAAAAATGTGATTCCTGGGCTATTTCTAGGCTTATAGGTGTCATATAATGGCAGAAAGAGTAAGAAAATGGGCAGAAATGTGACTTGAATTAAAAGGAAATTTCCATTTAAGAAATGAGAAATGAATAGATGATGGAATATTCCTAAAATGTTCCCCAGATCTATTTTAATTGCTGGGAAACTTGGTTTTTACGGTATTTTTCTTATGATTTAATTACTCCATAAATACGATCAGTAGAGAAAGAACATTTTGTAAAAGCCCACAAAAATTAAAAATACTTCAATGTAACATGGGTAGTTTTAATCTCATAAAATGTGTCTCATTTAAGGAAATTAAAATTTAATAATGTATTTACTAATATGCCTTGCCCTACTTTTTCCACATTAGTTAACTGTGCTTTTTGCAGCCATACTTTTAATTTATTTTATTTTATTTTTTTAATTGGGGAATTTGGAGATGGGAACAGTGCTGGGGAATTGGGGGAAGGGGAAAAGACAAGTTGCTGTCCTTTTGTTCTTCAGTCTAGTTGTGGAGGACGTTGCTTCACTGGCCCAAGTTGGCACCATCATTGCGCTTTTCCCAGGCGAGGCAGATCAGTCGCCGGCTTCTGGACGGCCGCTCACTGTGGCTGCTGGCCACACACGGTAGCCCATGGCAACCCACTGCCACAGGGGCTGCAGCCTACACCGTTGAGGGCGACTCACGGCAGCCCAGCTCCAGGTTGAGCTGTTGTTCAGCATCTTAGCTGTAGAAGGCACAGTGCCATTGGCCCTCATGTGGGATCTGAACCGGGGCCCTGCTGCTCAAAGCTGGCGTCCCAAGCCAACTCTTAACCAACGCGACACTCGGCTGGCCCGCAGCCATACTTGTTAAATCATTTAATCATTTAGTTTAGTTTTATATCTCAAATTTTGTTACAGGAAGTAGCTGCTTCAAATAGTTAGTTTCTGTGATTTGTCGTTTGTGATTCTTTATAAAACTCTGAGGATGTGATCACCCCTAATCTTTCCCACAATCTGTGAAAATAAGCAATAATATTTCTATTTCTTTCATATGAGGAAAATGAGGCTGAGAAGATACCTTTATTTCATTTATTTAACAAATATTTAACTGCTGTATGCCAGGCACTATTCCAAGTGCTGAGTTTATTGGAACTGAAAAAAACATAAGCTCATGGATCCAAGAATTCTTAGAGACTGATTGTGGGGTTAAAACTTACAGCTGTTTGATTCCAAAATGCCTGTTGTGTGTTCAAATTGAAATTGAGGCTTTTATTTGAAAATATTGTGGACTTGTTTTGTTTTACTGTCTTTGAGATAACTATTGCGTAAATAATCCTGTATAAATCTTACCTCTAATGGTTTAATTTTATTTTGATCTAAGAATCATTTTTCACAATCACAATTGAAATAATGAAAAATAATGTAAATTGTTTTAAACGCTTCTTGTATTGAGGAGATGGGGCATCTCAGATAACTAGAATCAGTGATTAGAAAATATTGGAACAGGTGAATAAAATTGGCTTCTAGATCTCAGCTACCTAAAAGACAAGTGGGTATAGGAGAGCGTAATCAAAAGACTAGATAGAGAGGTCTCAAGGCAGGAGGGGGTCAAACTCTAGGAAAATAATTGTGGTTTAGATGGAGAAGGAACACGGAAATAATTTGACTTAAATTTAAAGCCCTATTTAGCGCTGTTATACAGTCTGAGATATACTGTTGGTGGGAATGTAAGTTGGCCTCATCTTTATGGAGGACAGTTTGATAAGATTAAGATACTTAAATATATCCATGTCCTTTGATCCTATAATTGTGTATCTTGAAATTTATTCTGGAAGAAAATACAAGGTGTGCAAAAAATATATATGCACACACTTGCAGTGTTCCTTAAATGTCCAAAGATGAGAAGTTGGTTAAATTATGGTGCATATATACAAATAATAGAGCATATTATTAAAAAAAATTTAAGGACATGAGAACAGTCATATGTTAAGTGGCAAGGTGGGATATACAATTATATGCATAGTATAACCCCAATTTAATTTATGTAATCAGAAAAATCAAAGGAAATATATCAAAATGTTAGCGATAGTTATAATGGGTAGTACAATTATAGGTAATTTTAGTTTTTTTGTATACAGTTATCAGGGTAAGGATCTGATGGGTACCTTCCCTTTGGAATAAGATGCGAAGACTTGAAAAGCTATTCTTGAATTCCAGGGCCTTTTGTTGTTGTTGTTGTTTGTTTTGGTTTGTTTTCCTTTTGGGTTCAGGCTATATATTTGAAATTGCTTTTAAAAGTCTGGAATTTGGATGTGTGGATTAATATTCTAATTAGAACTGCTTTTTCATGATAGTGTTTTGAGCATTGGTATATTGTACTGTTAGAGCTGTTGGACTTGGTTAGAGCAGTTCTGGGTGGGTTTTCATAAAAGCCACTTAGCTTTTGTTGGTTTCATTTCCAGATACCCTTAAATCTGGCTCTGCGTATCACAGATGAATTCTTCTTGTTTTCGTTCTCCATGCCTAACTCTGTAGAAATGAGTGGTCTGGGTTTAGGAGGAATGGGATGGGGGTAATATAATATGTGGATTAATTAGTATAAATTCATGACCAGAAAAACTGCTCAAAGATCACAGATTACTGAATACTAAGTAATTCTTAGCTTTATCCTTGTGTAAAAATAGCTTTTAAAAAAATTTTTAAATACTTATCTAAATACCTGGTAATGATGAAGAAAACTATCCTAATATTAAGAATATTACAAGAATAATACCAAGAATATACTGAGAGAATATTTGGGGGCTTTAAAAATGTCAGTTTTGAAGACTATATAGTAACAAAGAAAATTTTCATGGAATGATAATACATTTAAAAATGAAAACTGATCCTATAATAGCAGCTGTAGAAGTGCGACTTATTTCTGTTTGTTGATCACAGACTTAGTGCATATGTAAGCCAGGAGCCCTGAATCTTTTTTCTTCCCGATAAACTGATGGCTGTATGTGACCAAATTCTAAGGAGTTGGAGATTTTTAATAGTAAAATAGGTTTTTATAAGATGTGATGTTAACAAGTAAAAATAAAAGCATAATTTGGGTAGAAAATAAGTTATAGTTATTAGTATGTATATGATTTTCTGATATTATTGAACTGAGATAGCGGGATTTGGAATTAGTTCCTAGTAAAATGATTAAGACCTGATGGGCACTGTAGTAAGATCGGTATTTATTTACTGTTTAATTTTTATGTTTTCCTATAGGTGATTGGTCTGTTGGATGTTTTTACACCTGCAAGGTCTTTGGAGGAGTTCAATGATGTGTGAGTAAATCTTCTGCGTTTGCCTTCATCACCCAGAGGGGTAAAGATTAGCAGCCCATTTCTATTCCGGAACCACTTAGCAGTCTACAGACCAGCAGAGGTTCTTCATTTCTATCATCAGTGCTTCTGAGGGGTGGGACAGATACAGGAAATATGTGTTATGGGTGGTGAGTGTAAATTTTCATCACTTTGGGCACATTGTGCTCTAATTGGAGAGGTAGCGGTCAGTCCTTGCAAGAGTTCAGTTGAGAAGAGTGTAGAGAGTTTGGACTATGATTTTTGTTCTCAGATTCCCTGTCCTAGCGTCTAAAGGGACACCTTTCCATTATTACACCTACACCAAGAAATGTAATGGAGCCCTGGTTCCATGTAGGTTCTTCCTTCCCTCTTATCCCACTTGTGTAGGAAATGGTACTAGAACTACATGCTGATCCTTGAAGCATTGGACTTCTGCGCTGGGACAAGGGGCGGGCCTCACATGTTGAAAAAGCTGATGAATAGTGCGAATTCTTCCAGTTTTGTGACCATCTCTATTATTTTAGCCTGGCCCCCCCCCCCGGAAAGCAGAGCCGAGATTCTCAGGAACCAGTAGTGAGGGGCTAGGGAAAATGAAACGGGAGCATATAACATATCCTGTTTAAGAACATGTTACAAAGTTGGCCACCATTGTGGGCAGCCGGGCTGAAAACTGCCAGGATCTTCCAGGAAGCTGTGCAGAATGCACCTCAGATGGGGAGCATTTATCCACTGGCCCTGTCGCCATTGGCACAGTTACCCAGTGAGGCATGCATGCCCAGTTTACACACGTGTGAGTGCAAGATAGAGTCCCCAGGTGTCTTTGTACAGGTACAGGCTCCCTACTGCAGCCTTCTCATTGTCTGAACTGGCACACCTCCTTCCCAGAATGGTACATTTTTTTTACCAAGGATGAACCTACCTTGACGCATCATAATCACCCAAAGTCCTATATAGTTTACCTTAGGGTTCACTCTTGGTGTTGTACATTCTATGGGTTTGGACAAACATATAACAATGTATTGTTGTTATAATAGCGTGCAGTGTATTTTCACGGCTCTAAGACCGGTGGTTTTTGATATTCTGCCTAAAGGTGGAAGGAATGCTGAAGTAGTGTATTTGTGAATTACTTTGGAAGACATTTGAATCAGGTCTCAGGGCTATATCCCCAAATTTAGGTACAATGTGGATGGATGTATTTAACAACGAAATTTGCTGACCTGGGCAAATGCTGTATTTTGGCTTCATCGGGCATTGGAAGTGGATTATGAACCTATTTTTTCTGTGTGAAGACCTTATCTAAGGCTAGTGTCTATTTGAATGGATAGGTTTTCTGCATTGTAGTGCTGTTGGCTCCTTTATCCATTTGAAAGCCCAGTGACTTCAAGCATACCCACTGAATTAAGGTTACATTTATTTATTTTTTAATTCATTCAACAAATACTATGGCTCCTAAGCAAGAAACAGTTCTTTCTACTTAGCCATATTTCCGGCTTTATTGAGATATAATTGACATACAACATTGTGTAAGCTGGTTTCTGATTATTTATAAACAAGAACTGAGTTCATCTCTTGAAAACAAATCTCAGTACTACTTGTTGAATACTTACTGAGTGGAGTGTTGGGACAGGCTCAGAATAATCAGAAACACTAGTCTTTGCCCTTGACGAAATCAAAATCTTATTAGGAAAAATAAATTCAAAACACCTCTGTAAGTTATTAATGACTGTATGACCTTGGACAAGTCGCTTTGGCTCCCAAGGCCCCAGTTAGCTTCCCTGTAAAATGATGTAAATTGGGGTGATTGACTTCTGAAGTGTTTTCAATCCCAGAGAATCTCCAAAAATAAAATGATGAAGGTAAGGTTGCCTTTAGGAAAATGTTTCCTTGTTTACTTTTTATGTTTGTATCACTGAAAAACATTAGTGCTTGTCCAATATTATGGTTATTTCGGTGTTTTCCAAAGTCATCAAAATTTGCATAAGACAGCAAGCATTTTCATTACAATTGCAGGGTTTGCAAATTTATTATACCTTTAGGGCCATACACATAACATAAGTAAGGCTCAGCGTTAACACAACTGGGAGTGGTAAAACAGAACACCTGTACTTCCTAAAAATATTCAAATTCACATTAAAACAAAATAAGCAAACTCACAAAAACCCACGGTTCTGGACAAATCAAACATACTGAAGGCTAGAGTGGCTCTGCAGGCTGCTAGGTGTAGAGCAGGCAATCATTTTGAACATGAATTTCCTGTGCCAAGTAACAAATTCTCTAATGACTTTTAATATTTACAGTTGCCTTTTAATCATGTGTTACGAGTATCTTTGTCTTTATAGTTCAGCGAGCACTTTTCATTTATCATGCAGTTCAAATTTGTATTGAATTTTTAATTTCTTGGTTGATAGGCATCCTGCATACTTCATTTGTAAGACTATATTTTTGATAAAGGAACAATACTAAGTAACGAGTTTTGATCACTAGGAACAATGTACAGTTACTGAACCTGAGATGGTGGTGGGAAAATGTGGGGTTAAAAGATGAGTATACCGAGTTGCTCTTGGCTGCCATAGGATGTGGTGTGCAATTGGCAACATTTTTATAAAAATATATCTAGGTATTTTGAATGATTGGAAATTATTTGGGCATTTCTGTTGGCTCCTTGATGGTAATTTTTGGCAAGAGGTGCCTATATGTGCATGTTGCAGATATTTAGTTACCAGTAGAAATCCAAAAAAATGTTTAACCAGCATTAGAACCTAACCCTAGAGCTAGCTGCAACTATCCTGCTGCTACAATGTCGCCTTTTCTCAACTACAGTGGGTCTCTCATCAAGCTTAATAGGCAATGAAGAAGCTTTGGAATCTTACTGCAAGCTATTTCCTCAAATTTCAGGAAAACTGAATTGTCGTGGGTGAAGTGGAAAATAGTCCCTCCATACTGTTTTCTGTCACTTTTCCCCTTATTTTGCAACTTCCCATCCCAGGTTTCTTACACCTGAGAAACTTATCTCTCTCACTCTGCCTAGTTCTTTAAAGAGCAAGATGGAAGTGGGGTTTTGGGTTCTGCTAGGATCTAGCAGAGACCTTCAGCAGCGGTAGTCAGTCAGCAGCCATCGCTTTAGGGAAAGCCAGTGGACAGATAATCACCTAGCTTAACCCTCCGCTTACAAAAAATGATTGTTGAACTAATTATGTTTCTCCTTTTATATTAATATAAAAGCTGTTGAATATACTGAATAGGTAAAGGGAGTCTCTAGATTTACATTTTAACTGATTTCAGTAAATAAATATTTGAAAACCCACCCTATGCTAGGCACAGTACTAGTCTCTGGGGAATATAACAATAAATAACATAAACATGATCCCTGATGACAGAGTTGAGATTCTTAATGGGAGAGAACAATTTAGATGATCAAGGAAAATAGTGTGGTCAGCTCTGAAAGATCCTGCATGATTTACCTCTATGCACTCTCTGACCTCGCCTAACACTCTTTCCACTTACTCTCTCCATTCCAACCACTCTGGCCTCTTTGTTCTCCCTCAAATACAGACATTCGTATTCCCAGTAGGACGTCTGCACTGCACTGGTTTCTGACGTTGGCCTGGAACATTCTCTGCACATATCCACATGCCTGGCTCCTTCATTTCCTTCAAAGATCTTTTCATCAGAATCTCTTGTTCCCGCAACACCGCAGCTGTCAGCATCTACCTCTTACCCTACTTTGTTCTCAGCACATTTTATCATCCTATATTTGTATTTCTCTGTCTTCCCCTTTGGCTTGTAAGCTCTGTTAGAGTGGGGAGTTTGTTTTTTTCTTTGTTGAGTCTTTAGTACTTAGAAATTTTCAGATGAGGAAACCGAAGTTGAGAGATGAATTGAATTTCATAATACCACACACAAAATTCCATGCATCTCAGTTCTTTTGCCTCTTAATCTATTTCTGATCACATTTTTCTTGATCTAGAGCTATGATTATTATTTGAAAGTCTGCTAACCCTTCTTACTAGGTAAATACAGTACTTTTATTCTTTGAAAATAGGCTGAGTGCTCAAGATAGGTAATACAGGAAGAGAGGCAGCCTGGGAGAAAGACAAATGAGTTAACTGTGTTAACGGTTTTGTTTGCAATGTATTTCCTTATCAGAGAGGTCTGCTGAAATGAGGGTCGAGAGTTGGTGAAGCTTGTTGTGTAGATGCCTTTTCTGATTCACATTTGAAATCTAAATACGCGTATATTATACATCCTTTAAGAAAATACCATTCAGTTTTTGTCTCAGGTGATCAATAAAATGCCCCCTTTTGCTCAGATTAGCTGATGTATAAAAAGATAAAGAAGCTTCAAGTGTAGCTTATAGTTTGATTCCTACAGGAAATCTTCCCCTAATTAATTCCTTCCTAAGTCTGGGCTGGGGCCCTGTCCCATGTTCTCCAGCACCTCCATGTTCCCTTATAGCTCTGAACATGCTCTGAGTATATGTTTACACATCCCTCCTCTCATCCAAATTCTGTATCTGTCTTTTCCACTGTTGCATCCTCAGTGCTCAACAAAAAATGGCTGGTGATGGAGCAGCTGAATGAACGAAGAACCTTGTGTCATCTTGTTCATCACTGGTTGATGATCTCATTGTCTGATAGCATGGCCAGTGCATTCTCTGGACGAGCTTTTTTGTTTTGACCTTGTAATGTGGACTGTCTGGTAGAATATCAAGTCTGATTTGCTTGATGCAGGTAACATAGAGGGCACCTTTCAGTGATCTTTGCTTCAAATGAGAATGGTGTGTTGTGAAATAAGCTAGCTAAGCTGCCTGCCTGGCTGCCGAATGGTGTTTTTACCCCTTACATTAGTACAGTCTGGTCTGCTTACCCGGTCAGATCTTTGGCATGAGGATTTCAATAAAGTGTGTTCTTGCCTGGTCTTACGTAGTAGTAATGCTGTTTAAGGTGTCCTGAGTCATTCAATTCAATTCAGTAGCCATTGCGTGCGTACTATCTACCAAACACTGTTCTAGGTACTTTAGATCCCATAGGGAACAAAGAAGAACCCCGTCCTCCTTGAACATTGTACAGATCAATAGCAATAAGCAATGAATATATAAAAAAGAATTCAATAATATGATAGCCGGCAATAATGCTCCAGACAAAAATAAGGTAGAGCAGGGAAGGGAAACTAGAAGTGCAAGGGCGGGGCGGGGGAGCGGGATGCAATTTTAAATGGGGTGGTCAGGACATGCCTCACTGAGAAGGTCAATTTTGGGCGGAAATTTGAAGGACTAGAAGAATTAGACTCCTGGATGTCTGGGGGGAAGAGCATTCATCAGAAGGAACAGCCAGTGCGAAAGTCCTGAGGGGAAGACCATGCTGTGTGGGATTGCAGCCGGGGGCCCGTGTGGCTGAGGTAGGGCCAGCATGAAGCTGCGGAGAGTGGGGGGAGAGAAGCAGATGATGAAGTGAGAGAGAACTGGGGGCCAGGGTGCTGAATTATGTGGGACTTTATCTGCCATTGAAGGGATTTTTGCCATTTTGTTTTGTTTTGTTTTGTTTTGTTTTGTTTTTAGCTGAGCCATCCTGCCACCTGTTGGCAGCTCAGCGGCAGCTCAGCTCGGGCCGGACTCGAACTGCTGTTGCTCAGAGTTCAAACCCTTGAGCGAGCTCTTAACCAACTGAGCCACTCGGCCGGCCCAAGGGATTTTTGCCTTTTGATGAGAGGAGTGACATGATCTGATTTTTATTTTTAAAGAATCACTCTACTGTGTTGAGAATAGACAGTAGTAAGGCCCAAGGATCACTGAATGGATGTATTTCAGAGGCTTGTGGTTACAAATCGTCAACTGCTGTGATTATTTTAAATACTTTCTTTAAATATGGAAATGTTTTTGCCTTTTGATAATTGCCTTATCAAATAGGGCTGACAGTAGGAGAGATGCCAATCTATAGCTATAGAAGAGATTTTTTTTTTCCTATACAGGTTCTTTGTGACTATTAGGCTTTTAAAAAAACAGTGGTAGGGTAGGAATCTTGACAGCTGGATGTTATCCAACAAGTGCTGAATAGATGAAGCTCTAGAACCAGCGCTGTCTGCAGCACTGAGCACCACCTACTGTTGGCTGCTGCTGCCGCAGTACTTTTCACATATGAGTCACTTTGAAAAATGGTGATGTATGCCATTTATAGTTTGATTAAATAGTTCTTCACAAGAAAAGTGAGAAACAAGATCTGTATCAGGTCATGAAACCATCTTTTCAGCCATTAGCCTAATAAAGACCTACTTATTTAATTCCTTTCTTTAAAGATGGGAGAACTAGATATATAGATAGCTTTCCAACTGTTCTCAAGTCAAACCTTCATTAATTTACTTGAGGTGTTATGAACACTGACAATAGTAGCCATGTCTTTACAAAGATGTAATTAAATTTTCTTTCCACAGACAAGTACTGTAGAAATTCTGTGTAAAATGTGCTCATCTATATTTTCCTCCCACTGCCTCTTCACTGCTTCTAAAAGTTGGCATGTCTTCCATAAGCATTCAGTAACTTTACACGATGCTGGCTTTTGTCCGCTGTTGAAAGATTTATTTGGAAACCTTTCTATGTGTGAGGAGCTGGAATTTGACAATTGGTTGTCATGGATTGGTCTTTGAGCTTCCTGGAAACAATATATAGTGATTTAGTTGGTCCCTGCAAGATACTTCTGCCAGGAATAATGCTTTCCAGTTGATTTAATTGTAGCCTAGCAGCAATGCTTGATAGTTATAATTGCTATATAGACTGGTTAATCTTGTATATTTATGTAATGTTTTGACAGCCTTACCCTCCATCTGGAAATTTTAGTGATAAAGTGGATATGGTCCCTGATGGGAAGGGAGTTGAGGGGAATTACACAGTGGTGGAATATTTTATCTAAAAGCATGTTCCCTCTCGAGTTGGGCAGTCCATGGGCCTCTGGCTGTGTAGGATTTCTTGTCACAAGTATCCATCGAAACACAATAGTTATACTTGAAATGGCTATGGTTGCATTAATAATACTGCCTAACATTGTTGTGAACTAGCACAGACATGTTAGAGAGTTGAGATTTTTAGGTTTTATTTCAAAACAAATTAAGATAGATTTTAGTTAGAATCATCCAAAACAATGTTTCTATTTACCTTTTCTCCTTAAAATTATTTTTTAAAGTTGAGAGAATAATCCTTTTACTACTTGATGTCATAAAATGTAATTATTTCCAAAGCAATCTTATAAGACAGATACTGGGTTCTCTCTCTCTTGCTCAGCCTGAGCCTTGCAATTTGTCTTAATTTGTATTATGGATATGGCAGCCATTAGCCCAGATTTTCTTGGGGAAGTCCTGATTTCAACATATTACCCAGTTATTCACACTTTTTCATATTTGTCAGATTATGTGTCAATTTGGGGGATTGCTGTTTTGCCACCTTTCTTCATTAGTTAAACATTAACTTTGATAGTAAATATTGAGAATTGGTAAGGAAATTACCTAGAGATATTGCTGCTTTGATTATTGTGACATTTATAAAACTTTTTAAAAAGCTCATTCTCTCGACTTAAATTTTGTATCAACTGGAAGAATTTGGTTGGAGAAATATGTGCTGTGATTAACATCACAGCCTCTGAGATCAAACAGGTTTGGTTTCATCCCCTGACATTACCACTCTTTTAACCTTGAGCAAGTTATGTATCCTTTTTCTATCTCTGTTTCCTCATCAATGAAATGAGAATGCTAATGGGACTACCTCACCGAGTTGTGAGGAAGAGTACATGAGCCATGGACATAATGAATAGTGCTTGGCCCAGAATAAGCACGACCTGCCTTTGGTTGTGTTATATTGAGCTCGGAACATCTCTTAAATCAGAACTACGTTTCTGAAAACATTTCAAAAAGTCCAATTTACACTTCAAATTCCAATTAGAGTCCACACTTTCCTCAAGGCAATGTAAACATGCAAGTTTTAAAAATATGAAATGCTAAAATTTTACTTTAAGGATGCATCTATGCTAACTATTGTACTATTGATCTTAGCGAAATCGGGAACCAACCATAGCAGCCCAATGGGAAAATTATGAAACAGAAAAAAATTCAGTTCTTGTTTGAGGAAAGAAATTGATAAATTGTGTGTGTGTGTGTGTGTGTGTGTGTGTGTGTAAAGAGAGGTGAGACATATATTTATTCATATAATACATTATAGTAGATTTAAATTTACTGTCCTGGTCTCTTTCCCTCCAAATTATTGTTTTTTAAAAAACACAAAAAACAGAACTAAAATGAAATCAGCATTCTCTCTAGCCGCAGTGATACACATTATTACTCAGCCTCAGGAATGGATAAAGATTCTTACTCAGTAAGTGAAACCTAACCTAATTTTTAGAAATTCAGCCTCTTTAGTTCTGATGTGGTTTTTATGTTCCCACACCTGTGTGATACAGTAATGGGTGGGTAAGGCATTGCGTCTGGGATATCTGTGATGAACCTGTTGGACTTGAATGTAATCATTCCCTAATCTTACCATGTAAAAATAGGGTTAATTGCCAGCACCACACCTGTGAGAAGTTCTGGAATGCCTCATCCTGCTTACAGATAAAATGTGTTCCTCCTTCCTTTAAAGTAAATGCAGGAATACTATCAATGAACAAATACCCTTGAACGAGTCATTCCTGAAAAAGGAGATTTATAATTTGAAAATTTAAAGACGCTCCTATTTTAGAACTTACAACTTGGAAGGTTTATAATGAGATGAAAATATAATGGTGGTTTTAAAAATGCAAGATACTTTATTATGGCCATGCATTTAGTTACACTGTATATTTCTCATGCAATAGTAACATTTTTAAAGAAAACTGATATTGGGCCGGCCGAGTGGCGCGATGGTTGGGAGCTGGCTTGGGACGACGGAGGGCCCCGGTTCGGATCCCACATATGAGGGCCAGTGACACTACCCTCCACAGCTAAGATGCTGAACAACAGCTCAACCTGGAGCTGGGCTGCCGTGAGTCACTGGCGGCGACGGCGTAGGCTGCAGCCCCTGTGGCAGTGGGTTACCATGGGCTACCATATGTAGCCAGCAGCCAGCGTGAGTGGCCAGCAGCCGTGGTGAGTGGCCGTCCAGAAGCTGGCGACTGATCTGCCTTGCCCGGGAGGTGCGCAGTGATGGTGCCAACTGGGGCCAGTGAAGCAACGTCCTCCACAACTAGACTGAAGAATAAAAAAAATGACAGCAGCTTGTCTGTTCCCCTTCCCCCCAATTCCCCAGCACTGTTCTCATCCCCCCAATTCCCCAATAAAAAAAATAAAAAAATAGATCTTTTAAAAAGAAAAAAGAAAACTGATATTAACACATATCTTTCTAGTTCACATTTATGCTCTTTTTCTTTAGAGAACCTAGGAAAAGATATGTCAAGTAGGAATGAGTATAAGATTTTTAGAAAAATGGATGACAGGTGATAAAGTTAGAATAGTGGTGTTGAAAATAAGCCCCCACAAGTAGTTATTAAGCTTTAGCTGTCACTGTGGGACTCATTGGGTGTTCCTTTTCTGAAAAACTTTTAAAAGGCTCATGAAGATAAGAACTTTCTTGAGAGTTCTGGCTTATTATGTAACTCTCTATTATTCTAGGTATCTGGTGACCCATCTCATGGGGGCAGACCTGAACAACATTGTGAAATGTCAGAAGCTTACGGATGACCACGTTCAATTCCTTATCTACCAAATTCTCCGAGGTCTCAAGGTATAGACAGTATTAGTAATAATTTTTTAGGAATGAAAATTTTCTATCCCCTTCTCTCCCTTGCAAACACCCACAAAATCACTAGTATAATCATAGTATAATGAGCCTCTGTGTTTACTCAGTGCTCACAATGACCAACACACGGCCAGTCTTGTTTCTTTTGTATTCCCCAAGTCCTAGATTATTTTAAGGCAAGTCTAGACATCGTATCATTCCACCCGTAGGACTCTATTATTACATCTAAACAGTAATAATAATTTCTTGATATAATCTAATATCTGATCCATGTCATGTGGAAACTTTGAAAGCATCCTCAAGGAGGCTAATTTACTTGTGGGGGAGCAGATAAACGGTGTTTTTAAATTAAACCACCTTTGACATTTAGCAGCTTTGAGTCCTTATTGAGCTCCAGAGAACCAACTAGAAAATAGATTGGAAGCTCTGTTTCACTCAGACTTCAGCTCTATGATTAAAGTTGATGGTATGGACATCATAGTTATGATAAATGGACAGACAAGTAACTACTTGTTCTAATTTCTAATCCCATTGTTAATAGTAGCAGTTCTTATTGATTCATGAAATTAAGTCATATAAGGAGGTTGGAGATAACTTTTCATTTAACTGACTTTTTTTCTATTTCACAGTATATACATTCAGCCGACATAATTCACAGGGTATGTATTGTGTTTTTTATTAAATTATTTGGGGGAACTGGGGTGTGTGAGGTAGTGGGGGAGGGGGCTGGCATTTAGCCAAGGTCCTAATCTGAGCTTACTTTAGTTATTGAAATATTGATTGATTGCAACTTTGCTCAAGGTTTCAACTGATTAAAGAAAGAAGATACAGAATTGTTACCTATTTAAAGCTAATTAGGACTAACAGTGACTACAGAATGGGGATTGTTTTTAGCTGGGTGAAGTCTTACTTTTATGTTTAGATCTTCATCATTACCTGTAAGCAGTGAATTTTCCATGCATCCTAGAGTTCATCCTGTCCTCTGTGTACTTGCTTCCTAGGACCTAAAACCTAGTAATCTAGCCGTGAATGAAGACTGTGAGCTGAAGGTAAGATGAAGAGATAGTGGTAATTGTTTGTTTCACCTTGTAATTGTATGTTTGATTAACCAGGCAGATTTGTATAGGGAATGGCTTATAAGCCATGACCGATAAAAATTCATATTGTCCTTAGGAATGTCAGACTCTAAAATTTAAACCATAGACTTACTGAACTTTTGTTTTAAGTGACATCGAAGGTGGCATCAAGTATCTTGTTTTTTATTCTAAAAGTTAAATTAGAAAATTAATGTATTAGTTGTAATAAAGGAAAATTATAGTCTGAATATCAAGTAAGCAATCCTGAAGAGATAATTATTAGATTAAATAGGTTCCTAAGGAAAAATGGCATTAATCTACTCATTCAAAATAATTCAAATAAGAGATCGATTGTCTGTGAAGAGCAAGCAGTTCTGAAAATTTTTTTGTTTCATTTCATTTTTTACTCAATGTTTTTGAAACAATTTACATACAATAAAATGCATCCTTTTAAGTATACATTTGACAAATTCATGTATGCATGTAACCACCACCACTGTTAGGATAAGGAAATATTTCCATCACTTCAGAAAGTTCCCCTGTGTTCCTTCCTGGCCAGTCCCCACCCCCACCCCTAATCCTGGCTACAGACAACCACTGGTCTGCTTTCTGACCCTGTAGAATAGATGTCTTTTCTGGAGTTGCGTACAAGTGGACTCATACAGTATTTTTGTGTGTGTGTCTGACTTTTACTTAGTATAGTATGTTTGAGATCTGTATCTGTTGTTCATTCCTTTTTATTGCTGAGCATTATCCATTGTAGGAATATACCACAATGTGGTAGTCCATCTATTAATAGACATTCGCCTCAATTCTATTGGGTTGTCAGAAAAGTCATGACATATTTTTTGTTTTTCGTTGCAAAACTGCATCGTGACATTTCCGACAACCCAATAGTTTGGAGCTGTTAAAGCTGCTATGAATATTCATGTGCAAGCTTTAGTATGACACTCGTCTTCATTGCTCTTGGGTAAATACCCAGGAGTGGCATTCTTGTTTCGCATTTTGTAATTTCATTTTTTAAAGTATTTGCTGTGTTTACCATGCGTTCTAAGCACGGACCAGGAAATACGTTTATGAAGGTACCATATTGTCCTCCCTTTTTGTAAGGCACTAGAGTTCCCTCCTGCTTTATACGTCTCAGGACTTTGACTCTCTCAGTGCCTGATTTCCCTTCTCTCCCTTAGATCTTGGATTTTGGCCTGGCTCGACACACAGATGATGAAATGACAGGCTACGTAGCCACTAGGTGGTACCGGGCTCCTGAGATCATGCTGAACTGGATGCATTACAACCAGACAGGTATTGCCTGCATTGGTTATTTAGGGCCATGTTAGTACGATGCTGGGTGTATGCGGGGTTCTCAGAAGCAGAGATGGTGGGAGTGGGAGGAACCATCTTTTCTTTCCTCAATGATCATTTTAAAGTCCACAAATAGAAAACATTTCAGTTGCTCAGAGAGAGAAAGTGGGGTTTAATACACAGCTTTCAGACTGTGTGATTTAGCAATTGGATTTTTATGTATTTAGGTTTTCAGCTCATTCTCTGAGTACTTCTGTACCCGAAGACAATGGGTTCATAAGATTAGCCTCTCAGTATCAGTTGGGAGAATCCACAATTTCTACCAATAAGAAACTTTTGCCCCTTTGTGAATAGCTCATTTCTCTTGCCTTAATTATGTTTTGACTTATCCCACCTATGAAGTCCTTCAGTAGGGGGAAGGTCTTAATAAGTTTATTTATTTCTGTAAAAATGAGTATGATTGTTGAACCTCAGATGTGTTAAATGTGAATTTGACTATTTCCCCCCTAGTTATAGTTTCATCTGTGGCCAGGTATGATAATAGTGACACTGTATGCACTTTTATTTCTCTTTAATTTTGCCAGTTGATATTTGGTCAGTGGGATGCATAATGGCGGAGCTGTTGACTGGAAGAACATTGTTTCCTGGCACAGACCGTATCCTTTAAAAGGTTTTGGATTCTTGTTTCTTAACTGTATTCCAGTGTCCATAGAAGTATATTACTTTTACCTGTCTCTAGGGAACATTTCTCAATTACTGACCTTTATAGTCCAGATATGCGTAATGAGATCTGCCCTCTTGCTGAGTATCTTGCCTTGCCAAGAAAAAGGCATCAGTTTACTTTTGTGAGTTGGAAAAATCCTCATAAGCTGGAAAACTCTTTCAAGCTTTCATATGTCATCTTTTTGCAGTGACTTTCTTATTAATATTCTGCAACCTGAGCATATTCATGAGAAGCTCTAGATCTCAATGGCTGGTTTAGTCGGCTTGTACAAACACTTACTGAGCACAAGATACCCATTTATAAACCAGGGGTATCTTTTTTGTATGTTCGGTTTACATATTAAAAAGGCTATATTTGGTAATAATATACCCGCTAACTCTTGTTTTGTGTTTTTAGTAACAAATAATAAAAGCAAGAAATGATAAGGTTACCCTGTCGTGTGCCTTTTTTTTCCAGTACAACTTTATTTGTATCCCAGATTATAGCCAAACCTTAATTTACGTCCAGCTTTATGGTCTAGTCTATGACTCATCATGTCCATTTATTTTACCCCCTTTCCTAGCTGCTGCATGCCTGTCTCACGATTTAGTAATAATACCATTCAAAATGTGGTCAGTTCCACTCAGTGAAGATATTTAGGTGAGAAAGAACGTTGAAATCATATTTCTAGAACTAGGTTTGAGGATTTTTGTAAAACCCACCGACTAGCCTTTAGTGGGTTTGGCTGGGCTTGTAAAGGTGCTGCAGTTACCTGTGCCCTGTCGTGCTGACACCTAAGAGCTGCTTTTGCCCCTCGCCTCAGCAGACTCACTGCTTTGTAAACCAGAGCGTCGTTTTCCTTGCTTCCAGTTTGGGATGTGCTTCTGTGGTGACTGATGCTCATGTTGTCTGTCTATCCACATATTCTGTCTTCTTCGGAGAAAATGTGCTTTCCTAACAAACTGCGAAAGCTCTTCCCTCAGGTAAAGCTGTTCATTTCCCTCTGAATATTGTCGGCCTCCCTCTACTTTGCTCACTTTATCGCTCCTCATCTCCAGGTTTGAAGTTAGTTCAGTACCTTGTGTTTTTCCTTTGGCCGTTGCTTCATTCAGTTCACATCAGTTTCCTAGAAATTGTGTATGTACATTACAGTCTATGCTAAGAGCATTAGGGAAAATTTGTAATTCTCCTTTTCCTCAGGTGTGTACCTCAGAGTCCCATCCTTTTTAGTTGGTCTTCCCGAGCACACTGCTCTAATGCTGTCCTCTGTTCCCCTCTTCCCTTCCTCTTCTTTCTATCTGTACCTCCATCTACCTTCAGTTAGTCATGGACTCTCATACCTACATAGACACACAAAGTGGTGGAGAGAGCCGGGCAATCGAGCGTCCTGGGTAAGGGTCCGCGCTCTGCAGTCAGCCTTTCTGGGGTTAGATCCTAGTAGCTCATTCCTTGCAGCTGTGTGGCTTTGAACAACTTTCCTCAGCTCTGCCTCTTGGTTTCCTTAACTATAAATACTGATCACAGTACATCCCTCACAAGGTGGTTATGAGATACTATCTGGGAAGTACTTAGAACAGGAATTGTTAACCATCATCTTCCTTCATAATCTTTGGAAAACCGTTTCTCCCTTCATCTGCCCACTTTGTTATCTACCTAGGAATCTTTAAAGGATAACTTTCAGTTTTATTTAAATTTTGTGACTGGGAGTTAAAGATGGATCCGCTTGGCAGGCTACTGGTAGAAAGTTTTTAAAGCAGTCGTGCCAGCGCCCTGTGGGCCCACCTCAGACGGCTGCCTGCTCCCTGATGGCTGGACCCTTTTAGAGTGCTAACTTGCAACCTGTGAGAAGTCTTCCCTTTATGCCTACTTCTTCTCCTTCTGTGAGCTTTAGCTAGAAAACCTAGCATTAAGCTTTTTACTAGAGGATAATACATGAGAATTCATTTCAAAATTCTCATTTTAGTAGTACACTGTTTCTTGCCTACTTGGCTCATTTTCAGACAGATGTTCTCCCGGATCATAAAAGTCAAATTCAGAGGATTTATATTTGTAACACACATTAACTCCCATCTTGTCAGTTACCATCTCTGTGGATATAACTTTGGTTGCCCGACAAAGAGAAAGGAAAGTGCTTTCTATTATTTCTGCTTACCTGAAGTGTGCAATCACTTATATTCTAGCGTAGTGGGTCTTTACTCTCATTGTGCACCAGAACACTTTGGGGAGCTTTTAAAAACTCCAGATGCCTAGGCGCCACCCCAGCGGCTCAGCTTTAGTTGCTGTGGTCAGAGCGTAGAGCTTGGTATATTTAAGTCCCCAGTTGATGCTTGTGTGAGCTGGCGTTGAGTACGACTAGAGTTTAACCCAGGTGAATTTTCTTTTTTTTCTTTTTTTTTTTTTTAGATTTTTTTATTGGGGAATTGGGGGGATGGGAACAGCGCTGGGGAATTGGGGGGAGGAGAACAGACAAGTTGCTGTCATTTTGTTCTTCAGTCTAGTTGTGGAGGACGTTGCTTCACTGGCCCAAGTTGGCACCATCATTGGGCTCTTCCCGGGTGAGGCAGATCAGTCGCCGGCTTCTGGACAGCCGCTCACTGCAGCTGCTGGCCGCTCACGCTGGCTGCTGGCTACATAACGTAGCCCATGGCAACCCACTGCCACAGGGGCTGCAGCCTACGCCTTCGCCGGCGACTCACGGCAGCCCAGTTCCAGGTTGAGCTGTTGTTCAGCATCTTAGGTGTAGAGGGCAGTGTCACTGGCCCTCATATGTGGGATCTGAACCGGGGCCCTCTGGCGTCCCAAGCCAGCTGTTAACCAACACGCCACTTGGCCGGCCCTAGAACTCCTCTTCTTAAACCTTTGGAGAACGTGCTGGCCCACACACTCTTTTTCCTTTGCTCGGAAAGGCATGCAGCTACTGCTTATTAAAGAAAGGCATGTAGCTACTGGTTTCTAAGCACAGCAGAATGTTGAGGTCACATCTAGAGCATACTCTTTATTTGAATGCACAATTTTCTCCCTGTTCAGCTCATTTATTAATCATCTTGCATTTGGAACTGGTGGTTTTAGCTTCTGGATAAGAGCTAGGTAATAGAACTTGCTGTGGAGTTACAAATGTTTTTGATCTGTGCTAAACAAATGGTGGTTGGTAGCCACTGGCCACATGTGGCTACTAAGCACTTAAAATATGGCTAGTGAAACATAGGAACTGAATTAAAAATATTTTTGTGGTAAACTGTATTAACATAAAATTTGCCATTTAAGCCATTCTTTAAGTATGCAATCCAGTGATGCTAATTATATTCACAAAATTGTGGAACTGTCACCCCCATGTATAAGTATTTCCAAAACATTTCATCATCCCAAACAGAAACTACCCATTCTTCCCTCCCACAGCCTCTGGTTACCTCTCTTCTACTTTCCATCTCTGTATTTGCTTTTTCATCCATGTTCTAGCATGTATCAGAAATACATTCTTTTTTATGGTCGAATACTATTCTGTTACATATATATATATAAAACATTTTGTTTATCCATTCATCTGTTCATAGCCACGTGGGTGGTTTTCACCTTTTTGGCAATTGTGAATAGTGCTGCAATGAACATTGGCATACAAGTATCTGTTTGAGTCCCCACTTTCAGTTCTTTTGGGTACATATCTAGGAGTGGAATTGGGGGGTCATATAGTAATTCTGTGTTTAGCTTTTTTAGAAGCTGCCAAACTGTTTTCTACAGCAGCTGTGCCATTTTACATGCCAATCAGTGATATAGGAACAGTTTCTCCACATCTTCACCAATACTTGTTCTTTTCTTTTGCCTCCCGTCCCCTATCCCCCTCCCCTTCCCTACCTACCCCTCCCTTCTCCCTTCCCTTCCCATTTCCCACCCTCCCTTCCTCCCTCCCCCCTTCCTTCCTTCCTTCCTTCCTTCCTTCCTTCCTTCCTTCCTTCCTTCCTTCCTTCCTTCCTTCCTTCCTTCCTTATTATAACCATTCTAGTAGGTATAAAGTGGTATCTCTATGTTGTTTTGATTTGTATTTTCCTAATGACTAATAATGTTGAGCATCTTTTCCTGACCATTTTTGTGTATATCTTTTTCAAGAAATATATATCAAGTCTTCTACCCATATTTTAATAGAGTGTCTTTTTGTTGTTGAGTTTTAGGAGTTCTTTGTTTATTCTGGATGCTAAACCTTCATTAGATATATGATTTGCAAATATTTTCTCCCATTCTGTGGGCTGTCTATTCACTTTCTTCATAATGTCCTCTGATGTGCAAAAGTTTTAATTTTGATGAATTCCAGTTTATCTGTTTTTTTCTTTTGTTGCTCCTGCTTTTGGTATCATCTAAAAATGTATTACCAAATTTAAGGTCATGAAGATTTACTGTTTTCTACTAAGAGTTTTATGGGTTTATCTCTTACACTTAGGTCTTTAATCCATTTTGAGTTAATTTTTTTATATGATGTGAGGTTAGGGGTCCAATTTTATTCTTTTGCAAGTGCAAATCTGGTTGTCCCAGCATCATTTGTTGAAGAGACAATCCTTTCCCTGTTGAGTGGGCTTGGCACTCCTGGCAAAGGTCAGGCCTGTCTCCTTGGTCTTGATATTTATTCTAATAGCAGCACCACACTGTTTTGATTACTGTAGCTTTATAGTAAGTTTTGAAGTCAGGAAGTGTGAGTCCTTGTTCTTATTTTCAAGATTTTTTTTGGTTCTTTGGGCTCCCTTGTAATTCCATAATGAATGTGAGGTCCTGCTTTTCCATTTCTGCAAAAAAGACTGTTGGAATTTTGATAGAGATGACATTGAATTTTTGGATCACTTTGGGTAATAGTCACATCTTAACACTATAAAGTGTTCCTATCCAGGAAAAGGAGATGTCTTTCCATTTACTTATGTCTTCTTTAATTTCTTTCAACAATGTTTTCTAATTCTCAGTGGAGAAGTCTTTTACCTCCTCCGTTAAATTTATTCTTAGGTATTTTATTCTTTCAGATGTGATTGCACATGGAATTGTTTATTTCTTTTTTGGTTTGTTCGTTGTTGGTGTGTAGGAACACAAATGATTTTTGTGCATTGCTCCTGTACCCTGCAACTTTGCTCAATTTGTTTATTAGCTCTAGTAGCTTTCTTGTAGATTGTTCAGTATTTTCTATGTATAGGATCATGTCATCTATGAATAGAGATAGTTTTACTTCTTCCATTCCAATTTAGATGCTTTAATTTTTTTCCTTTTGTGTAATTGTTCTGGCAAGAACTTCCAGTACAGTGTTATTCTGAATAGCAGTGGGCATTCTTGTCTTGTTCTTACTTTAGAGACAAAGCTTTTAGTCTTTCACCACTGAGTATGATTTTAGCTGTGTGTTTTTCATAAATGCCTTTTATAATGTCAGGGAAGTTTCCTTCCATTCATTGTTTTATGAGTCTTTTTATCTGGTCTGCATTTTAAATTTCGTTAGACTTTATTTAGATTACATTTAAATTTAATCACCTGTGATTACTGATATTATATCGGATGGTGCACTTTTAAGTCTCTGCAAGTCTTCCTATTTTACCTTTTCTTATTTTTTGTGATTAGTCTTTTTCTTGAGAGATTCTTTTGTTATTGGTTGTTAATAATCCCTGGAGTTCCTCTAAAAATATAAGAAATACTAATTTTTGTCTTAAAGCTAAATATATAATGTTAGGTTAGAAATTACTCTTGTCTGTGACTTTGCAGAACCCTTCCAACTAGCTCAAAATAGTGTTGTAATTTTTTTTTTTTAAAGAATGAAGCCTTTCCTTATAAGCCTAGTTGACTAGGTATATCAAGTGGACACAGCTGACAGGTACAGTGCTAACTTATTTCAAAAACCACTGATTTTTTAAAAGAGTGAGCCGATTAGAAAATGTTATTCCTAACGCTAAACAGTCTGCAACCTATGGAAGAAAGAAAATGAGTTTCATAGCCCTGTTACACATCAAATACTGTTTTCTCGTCCAGAGATCACAGCCGTGGTTTACTGTTGTTTTCCTTTCCTAAGTAATCATATGAATTTCCTTCATGTGTAAAACTTTTTCTTCCTTTCATTTTAATAACAATGGTACCCTTAAGACATTACGGAGAACATAAATCGGGCTGTTGAGTTACAGTCCACTTGGCCCTCCTCCATATGAATTCTCTTAGTGCACTAAATTTGCTTTTTAATTCTACTGTATTCATTTAATCTTTTGATTTTTTTCAAACACCTTCTGAAATACTTCAGACATAATAAAGACAAAGAATAATAAATGAGCACCTATGTTCATATGACCCAGATCCTGGGATAAAGCATTACCAGGAAAGCTAAAACTTCTGCTGGGCCCCTTCCTGTCACATCTACCCCTCACTTCCAGACATTGGTTTCAAATATTCCCTCATTTTTTAAAATCAGTCGTACTTTAGACACTGAAGACAAGTGTCCTAATAAAGGTTGAAGAAGAAAAATATTTTATTAGGTTGCCTTTCCTTCTCTAATTTGAAAATATATCTTCCCAGGAATGGCTAGAATTCTCAGTTTTGCCCACCAACCTAGAGTACCTTAAGAAATTTTCTTTGTGTGACAGTGCAAACAGCTACTTTGATGACCAAGAAGAGAAGCTAGTAGGCGAAGGCTCATTCTGGTCCGTCCTTTCTGTCACCAGGAGGATCTCCTGCCCTCCAGAGATCAGTGTTCTGGCTTTGCCCCATGAGGATTGTTTTTTGTTTTTGTTTTTTTTTAATTGAAAACTGCTGCTCAGAAGCAGCAGTATTCGCAGGTAGGTCCTGATACTTGTCCTTTTATTCACCTTCAACTCCTCGACCTGTGGAGGTTTTCTAAAAATTGCCTAGAATTCTTAGACGCGACTAAAACATCCCTCTCACTTTCCCTCTCCTTACCCCCATTACCCTTAGCCTTTTTTCTTCAGCTCTGCATTCCAACTTCCTTTTACTTTTGTTACAAAGGACCTAGTCGAAAGAGTAATCTTAGGCCTAAGTCCTTGTTTTAGGAAAAATCAGGAAATTTACGATTTAAATTTTGACATTGTGATCATTATAATTAAAACGTATGGTAAAAATAACACCTGTCTTGGGGAAAAAAGGGTTAAACCTCTTAGGAAGGATGGCTTGCTGTGAAAATAACTAATGGTCATAACATGGTAAATTTTGCTTTGCTCTGCTGTGTAGCTACTTGAAGCTCCTTCTGGCCTTAACCACCTGGACAAATTGTAGTGGCCTTACAGTAGCTGGTACTCTTGGAAGCCTGACCTGTATGTCAATGGATGTGCCAGCTCTTGGAGAACCTGTGGTGATGTCTTCTGAGGTTTGCATGCTTTGACTTCCTTCATGCAAGTGCTTTTAGCTATTAAGCAGATTTTTATTTGGCATTGTGTGTTTACTAATCTCGTAAGTATTGGCTGCCATGCTCTTCCAGCTTTCTTTTCTGTAGCCCTTACACGCTCATGGCACAATATTTGTATACCCTTTATGGTGTAAACACTTCAGATGGAGTGTGTGAGAACTTGTTAGGCCCAACATTAGATGACGCAGTTCATAGGTAGACTTTCCACAGAGTATGGGTTTTTCTAGATCTTGAGAGCAAGGCAAAGAGGTGGAGCTGAGTTGAAAAGCATATTATAGAAAGTTTGTCAAGGTAATATTGACTGAGCAGCTCTGTGGAAGTTTCTGGGGATGAGATGGTACCTGCCACCCAAACCAGAACGATCATACTCGTGGGAAGTGAGTTACAGGAGTTACTTGAACAAATGTCCACTCTCTGATTATGAAACAAGACCGAGTGATTAAAAAAAAATAAAGAAAGAAAGAAATACTGTAATAGAGGTATAAATAAATTACTAAGATTAATTCAAACTCAAGATAACCAGGAAGACTTCATGGCAGAGTTCTCATTTAAGCAGGACTTTGAAGAGTAGATAAGAAGAGAAAAGGCTAGGTAGAAGGGGAGAATGGAGGGTATTCCTGTCTATGACTTGGATAAATAAGCAGTTGGAAGCCTCGAAGTGCTTGGAATATCTGTTGTGAGCTTAAGCAGTGAGCGCATTAAGGAATAATAGTTGGAGGCAGAGTCAGAAAAGAAGCCTGATGCCAAGTCAGGGAGGCCCTGGATGTGAGGCTGAGGAACTGGGGCTTGATTCTTCAGGCCTGAGATCATTTCATGCTGGCAGAAGCATGGGGACCCCCAACTCACTGCCATAGTGAGCTACCGTGACTAGTGGGAGTGCTATACTCTTCAAGTATGTTGGGGTGAAGTTGGGGCAGTTGGGAAACTCACACCAGAGTCTTCTTTCTTCCTCAGAGGGAGTATAAAACTTGATTCATCTGCAGTAGTCAGACGTCTCTGAAACAAGAGTACCAATTTCACAACATTAGAGGTTAGTTTTGATGCACATATTGTAAATCTATCTGTTTGAGAGTTGAAGTAGTCTAGTTTTTTTTTTTTCATGTGTGATATCCTTTATCTTGTAGGATAGCTACCCAATTAAGTTTATTTCTGAAGAGTGTGATTGACCTAACTGTTTGTAAACTGAATTATTTTAAATGAGCAAAGAGGATCTTGTACAAAATTTTATTATAAAATAGTTATTTTCATTGTTTGAAAGCAAGATGGTATCCACCCTCCTCTTTGCTCTGTCCCTGTTAATGTATGCTTTACAATTTTTTTCTCCTCAACACCAGAACTAAGAAATCAGTTTTGAAATTTTAACCTCCAGAACACATTGATTTTTGCCATTTGCAGATGACAAAATTCTCTGTTCTTAATTCAGAAATAACTTACATGAATGGACTTATTTTTATTTATCCTTGTTTTCTATAGAATACAAGTTATTTGGGTCTAGGGTGGGGTTTCTTAAAGGGCCCGATAGTAAATATTTTAGGCTTTGGGGACCATATGGTTTCTGTTGTAACTACTCAGCTCTGCTGTGTAGGGTGAAGGCAGCCATCGACAATACATAAATGAATGGGCATGCTATGTTCCAGTAAAACTTTATTTTCAGAACAGGCAGCAGGTTGGGGTTTGCTGACTCCTGTCTAGAATTTTCTTCCACGTAAGCCAATTTCATATGTCGGTAAGAAAAGAGAAAACAGGGCGAGATGCCAGTGATACTATTGCATAAGTAATTCCTGTATATTAGGCAACTGTGGCTTGCAGAGGCCGTTATTTTTAAGTTACACTGGATTGCCTTTGTATGTATAAGCATAAGAAGAAATATTTTCTGCCATCCTCCCTTCCATCCTACTCGACCTTCCCCTCAAATATTTTGAGTGCCCATCATGTGCCAGATGTTATGCTAAGCCCTGGGGTTAAGTGGTGAACACGCAGAGTAGCTTCTGCCCTCAGCGGGCTACAGATCAGTAGAGTAGAGGTGACAGGCAATAAGCAAAGTAGTTATCAGTTGTGATAAGCACTATGAGGTTTTCAAGCAGTGTGTTGAGATAGAGAATAACTGTAGTGGGGGGCTTCTTTATGTGGAGTGCTGGGGGAGGCCTCTCTGATGAGGTGACGTTTAAGCTGAGACCTGAAGTTGAGAAGGATCTAATCATGCAAAAACCTGACAGGTTTTTTGACAGGGATTAGAAGGTAGTCATTCTCCCCTCCTTTCCACTCAAATGTCAGCATAGACATGGATTAACTATTCATATTTTCACAGAGATTATTAAAAGCTACTTTATAAGATGTTTTTTCTCTCCCTTTTAGTGTCCTTTTTAGGCAAGGCTCAAAGCAGTAAGAACAAATGGAAGTTTTGGTCTTCCTGTTACTGTGTGCACATACACTCTCAGTATACACTGAAGAGTTGGTTACCAGAGTAAAGGTGTGGGCGCTGTGCCCTATTACTTAGAGCCTTTGGGGTGCGTGAGGTTTGTGAATGTGTTTACGAGGTTGAAAGCCCGTAGGTCCTGCTTTATTATGGCACTGCTGCAGTTCCTACAGATGCAGCGGTGGAGTGGGGCCCTCTGCTGGCTGTCACTCACAGTTCTCTGCCTGTGTAGCCAGTGCAGAGGGAGAGGTTTTCCAGGGGACACATCCACGTGGTTAGTTAGGACCTGGGAGCCTCACAGGCCCCTGCCGTCAAGCCTCGGGCGTATTTACAGTTAAGCTGTACAGCCCAGCTCCTGTGCTCTGTTGCTTCTCTCACCTGTAGCACCCTGCTTACCATTGCCCTTTGCTTAGCTGGCTGCTGATGCTTTGGTGGAAGGTGAGGAGAGGTGTGGGCTGAGCCACAGGGACTGTGTGAAGCTCTGTGTTTTTCCCTGCCGTCTGTGGCAGCGAAAGTCGCTTCGCTTTCCTAATAGGGGATGTTGACAGATGCACAAAATGGATACAAGTTGATATGTGTGTGGTCGCACTTCGACTCTGTACAGGAGGAGCGGGTTCTACTTGAAGTGACTATCCTGCAGAAGCCCTGCCTAGATGAATTCACCGTTTTGGCTTGCTTTGGGGTTTTTAATTTTTGTTAAGGGGGTATTTTGTTTGTTTGTTTTTGTTTTGTTTGTTGTGTTTGTTTTTTATTTTTATTTTGTCCCAACATTTTCCTTTATAGTCCACCATTAGATATTGATCAGTTGAAGCTCATTTTAAGACTCGTTGGAACCCCAGGGGCTGAGCTTTTGAAGAAAATCTCCTCAGAGTCTGTGAGTTGATGCTTTGATTGTAATTATCTGCCCTGTTGGGTGCCTCTGTCACTTGCCTTCCATCAATCTGACCTTTGAACCGGATATGTTTTTAAGCACATGTGCCCTGTGTGTGTTGACTCCCAGGAGGAGGTGTAAGTGTGTGTGCACACGTTTGTACGCATGCACACACACACACACCCGGTCACATGCATGAGTGTGTTTCATTTGCTGTCTACCTGGTATGTACTTAGATCATGGAAGCTTGTATTGGGCAGTAACATCCCAGTAAATGAGATCTGAGATTCTAATTCATTCCAAGAGATGAATGGAAAATGTATGTCTCCATTCTCCAGCCCCACTTCCTCTTCTCAGAAGTTTCACGTGTACTCAAGGGTTCTTTTCACATTTTGATTAGTGTTTGTTATCAGAGCATGAGCTTCACCCTGTATTAGTCTAACGTTATCACTAAAAGAATGAAATGTGCACTGTCTGGACACTATTGCCCTTTTCTGGAAGTTACTTGCTTTTTATTGTTTTACAATAGACAACTTGCTCCTCCTGTGTGAAGTGTCAGTTCCTAGTAGGAGCGTCTCTCTACCCAGTTTCCAGACCACCAGAGGTTCCATCCTGCTCCTGATACCTGAGGTCCACAGGAGCCGGGGTGTAAATCCTTCCTCCCACAGCCTGCCTTTGTAATTACAAATTTGAATAACCTGAGAAAAAACGTCGGCGCTCATGCTTTCCTGCCTCTGCGCAGACATTGGCGGAGAAGCCATGGGAATGCCACTCTGGCATCCTTGGGCTATGATTTCCTGCAGTTAGTCATTTTCTTGGGCAGGAGACGTGAAACAAATCATGGAAGCCTTTCTCCCTTGTCCCCTCTGCCTGCTGCTAGTCAGTTGGATAAAAGGGAAAAAAAGAGCTGTAGAGCCAGGCGTCAGTGGTGCCTTCCTGGAGTCTCCCAGCATCTCTGACGGAAGGGGTCCCTTTGCCCAATTGGGAAGATTGCTGGGTAGCTTGAGGCAGGCTGGAGCAGGTGAGTTTGAACTGTTCATCATCTCCCTGTCAGAATAAAGAATACTGTCATCTGGTGTGTGTCTGGTACATTCCTTAAAAGGACCACAAAGCCCAGGGTATTTATGAATTTCCACACTGACGGACGTAAGAGAATGTGCCAGCCCTATTTTACTTTGGCAGCCAAAGCACAGGAAGGCTGGGATTCGCCTGCGTCGTGCACTGAGTCACTTGGCAGAGCTGAGCACGGATCTCACATGTTCCGATACATGATCGAAATGTTAATCTCCTGTGATTGCACACTGTTTTAAAAGTCATCGTCCGAGTTTTTGACCACAGTGTCAACCGGAAGAGTGTTTTCTTTTGCTTTGTGAAATGCAGAAGCTGTATTGGAGTGAATCAAAGAAGATAAGAGAAGATGCTTAGAGAGGGTAGTGCTTTTTGTTTTCAATGCATTTGCTTAGAAAGACTAGCTAATAGAGAGGACATGAGGGCAGGGAGTGGGGTTGGGAAGGAGTTGGGTTGAATAATAAATAGTGCTAATGAGACTGAGATAGCACGCTCATTTCCTGCCTGGGGATGGCTACCAGCAGCCTCAGTCCCCTTCCCACTTTCAGCCATCTGCCCTATGGATACGTGCTGTTAAGTCACGAGAACTTCTAAACTAAAAGGTATGGGTCTTATAGTATGTATTTATCATTAATCCATCACTTATTTTTAAGAAAGAAACACCACCAAGTGCCTGACCCGATATTGAGATATCTATCATATGTGAAATAGAGCACATTATATATTACAGAGCCCTAATATAGAGTTGGGCATGATAAAATTGAGTACCAGACTACAGAACTTACTCAAATAATGTCGTATTGAGTATAGGAATAAGAAAGGGATTTGTTTTTTTGGCCTACATAGTTATGGTGAGTGGGTAAAAGTAGTTTAAACATTCAAAAGGGCAGACAAGATCAATTCGATTTTAGTGATACTGTCCAAGTACCAGTTTATCTTAAAAGCACATGATGTGTGGAACACGTGATATGTAAAGAACAAAGCCAGGTGAGTAAAATTGTTTAAAGATTTTAAAAATTAAAAGGAAAATTTATTACTGAAGGAATATAGTAAACAGAGAAAAGCAATAGTGATTTTCATTACTCCTGAAAAGTAGCAAAGTAGTGATGGCATCATTTATGTAGAAATTTAATCAATAAGTAGTAGGACATTCTGAGTCAGAGAACGCAATTATGGGTGGGCTGACTGAGAGCAAGTGAGGCTACGCCGTGAGAAGGGCATAAACAGGTCATGATGGATGGCTAAGGGGATGGAATTGTTTCGGTTGGTGACCCAGTACCTATACTAATTAGTGAAAGAACAAAAAGTCATGTTAAGAAAGCAAAAGCCCTTTCACTGACTCACTCTCACATTTTTCTCTAGAAATGTATTCTTCCTAACTTCCTGACAAGAAGGGGATGTGATAGCCCATTTGACTAGAGGAGACAAAAACAGAAAATGTACAGGCCGAGTATTGTTCACAGGAAGGAAGAGAAAGGTGGCAGGATTTTAACATTTTAAAACCCAGCTGCTATTCTGCTGGTTTACTTACGGACCCCTTTTATTTCTCTTGGCATGTGAAGTACTGTTCATTATGTAATTGTTTATAAATCTAAACTTGGTTGTAAGAACGTCATACCACTGTTGGTACACGCAGCCCCTGTCTTTTGGCTTAGGGGGCCTGAAAGGCAGACGGACCGCACACGGCCCCAGCTCCTTCCAAGTGGCCGGCCTAGAAGTTGTAATTTTAGTAATCTGACCACTGGGGAATTTGAGTTCAGAGAATGAGCTAAAGTGGAAAAATCACTGAGGGAAGCCACCAAGAAGTGAAGCCACTTGCCTGAGGTGCTTACTGAAGATACTGCTGCAGCTGCGGGAGGGCGTTAATAGTTAGCAAGAAAGGGAATATGAAAAAAGGGGTTATTGAATTGTGGGGAGGATTTTAAAAACCCCATCACTTCTGCTTTAATAGGAGCGCATGATAAACTAACAGTTCTCGTAATATTTTGGAGGAGGGGGAATTGTGTTAAAATGGATGAGACGGCTAAAAGAGAGGTTTGCAGTACAGCTCACATAGGTCCTTGTATATAGAGAGGACCTCACATGCCTTTGTCATAGCTGCAGAGTGTTCTGCAGACTCCGTCCCAGCTGTGGGTGAGGCGCAGTCAGTCCGATGACCTATTGGACTGTGGGAGGAATCACTGTGGCATGCCATGTACCGCCAGCAGCCTGAGGCTTGTATTTTGTCTTTGCCATTGGCTTCTAACTTCCCTCATCTCCCCTTTCTTCACTTACCTGTGTGTTTGTGGCATGTATTTTAAACGTACCACTACTAATGTTTCTGAAACTTGGCGTTCCTTATCAGCCCACACGCCCACCTATGTCTTACATTTGCAGGGGGGTGCCATGGAGAATCACCACAACCTGTGCCACCAAAATTTAACCTATTCCTTCAGTGGACCTTTTGGATCTATTCTTTTGTCCAAAGTTGCATCAAATTTTTCTGAATTGTCTCCATTTACCCCATAAACAAACAGGTTTTAGCCATCAGTCCTTGAAAACAGTTCTCTGGCTGGCATCCTGGACCAAGGGGGGCAGTCTGTTTCAAGGGAGCCTGAAATATTAATGTTAAAGATGATGCCAAAACCAAAGAAAAAGTTTCTCATCCGCACGGCCAGTCACTGTTACATGTCCAATAACTCTCGTGCCTTTCACAGAAGCATGCAGCCTTGGGTTCTGGCCTGGGGTGGGTAGGACGGGTGGGGAGTGGGTTTTCTGTTTGTTTGGGGGAGGGGAGCTTTTGGCCTTTTGAAACCTTGAGTTGAAAGTGATTTTTTGCACTGTGTTTAACAATGCCCTTGACTAGGCATCTAAGATATTAACCAGCTTCAGCAGATAATGCGTCTGACGGGGACACCCCCTGCTTATCTCATTAACAGGATGCCAAGCCATGAGGTGAGAACAAATAGACTGCATAGGGACATGTCCTTCCGAAGGCCACATGCTCATTTTATTGCCACTGTATAACCAACATGGTTTTTAATGTCACTGAGTGCTTGCATGTGCCTTGAGGTCCACTGAGGTAACACTGCCTGTGTGCTATTATTTGCGAGATGTTGGCATTTGGGATAAAATGTCACCCAGTCCTCTGGATTGAGAATATAATTGATAGACTTGTACGTAGCAAATGATGTTACTTTGATATTCGGTTTTATAAACTTAGTGCTCAAGAAGCTGTTTTATGTTTTCCTAGGGTCTCTGCCTTGCAGGTAGTGTATGCTGCCATCTGGTGACTTCCAGCCGGACGTGTAGTTAACAGAAGGCCATTAGCATGCTTTCCTATTCATCAACTTTTTTAATGATCAAAAGAGGGTTCTTCATTTTAAAAAAAAAACCACCCTAAAATATCCAATCCTAATAAGTATTATATGTAAAGAAAATATGCAAATAATACAGAATAAATATGAATGCTTACATAGGGTTAGGTACCTTTTTTTTTTTACTAATTCTTAACTGCTTGATCTAGCTCTAATTTTATCAACAGAGATGATTAGGGTGTTGTTTCCTAAGGTGCCCTCAATCTTTTTGGGAACCTAGTTGGCATCACAGAGACCTGGTTTCCAGCAGCTTTGTTTCTGCTTCAGCGATATTCAGGTGGCCTTATTTATATTCACTTATTAGAGGGATGGCTGGTTCTCTGCATGAGACAAGTCTCTCTTTACCTGTTTTCCCTTCATCCTTTTATCTACAAGGTGTGATCAAACAATACAGTGAATATTTTTAAAAAATGGTTACAGTAAAAGACATATTGCCATTAACCCCCCCTCACAATACTCCCCCTCGCTTTGAACACACTTATCCCATCGTTCTTGCCACTTTCTGAAGCAGTTCTGGAAGTCCTCTTTTG
>NW_017731847.1:498914-502887 GCF_001890085.2 Hipposideros armiger
GCGCTATTGTCTCATTCAAGGATCTGTGAGAAGCTCTCTTTGAGTTGTAAATACTCCCAAGAATTTGGGAGATGATGTTGTCTGCTGTAGCTTTCTTATCTGTCATTCTAGTCCGAATTCTTTTTCATCATTTCAGCTCATGTTTGAGACATGGCAGTGCTTACTGCCGGGCTTCCTGTTAGCCGACTCAGAGATTTGTTAATTCGTTTTTCTGGGGAGGAGGGGACATGTTTGTGTTCCAGCAGCTGATTTAGGTCACACCCATCCTGATAGGCGTCCCTTTCTCTGGAGTCATGACATTTAAACTTTCCAAAGAACTAGATACCACTTAGCAATACAGACTGCCAGTGAGCTATATGGAGGCTTTGGGCCGTCTGGTTCTCAGCACTGCGGATCTCCAGATTTAAACCTGCCTACAGCCCCTGCCAAACAGCGATGTGTTGTAAAGTCTCTTCTTTTAGACTTCTGAGAACACGGTGTTACCACAAACTTGTACCCAGCATATAACTGAGCGGGAATAACCAGTAATGTAAGTGTTGGCATCTGTTTGGTCAGTCACTGACTTCATATTTCACCGTTATTCTCAAAACGTTACTTAAAACTTAAATTGCCCTTTGATGTAGTGTATGTATTTATATCTGTCGAGATCTTAGAGGAGTCTTTTTCCTATCCCTGACCGTATTCCTCACCAAAGCATTGGTTATAAGGCCATGGTACTTTTTACCGTAGGGTGGCGGAGACTCACCATGTGATTCACACAGCAGCTGATAAGGTTCATTTTTTCCAAGAAGAGATAAAGAATGTATATCTAGGCAATTCTTCCAGTGCTTTAAAGTATAAACGTATGAACTTGAATTGACACATGAACATTCACCGTGTTTCTATATCCCGCTGCAAACTGTGTTTCTCTTTTGGGTTACTCTGGAGTTCAGGCTACAGGACAGGGCTCTTTTACTGCCTCCACGGTACACAGCAGTAGAGCTCTTCAGGAAACTGCCCTCCCTTCACTACCTCCCCCTAACACATTTAAGGAACCATCCACAATTTGGAAGGCCTCAAAAGCCTTATATCACCCAAGTGATACCTGTGGTCATGGCAGCACTTATCCTGCCACCATTCTGAAGCTCAAAACGTACTCATTTGAAAGAATGAGAAAAACCACCATTGTGTGACCCCTCATGAAATAATTGCTCTGAAGGAAAGTTGGTGGATGCTAGAAGCCTTAAGTGAAAGAACCAATGGTATCCAAGTGGTGCCAGGTCCCCCACAGATTAGTTGCTTAGGGCAAGAAAGAAGCCTCGTAACCCAGTGCTCAAATTTAGCATCATGAATAACAGGACAGATGGCTTTAATGCACCATCAAGTACACAGAATCACCTATGAAATAAATATGTTTAGCCCAATTCTTACCAAATTTTGAGATCTAACATGGTTTTCAGGAAATACAAGGGGGAGAGGCAAACAAGGCACAGACCAATCTCTCAAGATGGGCGTTCTCATAACAACTGGGCGGTCTTTGAGGTCAGCGGTAGCAAAAAGCAGAGGTTAGCGGTGCGGGGATTGATTGTTCTAGATTCAGAGGGACTAGAGAAACCCAATCAGATGCAATGTATGGCCCTTAATTGGATTCTGGTTTGAACAAACTAGGTAAAAAAGACAGCTGTGGAATAATGAGAAATTTTAACCTGATCTCGATTTTAGATGATATTTGGGAATTATGTATTTGTCAGATAGAACAGTTTTATGATTGTATAGGAAGGTGTCATACTATAATGTTTAGGGGTAAAGTATCATGTCTATAATTTTATTTTTAAATGGTTCAGTAAAAAGTACTTATCTACTGTATTTCCCCATGTATAAGACACACCCTTTTTCAAAAAATTTGGGGTCTAAAAACTGGGTGTGTCTTATACAGTGGTTGTATGAGTGCAGAAAAAAAGCGGGAAATGCAAGTAAAAAAATCTACAACCACTGCATAAGACACACCCAGTTTTTAGACTCCAAATTTTTCGAAAAAGGGTGCATCTTATGCATGGGGAAATACGGTAGATAAAAATGTAAAACGTTAATTGTTGGATATGGGTGGTGAGCATATGAGTATTCACTGTATTGTTTTGTATATTAAAGTTTTTAATAGTGAAAATTTTTTTTTAATATCATTTTATCCAAATACTATGTCTGTCACCCACACACATGTAAACCCCTCATTTTGTCCATTGTTTGAAGATGCATTTGATGAATATTCATTTGCCTCCTGTTAGTAAATAAATAGTGAAGAGAAGAGGGACAAAAAAGTTGAAAAATTAAAAACTAGCCCTGCTTACCTCTTCTAGTTTATAATACTTTAGTAGTAGGCTTTTATTTTGACACAGTTTGACTATAGTGGTTAACAGTCTGACGTTGACATTCCACAAAAGCTCGTTCAAACAGAATCTCAGTTACTTTTTAAAATTCTTCTCCAATAATGTATCCTTAAAAATACAAAATACATATACAAACACACACACACATATAAAAGAGAAAAGTCATAATATATCCTAGAGCAGACACTTTGGAGGAGAATTCTTTGTTTAAGTTTGAAGGGTTAAAACTGTGAGTTTGCTTCATAAGGCATAATTGTTTGGTAATGTTAAAAAGTCTTCTTTTTTTCCTTCTCATCTGTGATACGAATTGACAGCTGTCGACTTGCTGGAGAAGATGCTTGTCTTGGACTCAGATAAGAGAATTACTGCCGCCCAAGCCCTCGCACATGCCTACTTTGCCCAGTACCATGACCCTGACGATGAACCCGTGGCCGACCCTTACGATCAGTCCTTTGAGAGCAGGGACCTCCTGATAGATGAATGGAAAAGTAAGTCTTAAAGGCAGGGTTAACATCTAGCTTGAGGACTTAGATTTAAAAATCTTTCCTAGTGGAGCCACTCACCAAAAGCGGGGGGGTGGGGGGAAATAAAACGTCTGGCTGTAACCAACTCAGTAAACCTTGTGAGCAGGGTCCCTGATGCAGAGTGAATATGCTCCTCGGATGGAAACCATTGTAGATGATGACACACTCTGGACCTTTGAGCTGCTCATGTCGGGTCTCATTTTGTGCACAGCCCCTCACATCTGCATAGATCTTTGAGGTGCTCCGAATCTTTGCATTTACAACATCTCTCTGAGATAAGCAGGGAAATGGTATTTTTACTGTTTTGCAATTGATAGAACCGGGGCAGAGAGAGTTTATATCTTATCTGTTAGGCACACAGCCAGAAATGGAACGTATGTCTCCTATGTCCAATCTCATATTCTTTTGATAAAATACAAATTCAGAACTGCAGTTCAATCCCAAAAGCCAGGATTATCTGTTGCTGTAGCTTATGGGAGTGCTCTGCTATTCTTTTTTTTTTAAACATTTTTTGTTTTTAAAAATTTTATTGGGAAATTGGGGAAGGGAACAGTGTAGGGAATTGGGGAAGGGGAACATTGTGTTTTTCCAGGACCCATCTCTCCAAGTCAAGTTGTTGTCCTTCAATCTTAGTTGTGGAGGGCGCAAGCTCATCTCCAAGTCCAGTCGCCACTTTCAATCTAGTTGCGGGGGAGGTGGGGGACACAGCCCACCATTCCATGCGAGAGTCGAACCGACAACCTTGTTGTTAAGAGCACGTGTTCTCACCAGCTAAGTCATCCAGCTGCCCATTGGCAGCTCAACAGCAGCTCAGCTCAGGTGCAGCTCACTGGCCCATGTGGGAATCGAACCCATGACCCTGTTGCTCAGAGCTCATGCTTTTAACCAACCGCGCCACCCGGCTGACCCTGCTCTGTTATTCTTGAGCTCCTCTCCAGAGAACTTTAAAGAGGAGGCACTAAGGGCCGGCCGAGTGGCATGTTGGTTAAGTGCTGGCTTGGGACGCCAGCTCTGAGCAGCAGGGCCCTGGTTCGGATCCCACATGAGGGCCAGTGACACTGCCCTCTACAGCTAAGATGGTGAACA
>NW_017731847.1:509127-512379 GCF_001890085.2 Hipposideros armiger
TGGTGAATGAGGATACACCGTAATGTTGTTATTTGACAGAAATTGCCGGATACCAGAAGCGATGTGTGACACGGAGCATTGTCATGATGGAGGATGATTGACGGCACACTTTAAAACACACCTTCTCTCAACCGTAGCTCACACCCGACTGACGGCACCGAACAAGTTAAAACTTGTCACACACTGTTACTAAGGTTCGATGCACTGCTTCCCGTATTGAAGTTCCCTGCCTTTCCATTGGATGGCACTCAGCAGCAGCATTCACCCTATTTTGTGATCACACCAGAAAGGCTCCGTGTCACACATCACTTCTGGTACAGCAATTTCTGTCAAATAAAAGCATTACAGTGTGTCCCCATCCACTTTATTCACTGGATCTGGTACCGTGCGACTTCTGGCTCTTCGCCAAAGTCAAAATGACCATGAGAGGTACACTTTTTGAATCGGTTCAGGACATAGAGGCAGCCACCACAGCACAATTAAAGACACGAAAGAGGACTTCCAGAACTGCTTCAGAAAGTGGCAAGAACGATGGGATAAGTGTATTCGAAGCAAGGGGGAGTATTTTGAGGGGGGTTAATGGCAATGTGTCTTTTACTATAATACATTTTTTTAAAATTTAAACATTCACCGTATTATTTGATCACACCTCATATATGCTCAAGTAGGAAGGGATTACATACTCAATTCCTAGAATTTTCTTTTTGAATTGGAAAGATTCTCAACTGGTTTTCAAAGCAGCTGTCTCCTGCTTGCTGCACATACAATGACTAAGAAGATGTAGTTGCCCTGGCAACCAGAACGTTTTCTAACCTTGTATGTGGGTGTGTGTGTGTGTGTGTGTGTGTGTGTGTGTGTATGTGTGTACATACATAATACCTTTACTGTTGAGCTGTATTAAAGCAGGAATTTTCAGGAGAAGTTTGAGAGATTCATAGGGGTTTTATCTCAGCTACTCAGATGAACTGATAGTGGGATTTATTCATTGAAGCAAGGAAGGCCATAGACATAATTTAATACCTAATATCTGAAGCACACATTTATCAGTTACATTGTATTTATATGACCATTCTCAAGACCATTTTTGGTTTTGCCTTGATTAGAGCTGCCAGCCCTTGAAAGAATCTGGCCCCTTAAATTCCTGAGAATGAAGTTCTGAAATTGGGAAGTTGAAACATCCTTAGGAAATGAGAACAGACTTTCCTTTCTGAAGGCTTCAGTGATCGCAGCTAATGTTTATTGAGCTCTCACTCTCAACCAAGTACTGTGCTAAGGAAGCACTGGTTTGTTTTCTGTAATCCTTATGTCAGCATGTGAGGCAGACACTGTTACTAATCCCTTTTTACAGATGAGGAGCTCAAGATTTTGGAGAATAAGTAACTTGCCCAAAGTGATAAAGTCAATATTCAGACTCAAGCCTGTCCCGTCCCAGAGACCAAACTTAGAACAGCTATATTAGTAGTATAAATGTTGTTTGTATCAGAATTTTAGTTTGATGGTCTTTCATGAATTTTATCTTGCTTGAGCATCACAATAACCATATGATATAGGCAAGCCAAATACTAACGTCTAATACTAGTATTTTGCAGATGAGTTAATAGCCATATTACTTGAGACTTGCCCAAGGAGTTGTAGCTTATAAGTGGTAGGGGAAGGATTTCTGCCTAGGCCATGTGACTTACAATCCATTATTCTTTATTACTCTTATTAAGTTGATTTAGCATTTTTTAAATGTGTTTGAGCGTCTTAGAATAATATACTAAGCTTATGTGTACTTTCTTGTTAGCAGGATTACTTTGTTAGCAAGGTTTAATATTGATATCCTTTTGATGTACTAAGAGCATCCACTGAGAGCAGCATCAAAAGACTTCCGGTCCTAAACTTTCTTTAGGAATCCAAGTCCTGTGCCAGGACTTTCAGCTTTTTAGGAAGAGCCACTTCTTAGATATCTTGGCCTCATTTTCTTAACACTTCTGATCCAGTGATCAGAAAGCTAATGAAAGGGAACTTAACTGGTTAGCATTCTCATTCACTTGAAGTATAACTGAGATATAGCAGGAAGCTAAATAAAGGCGGTGATCGTAAATAAGAAAGTTAGGGTGGCAGTAAGAGAGAACGTCTTCAATGAATATCAAAGACCTCTGTAAACACTGGAACTAGCAGACTCTGTTAGTTAACACTTATCCTCGACAGGACCGAGGCTCTTCGGGGGCAATAACACTGAACTAAGCCATTTTGAAAACCCTTTGTTTTTACAGGCAAGAAACTACATTCAGTCTTTGACCCAGATGCCGAAGATGAACTTTGCAAATGTATTTATTGGTGCCAATCCCTTGGGTAAGTTGACCATATCCTCGTCTCATGGATATTAAGCTGGTTATGACATAACTTACGATTGGAAAGCCTATGACTTGTGTTCACAACTGCTGTCATTTTATGGCTCCCCAAGCTGCGGGAAGAACAACTGCATCGCAGATGGGTGTTTGGAGGATCCACCCAAGAGCTCCCGGCAGGGTGTCCTGCTCTGCTTGCAATTCCCAGTGCTACAGGTCCTGTCATCCTCATGTGCTTTTCCCTTCCCCTCTTCTTCTGCCCTCAGAGACTTAACCATTCTCTCTTTGGGGAGCTAATTTGCCACCTCAGACTTGCAGGAGTGGCACCATATGTCCTCCTGCCACCATCACTTCCAGGGTCCTAGGCAAAGGGACATAACAAGGATATGTACTGCCTCAACTAGTCGTTTTATCTCTTAAAACCGGGGGCTGATGTGTGCTTCCATTAACCCTTGAAAGTGGAATCGCCTGAGGCTCTGACCCCCTGACTCCAGGAGAGTGCAGTGCACAGCGCTGTGTAATGAGGGGCACAGCAAATCAGAGCAGGCCCTCCATAACAACAGTGTGATCACCCTGCTCACTCCCTAAAAATTGTATTACACGGCTCACCCCCTTGCTCAAGAGTCTCAGCAGCTGTGCTTCAGGTCTCATTTTATCCTTTTGAGGGCTGACAGCCCTGAGGACCTCTTCAGAAGTTGGAGTGAGGGCTAAGTGGTTTTACCTTTTTAAGTGTGTCATCCCTAGCGATTGTTGACAGTGGTTTCAGTGTTGGTGTGATAATTCTTATACTAGCAGAGATGCTCACGCTCTCTGAAGTGCTGGGCGGTTATGGGTGCGTTCATGGCAGCCTTGGAGACGGAGAGTTTGTCAGGTCTCACCTGGGTCACGCTTGCATCCAGAAATGAATCCACAGCACATC
>NW_017731847.1:516619-526860 GCF_001890085.2 Hipposideros armiger
CCAGCTCTGAGCAGCAGGGCCCTGGTTCGGATCCCACATGAGGGCCAGTGACACTGCCCTCTACAGCTAAGATGGTGAACAACAGCTTGACCTGGAACTGGGCTGCCGTGAGTCGCCAGCGATGGTGTAGCTGCATCCCCTGCTGCAGTGGGCTGCCATGCGCTACCGTGAGTGGCCGGCAACCAGCATGAGTGGCCAGCAGCCGGTGTGAGCGGCCGGCAGCTGGTGTGAGCTGCCAAGAGCTGCCATGAGCGGCCGTCCAGAGGCCGGTGACCCATCTGCCTCACCCCAGAAGGGTGCAATGATAATACCAACATGGGCCAGCGAAGCGATGTCCTCCACAACTAGACAGAAGAACAAAAGGACAGTAACTTGTCTGTTCCCCTTTTCCTGATTCCCCAGTGTTGTTCCCCTCCCCCAATTCCCCAATAAAACCTTTAAAAAAACGGAGGCACTGAATTGTGAAAGAAATAAAGAAATGGTTCCTTTATACATCTCTTTGAACTTCTATGTAACCACATGATCCATTAAGCTGTCACACACAAGCAGTGAGACAGTTACTTGACGTAGCCCATGAAACCAGTAGCCTGGTCGGGGAGGAATGAGTTAGCTTAGAAATTATGGTGCCTGCCAGCAAGGAGAACAGTCCGAACTCTCACATCCTACTTCTCCTTCCTTATTTCTAGGCCTGACCTACGATGAAGTCATCAGCTTTGTGCCACCACCCCTTGACCAAGAAGAGATGGAGTCCTGAGCACCTGGTTTCTTTTCTGTTGATCCCACTTCACTGTGAGGGGAAGGCCTTTTCATGGGAACTCTCCAAATATCATTCAAGTGCCTCTTGTTGCAAAGATTTCCTCCATGGTGGAAGAGGGTGTGTGTGTGTGTGTGTGTGTGTGTGTGTGTGTGTGTGTGTGTGTGTGTGTGTGTGTGTGTGTGTGTGTGTGTGTGCGCACGCGTGTTAGTATGTGTGTGTGTGTGTCTGTCTGTCTTTGTGGAAGGGTAAGAAAATATGAGCTAACTAGGATTACAGTGACTTTACATGGAGTTACAGCTGCTCCGTGGCAGCCTCTGCTTGCTCTGTGGTGAGAGTCAGCTCCGGCAGGCAAGCACTGCCATCTTGTTAGGGTTTGTTAGATGCAAAGTAAACAATATTACGTGTCCCAGATCCCGGTCATGCTTTTGCCACTTTGGCCTCTCCTGTGGCCCCATCTTGGTAGACCTGACCACATCCCACAGGGGCGCAGAGAGAAGGCTCACACCGCCTGGCTGCTTCAGATCTGAAGCCATCCCTCAGCGATGCGTACAGCCAAAAAGGACCAACTGGCTTCTGTGTACTAGTCTAAGATTAACTTGCTTAGTGTGAATCTCAGAACTCAGCAGGTGTATCTGAAACTGTAAATATGTTTGTGCCTTAAACAGAGAGGAGAAAGTATAGATAGGTAAGAGGGTGCAGCAAATGAAGTTCTGAGCCAGGCAAGTCATCAGGTTGTCGGACGGCCACTCGTGAACCGGGAGCCTTCAGAGGCACCATGTGTGCATGTGTGAGCATGCGTATATGTGCTTCTCTCTCTCTCTTCCCACCACCCCCCAGGTGTTGCCATTTCTCTGCTTCCCGCCACCCTCAGTGCAGAGGTTTCCTGAGTATTGGCCTGTAGCCAAAGCCGGTTCTTGCTGTCAGTGTACTTCCTGTGTGCTCTTCCTTTCTAGCAGAGTGACGATGTGTTTTGCACGTCTTGCTATTTGAGCATGCACAGCTGCTTGTCCTGTTCTTTGGGGGAGGCCCTGGTGCCAAGCAAGTTTGCCAGTGAAGACTTTTTGGGTAGCTCAGAACCCACGTCACCTTGGCTGATGCTATGGGCGGGTGACATCATTCATCTTCAGCCCCCAGTGCTATTTTGTGTTGAACACAATTGATACTCCAGGTGCTTTTGATGTGAAAATTATGAAGAAATTATGAAGAAATGGAACAGATGGACGTATAGCATTTTCATTCTTGCCATCTGGTTTTCCACCATCTATTTTGGGGAGCCATCACGGGAAAGATCAGGGCTTTTCCCAGGAATATCTCAGACTTTGGAAGACAAGTTGTTCTCTTCACTCCCAATAACCAGTGCTAAGAAATGCTGAAAAGCAAAGTGAAAAAAAAAAGCTCATGAGGCCAGAAACTCCTTTTGCTATTTTGTCTAGATATGGTTATTTACAAAAAAAAGTAGTGAGGTGTCTTTTCCACCCTTCTTTGGAAAAGGCTCTTCTTGGCAGCTTAACATTGACTTCTTGGTCTTGGTTTAGGGAGAAATAAATTTTGTTTCAGAATTTTGTATTTAGCAGGAATCCTTTGAGAATGTGATTCCTTCTGATGGGGAGAAAGGGCAAATTATTTTAATATTTTGTATTTTCAACTTTATAAAGATGAAATATCCTCAGGGGCGGAGAAGAGTTGTTTTCATAATTTTCTGAATTTTAGGCACCTTGTGCTACATAAGGGCCCGTATATTTAAATCTTTTGTGAAATAAGAAAGTGTAAAGCCACTTCCAGTGTTGGCCATGTGACAAAATGCCGTATTTGGGCCAAGGTGTTTCCATTTCTCTGTCACAGTGCGGTGACACACACACTCCAGGGAGACAGGGTAGGACCCGAGCGAGTCCCCTGGAGCAAGAAGGCAGGAGGAGGCAGGCTGATGGTGATCACACCTCACCTGGGATTCTCCCCCCTTTAAAGGAAGATGAATGCGAAGGCCTCATCTCTTTGATATGCAATTCAATCCTCACAGTCCCCAGCAAGATGAATTTTCTCAACCATGTTTGGTTGTAAATGCTACGGAGATTTCCTACAGAAATACCGCTCTGAATATTTTTTCATAAAGGTCTGCAATTGTGACCATGTATGTGTTAGGAGGCTGAATGCGCCAAGGAGCCTGGACTCAGCTGGAGCCCATGGAAGAACTTCTTGGTTTCTGAACATAATGCTCCCATCTCCTGATTTTTCTGAACAGGAACCTGAAGAGAGGATGTGGGAAACTGCTATTTTATTTGTATTCATGAACTTGGCTGTAATCATTTATGCCGTATAGGATGTCATACAATACCACTGGTTCAAATAAAGCCTATTTTTCAAATGTAGTGAGTTTCTCAATTTCGTCATATTTTTCTCTAGATTGTTTTTATTTCATGCACAGTGTGGCTTTTATATTTATATTATATCAAATGTTCCTTCAACTGTGGCCTGGCATATGTTTCTGACATCTTAATTATTAACTCCTAAAATTTAAAAAACATTTATATAGCTCCTTAGTTGTACCCTTTATGGTGAAGCGGATCTGAGTCTTAGATGTGAGTGTGTAAAGCAGAGAGCAAATACAGTCTCACATGGCAGGCCCTGTGTTACTATGCAGGGACGTCAAAGTGGCCTAGGACGGGGGTCCGCAAACCATGGCCCAAGGGCTAAACCCAGTCTACCACGTGGTTTTGTGTGTGCCGCTAAAAATGGTTTACATTTATTTTAAATGGTTGCAATAAGAAGAGCAATATTTTTGTAGCGTGTGAAAAATAATGTAAAATTCAAATTTCAGGTCCATAAATAAAGTTTTATTGGAACCCAACCACACATTTGTTTATGTATTGTCTGTGGCTGCTTTTGTGCAACAGTGACAGCTGACTAGCTGTGACAGAGATGATATTGCCCACAAAGTCTAAACTATTGCCTCTTTTATAGAAAAAAGTTTGCCGACCCCTGGCCTAGGATTTCAATTTCCTCATCTGTAAATGAAGTTTGTTTAAGTAGGTGTTTGGGGGGTATTTTCAGCTTTGACATTCTAAGACTATCTGTATGTTTTTAAATTGCCAGAGAAGCTTGGATGTGTGCATTGTTTTATAGACTGTTAAGCAAATGTATTTATTTTATGATTCTTGTCTTATGGCCCTAGACAATATTCTTCTAAACGACTGAATTGCATCATGGGATTGAGGGGCCACAAGGTCTCCCTGCTATTTTCAGGGTCTGTGTTGGTGTGCTTCCTTTCTCAGTGGCCTAGGAATGCTGACAGGTGTCCCAGGGTGCACTGCGAGGCTCAGCCTGTGGGCATGTTGGGAGCCTGCAGCTGGGTATGTGTCCTGTGTTGTCTGGCCTGGCTAGCAGTTGGGAATGATGGCAGTGACAGAAGGCAAAGCAAGCACAGGCTCTTCATCCTGTCCTCAGGGACTTCTTAAAGGGGTAAAAGGAAAGGCACTCAGTTGTCACTTGGGTGTCATCAGCCCTTATAAAGATCAGACAATGGTAGGAAATATTTTGCCTTCACATACCAGACATGGGTGCCGTGACACAACTTTCCTCCCAGGGTTCCGAGAGTGGAAGGCCTCTTGAGCTCAAGGAGAGAGCTGACACCAGAAACAGCTCACCTAAAGTGAATCCACTTAAAATACGGACCAAAATGTCATAGTATGTGGTGGGGATTGAAGGAGAAAAGAAGTCTGATTGGGACTTTTATCATGAAAACAACAAAATTGTAAAAGCATATTCATAATTTCAAATATATCCTTATAATGAACAAAGAATGAATTGAGTGGTTTTCAAGTGAAACTGTGTTTAGTGCCCTACAATATCCTTCTCATTTGATTTTTGCATCAAAATCTTAGAGGTAATTTCTGCAAACATATTTGAGGTCTTCCTTAGGTTTCCTAAGGACATCAATCTTGATATTCACATCGTTCTTTTTTGTAAGTATCGGTAATCACCTTATTCCTTTTCCCTTTATTGTTAATAGGTCTGAGTGCCAGATCCACATTTTTCAGTGGCTTTGCTTGAGATTTGAGCAGTCTTCTGGTGTTGTTTATCAAGTTCATCAAATCCACCATCTTTTGCAGGATTTGCAGTATAATCTGCATCATATTTGTGTCATTTGCAATGTAATCAATTAGAGACTAACAGAAAACCAGACTAGAATGGGCAGAATAGACACTGGGTTCAGATACTTAAACAGCAAGGAGGGGACTAATTTTCTAAGCAGTCCGTTCATTAGTGAATGTTTTCCTGTGATGACTAACATCTCTGTACAATCTGATAGCTACAAGGACTTGGCTAATGAATATACAAATAATGAAGACTTTCTGTTTATAATACAGATGTTTTGATATACATACCTTTTGAACTTAGCATTTACACTTCTCAGAAATTAGAGGCCTCACAAGTGTACAAAGGAAAAGGTTATTTAGTGCTGTGTTCTTTGTAATAGCAAAACATTGGAAGTAAGCCACATATCTGTCAATAAGGACTTGATTAAGATAGTCATCTGTACAGTGGAATACCCTACAGCTAGGTGTGGGTATGTGTGCTAGATACAGTTATTATGAGGGAGAAAAAGTAAGTGGCAAACTATAGCATACCCTCCCCCTTTTTGTATTGATAGAATGGGAGTATATGGTTAGGAAAAACCTAGAGGAACACTCACCAAACTCTTAGCAACCATCTCTAAGTAGTGGGATTATAGGTGTTTAGCGCAATTTCTGTTATGTTTGCTTTTTTTTTTCAACAGAGTATTTTTTCATCAAAAATTTTTTAATTTTGATAAAGATTTTTTAAAGTTGGTGTGACCTGGGGAACCATTACCCAATTTCCGTTTTACCCGGGCCAGAGCCCAACTGCAAAGGGGTTGCCCCCATCTGTTGGGCCCCTGGCAAGCAGATCACCATCACACCTTTGTAGCAGGATCCTCCCCCCTCCTAGGATGGCTTGGTAGTTCCTTCCCCAGTAGAAGAGTGTATTTTAAGGATCTGAAGCAGGATTTTTCTACTTCGGCACTATCGACATCTTGGGCCAGATCATTCTGTTGTGATGGTCCTGTACATTTCAGGATGTTAAGCAGCATCCCAGACTTCTACTCACAAGACGAGTAGCACGCACAACTCCTCTTCCAGTTAGGACAGCCAAAACTGTCTCCAGACATATCCCCTGGGGGGCCAAATTGTCCCTGGTTGAGAACCACTGGTCTGAAGCTTGAAACAACCCCAGTCCTGCAGAATACCAAAGCCTCTTGAAGAAATAATGAAGGTTAACACCTACTAACTTGTTATCACTTAAAGAAATGGCTTGATATTTCTGGGAGAAGCACAGTTATGAAAGACCTTTTTCAAAACCCAAGTATATTTTCTTGGGGGAAGAATAAAGATATTAGGCAGTTCAAAAGAAAGTATATTCAATATTGGATTAAGGCTGTTCCATTACTCAAAAAAAAAAGAAGATGGATATTGAGTGAATAAAGTTAGTTATCTTTTGTTCAGAAGCCGTGGCCATTATCCACAGATAGAAAATCTAGTGCTTAAAATGCGGTATGATGCAAGATTTTCTTAGGTGGTGGGTTACAGTAGAAAGAATACTGGGTTGTGAAGCCACACAGACCTGGGTTCAAATCCTGGCCAAAACTCTTCTCAGGTATGAGACCCTGGGATAAGTTTCTAGTTTTCTGATGATTGTAAAGATTAAATAAAATAAACCTCGATGTGCCCAGTATGTTGTGGACACAAGATACTGGTTAGTTTGCATCTCACTTGAGTTGACCTTGGGCGTTGAGGTTGTCCTGTTAGAGTGAGTGTGGGAGTGATTGCCTCTGGGAACAATGTGAGTGTCTGAAACCAACTGGGAGGAGAGCTCCTGAAGACGAAATGGCCCAGGGGCAACTCCAGTGCAGTTTCTGGAGAACTCCCATTACTGAGGCACGAGACTTGTCTGAGAACCCATAACCAGTGGGACACTGTTGTACTGCAAACCTATTTGATTAATTCGGTTTAGAGAATGTGCTTTGTTTAGTGAGAAAGTAACCTTAAGTCCAATTTTGTAAATATATATATATACAGTTTGTGAGCGTAATTTGTTCCGGAAACAAACTACTAGTATTGCAAGACATCGCTCATTTACCACGTTAAAACGTATTAGAAATGTTTGCTTGTCTTGTGGAACACTCGCAAACCAAGTTACTCGCAATCCAAGGTTTTACTCTGTGTGTGTGTGTGTGTGTGTGTGTGTATGCCACCACCTTTTGAATGTCACTTGAAAGGGAAAAGTATGTAAAACCACAGGACACCCCTCAGCTCCTTGACAACAACCAGTGGTTCTCAACTGTCAAATCCAACACTTTTTGAATAATTAATATTTTGTAACATCTCTTTTATGATACTGAAGTGAAATTCATGGGCAACATACACAATTTTATCTAATTTTATCTAATTTCCTTTAGATAAAGGAAAAATATACACTTAAGTATGTAAATGCTCAAGCATAACTACATAAAAGACGACGCAGTTAGATAGATGCTTACACCTAGACATAGAATCACCTTGAATGTGACAACTGCATTGTGTCATCTTGGCAACTCAAATACCATCACTGATCAGTCATGTGACTTTCTGAAATTGGTGAACAACTCTTGGTAAAATGTCAAAGAAAACAAGTATAATATTTTTATTTACTCAGTTGTGATCCTGTAAATTTTAAGTATGTTAATACATAAAAAACTGTTTTTATATGTAAAATCAAGTTACAGTCTAGGCTCAGATCATCAAAAATAGGTTTTCCTGCCTACATGAAGGTTCAGATGGATGGATGTTTATGATATAAAACAACTCTTGTTGAGAATCCCACTCTGCACCATGGCTCCTGAATGCTAAATATCAGTAAAACCCTGGTCATTGTCACAACCAAAACTGACACCCCATGTTTCCAAGTGTACCCTTTGAGAACTGCTGACAGATGAAATGACTTGAAGGATGTGGAACCCTCAGAAGTGAAACCTTCATATCAAAGGGCAGATCTGACTTTCTATTCTCTTTCCTTCACTTCCCTCTTCCCTACTAAAAAGTAGTTATTTTAGTGAACCCCTACTGTATGTTAGGCAATTTATATACTTGTGTATTCTATACAAGTAATGTCTCCTGTTCTCATCCAGAGTCACATGACAACTGAGGCTGGACTCGATAGACCATCGTGACATCAACATCGAAGGACTCCTAGTTCCAGAGTTTTATAGCATTGACATTAGACATGCCTGTCTTGGTTTCTGAAAGAAAAATCAAGAAAACTATGTCTTCATTTTGCATCATTTCCCTAAGGATTTGCCGGCTGCTGCTGGCCAAAGAGGAGTGGCATCAGGGCACCACTGTCCATGGCAGCCACAGCTGGGCACTTGGTGCCTTATCTCACCAAGTGCATGCTGGGCGTCTCCCCCAGGTCCCAGCCCTGCCTCCCTTGCTTCCTTACTCATTTGGGGGAGAAATGCACTGCCAGCCCTCTGAAGAGAAGTGGGGCTGATGAGGGGCTGCCTTTTCCCTGCCTTCAGCCTCCCTTCAGTGTTGCTCTCCACAGCTCCACGTCACCTCTCATCCTCTAGGCCCCAGTCTACAGTAGAAGGCCACTATGTGCTCCAACTTTCTGGCTCTCCTGGCCTTTGTGCGTGATATTCCCTCTGCCTAGAACCCCCTGCCTCTCCTTCCCCACTCCTTGGGGCTAACTATCCTTATCGCTCCCTCTATACATCTTCCTTGGCCATCCCCAAGCTTGGATGAAGTGTCCCTTCTGTGTGCTTGTCTGCATTGATCGGTGGTGACACTGATCACTCTGCTTTGTCATTGCCTTATGTTTGTATCACCGGCTCAAGAAAAATAAAAAATAAAAGATAAGGGCACAGGCTCCGGAACCAGTCTGCCTGAGTTCAAATCCCAGTCTCTCTCCTAGTGGTACAATCTTGGGCAAATTAATCCCTCTGAACCTACCTCGTAGGGTTGTTGTGAGAACTAAGTGAGTTAAAACATGTAAAGCCCTTGGCATACATTAAGTGCTCAATACATGTGAGCTCGAGGCTGTATGTCCTTGAGGGCACAGGCTGTCTTGTTCACTACTGTGTCCCCATCACCTGGCATGGTACCTGACACACAATACACACAGTAGGCATCCAGGCTTTTGTGACTGAGTCAGAGAATGACTACCATCTTTTAATCACTGCAAATCATCACATCCTCTGCTTCCTGTTTGTACAATCAACAATCTTTACAAGCAAAGATTATCTAAAGAAAGAAAGCAAGTACATACAGATTGTCTGCCCTAAGAAACAGTGCTGTGTGCAAGTTCCCAGTTTAAGAAGAGACAAGTGTTAGGAGAATTGGCTTCTGAGTCTCTTGGCCACATCTTGCTCTGTAGTTCAAGTTGGATGCACAACAATTTAATGAATCAAAAGATTATGGAAGGTGGCTGATGGCCATGGTCCAGATAAGTCCGTTTCCCCATCCACCTGCCACTTTAAAATGAAAATATCAGGGGAAAAGCAGGGAAGTTGGAAGTCATTATGGGATCTTGCACCCTCATTCAACCATTCCACAAGTATCTATTGGGTCACGTCTATCTGTCAGGCACTGGGAACATGGGAAAAATTTTAAAAGCCCTGCTGTCTTGGAGGTGACACTCTATTGGGGGAAGACAGTTGCAAACAGTGACTGTTACCATTTTCCCGGTACCCCTAGGACAGAACCTCTGAGCACCTGTTGCCGGTGGCCATTTCTGGGCCTGGTGTGCCTTTGCTCCACCTCCCTGGTACTCAGCTGACAGGTAGTGGGGGTTTTTTCATGGGAGTCCTAGGCCTGTGTGTCCTCCCAGGTGTTACCTTGACCTGATCAGCTGGCTCCACTTGCAGGGCTGCCAACAGAGCCGTCTGTTTCCGGTTGTGAGGTGCCAAGTCATCATCCACCGCCATTACACAAAGGCCCATTTCCCCTTGGCTGTTGCTCAGGCATGACACAGCTGATGGTCTGAGCGCTTTAAGGAAAACTCACACCCACAGCTCTGCCCAGTGACCAGGCAGTGACTATCTGATAATGGCTGACAATGTGCTTGTGGTGGTAAGTGTCCCCATTTGGAGGCTGTTCTGCCCCAACAAGCCCCACCCTGCTCCCAAGTTAGGAAACACCCCACATGCACACCCCACCAAGCCTCTCCCCAGCCTCCAGTCAAGTCAGGTGCCTTCCGGCTGTTTCTGTAACTTGTACCAGGCTTCCTGGTGTCAAAGCACTTACCACATTACTTTTTTTCATTATCATTACTCTTTCATGACACAAATAAAACACCTTTACTATTGAAAAAAATATTTAATGTAGCAAGGCAACATCCATTATCCCACTACTCGGAAATGATAGCTGTTGACAGGTTGGTGAACTCCTACAACATTTCCTAAATTTGTTAAAATACGTAACTTTTATAAAAA
>NW_017731847.1:531535-539309 GCF_001890085.2 Hipposideros armiger
AGAGGGACATGTCACAGAGGACAATGGATTAATTAAAATTGTGATGAATGCTACCAAGGACAATGCAGAGATCAAATGGAGCAGAGGCATCACTGGGGTGTCCCACCAGACCCACCCCAGGCCACATCTTCACAGGCTGGGTGAAGGGACAGAAGTCTTTAGGTGGAGTGCAGGGGGAGTGGGGACGAGGCCGGTGGATAGTGTGAAGAGGGGTAGCCTACCTTCTGGGGCCCAGCAAGGCTGGCTGAGGAGTGCAACTCCAGCACAGCTGTCCCTAACCCCTGTCCTCCATCAGGGGAGTGCTAAAGCTGAGGGCAGGGAGAGCAGACAAGGCCAAAGGAAGGGGCTGGGAGACCGAGGGAAAGGCTCATAGAGGTGAGGGGTGCCTGTGAGGTGGAGGAGCCTGATATTTTGTTCTTGGGATGGATGTTCTGCTCAGGCCCTGAGACGGCTGGCCATCCTCAGTCCCCTAGCAGGGGAAGAGGTACTGGGGGAAGATGGCCCAGTAAGCCAGAGACCAGTAAGCTGCCCCCAAGTGTTGTGAGCTGGGTTCCCTGAGGGACGTACCAGAGACTGCAGGGGGTGAGGGGAAAGGATGGCACGGGAGGAAGGAGGCTGGAGGGCAGGGTCAGAGGTGGCAACAGAGTGGAAAAGTTTGGGAGGCAGACACTTGCTCCTCCCCCGGAGGCCCGCACAGCTCACTGCTTTGTCCATTCAGGTGTTGCTCAGAAGCTGCCTCCTCAGACAGCCCTTCCCTGGCACACACTTGGGCTGGGGAGGCAAAGCTGGACAACACTGGGGAAGGGGCATCGAGTGAGCACCTACTAAGAGCCAGGCATGAATTAGGCACCTCTCATGTCATTTATTTTAGTCCTCATGATGGCCCCNCCATTTTGATAACATATTGCCTAACGGTCCTAAAACCTTATACCAATTTGCACTCCGCCTGCAGGTTACAGTGAGTGTTTTCCTTTTTGGCTCTGCCTCCCTCACTAGGGTATGAGCTTGTTGAGGACAGGGACCGTGACATTTGTCCATGTATCCTTAATGTCCTGATAAGTGCTCAGCAAAATTAGGTTTAATGGATTAAGGCTTTACAATGCGTTGCTAAGTAGGTACAGAGGACAGAGAGAAATAACACACTCACGCCCTCAAGAAACTTACGGTTCAGTTTTGTTTGAAAGGTAACTGACAGTTCAAGTCTAAGGGCCAGCTGTGCCATTAAGTCCTGCAGGAAGGAGTCAGAGGAGGGGGAGGGCACTTGGGTGGGAGTGGTCTGGCAGAGTCAGCCGGAAGTGCTCCTGAGCCAGGTTTGAGGCACGAGGGTCCTCCCATACTTGGCAAAGCAGACGAATGGCATTCCAGATCAAGCAAAGGTGTGGTGACAGGGATGAGGAAGGATGTTTGTGAGATGGTTAGAACGGAGGTCGGAGGTCGTTTGTGCAGAGCCGCTGTGAAGGATCCGATTAGCAAGAAAGGCAGGGCCGGGATGGGAGCAAGCCTTGTCCAACAGGCCAAGAAGTTTAAACTTCATCCTGGAGGCAACCTGGAGCTGATGGGTGGGGACTGCCATGGAGGAAAGACTGCTCTAACCAGGAGGTTAATCACAGCTGGGCTGCTGTCACACCTGAGCTGTACTGCTCTCTCCAGGTGGCCAAAGCCTGATCCCCTGAGAGGAGGAAGGGTGGCCTCAGGGAAGTGTGAGGGAGTGAAGACCAGGGAGGGCCTGTGAGGCGGGAAGAGCACAGTCCCCAGCCCAGAGGACCAGCTGGTGGTTTGTCCCTGAGTGGTGCCTTACTCCTCCCAGTTGCCACACCTTTGCTTGGGCTAACAGGGGTGTGCTGGAGTCTTCGTTGTGGCTCTTGAGAGCTGATTTTCTTCTCAACTCCACGTTCAGTGACATCAGGTTGGTAGCTTGAACTTGGCCATGGTGGGAGTTTTTACACCACAGAAATTGACCGACACTATGCATTAGGGCTCCCCATTCCAGCACACCACTGACTATTTCCTTCTGGAAGCAAGGGAGACACAGTTATTAGATTTAGAGAAGAGCAGAAAGGGAGATTCTTGTTGAGGAAAGCCACATGGAACCGTTAGAAAAATAAGTGTGTGGCCAAATAATGGAGGCACCATCAGAAGGAAATTCAGATTCCTAAAAGGCAAAGGCTGGCCCTTCGCGGGCGCTATCCAGTGCAGCCTGATGGTCACCAGCACTGATTCTGCAGTGGTCACCAGCACAGACTGCCTGGGCTTGAATTCCGGCTCTGCCATTTACCAGCTGTGTGACCTTGGGCAAATCACTTCACCTCTCTGTGCCTCGTGTTGGCCATACATCAAATGGAGGACATTATTAACCCATCTCATAGGACTCTTAAGAGGATTAAANATAGGTTGGGGGATATCAGGTTCCTGCTTGGAATGCAAGGTGGAGGAAGAACAGATTTTGGGAGAAAGGTAATGAACTCTGTTTTGGACACTTCACTTTGAAGAGCCTGTGAACAGTCAAGTGTTTAACCAGCAGTTGCAGATAAATCTGGAGCTCAGGAGAGGAAGGTTTGGGCTGGGGGTGTGGATTTGGGTCAGAATAATCACCGAAGCCCAGGAACAGGCTGGTGTGGAACGTGACACAATACTGTTGATTAAGCTATCAACCTTAAAGAGAAGGGTCCAAGAGGCTGAGCAGATGAGCTGAGAGTGCGTGATCAGAGGTAGAGGAAAACCTGCAGAGACTCTTGAGGGAGTGTCAAACTTTGTGAAAGGTCATGGGAAGAGAGGGAGCCAGGGCTGTGTGTGTTGGGCCATTTTGGTGACCTTGATCCGAGCAGCTTTGGTGGTGGGGCGGGAGCAGATACCAGGGTGTCAGAGGCCTGGGAATTAAAGCAGTGGGGTCAAGAGGTGTGGACTGCTCTTTTTAGAAGTTTGATGGGGAGAGAAAGAGGGAGAAGGGGTGGTTCCTTGAGAAACAAGATCAAAGGAAGGTGATTCTAGCACAGTGAGACTTCAGTAAGTTTGTGAGCCAAGAAGAAAAAGCAGGGTCCACACAGAGGTGAAAGATAAAGGCCAGGAGAGGAGTATGCCTGGAGCAGGGCTCCCAGGCGGAGGGGGTGTGGTCAGATGGAGGGGGTGTGGTCAGATGGAGTGGGTGTGGTCAGGCAGAAGAAGGCTTTAAAAAGTCACAGCCTCATGGAGATGGCCTCCACCACATTTTTCTTTTTTTAACATTCCTTTTTTCAGTCTTTATCATTTTTTATTCTGGACTTTGCTGGTACTATCTTGAGTAGCAACGATTACATTTTGCTAACCTTGGCTTGTTTTGCAATCCCAGAGGAGGGAGCCGTGGCTTAGCCACTTCCTTTTTTCTTCTTCCACCCTCCTGGAAATTGTTCTATTGTTTCCTTCTTGGAAGGGCTGACATTTTTGGTTGTTTCTGGAGCCATCTCAGTGGGGCATGACCCCCTAGGGCAGAGAAGGTTTGGGCAGAAGCAGATGGAAACACTGGCAGATGTTTCTAACTCACAGCTCTGGCTTCCTGTGGGGCGTGGCGGAGGGCAAGGAGAGGGCACCTTTGAGGAGAGGGAACACAGCTCCATTTGGTTTTCTTTAGCATGCTCTGGCTGAAATGCTCACCCTGAGCTCCACCAGCTGGGAAGCAACTGTGACCAGGCCAGGTGCCAGGAGCCAGGAGGCCTGTGTGGGGTCTGGCTGGCTGTGGTTAGGCTGGTTCTTCTCACACATGGAAGTCATCCCTAAGGCCCCTGTTCTGCCCCAGCTCCTTGCCCCTCTTCTGAGCTCAGACCCGGGGCTGGGTGGGACTTGGGACTGTTCACAGAGCCCTTGTGCCTTGCAGCTACCTGGTGATGCCCTTCATGCAGACAGACCTACAGAAGATCATGGGGATGGAATTCAGTGAGGACAAGATCCAGTACCTGGTGTATCAGATGCTCAAGGGTCTTAAGGTGGGTGGGGCACTGGAGGATGGTGGGAGCGGGGAGCCTTAGCATTAAGGTTTGGGGGAGGCCAGGCCTTGGGGACTGGGTGAGCACACTGTGACAGGGCGGAAGAGGTTTCAAAGGCAGCATGAAATGCCTGGTGTGGCAGCCGGACACAGCACCTACCCTTCTCTCTCCCACACAGTACATCCACTCAGCTGGGGTCATCCACAGGGTGAGTGTTTTGCCTGCTACAGCCCCTCCCAGTCCTGGAGGGGTTCTCCCCAGTCAGGGAGGGGGAAAGGTGGAGGGAGGGGACAATCAATCCTCTTGGACATGGGATGAGGATTTTTCAGGCCCAGCCTTAGCCCAGGAAAGCCTGCCCCAAAAGAATTGCTGTGCTCTGGGGAACTTTTGGGGGGAAATGCTGCAAACAAGGCAAGCCCAGAGCTGGGTGTTTCAGGCAGACCTCAAGCATCAGGAGCATTTTGGAGCTGGATGGGCCCTACCGGACACCTTGTCCAAGCCTCGTTTTACGCCTGAAGAGACCGAAGCCCAGAAAAGGGAAGGGGCCTGGCGAGGTGGCGTGCTGGGCGGTGGCCAAGTCAGACAAGCTTCCATCTCTGCTTCTCAGGCCGGTGCTCACTCTCTCCTCTCATCTAGGACCTGAAGCCAGGCAACCTCGCTGTGAACGAGGACTGTGAGCTGAAGGTGAGTGGGCCCAGGTGGGGTCAGTGAGGGGTTGGGGTGGGCCCCTCTCCCGCATAAGGACCCCCAAAGCTGTTCCAAGGGCCTCCTCTCCTCAGTGAGCTTCCCTATGTCCCCTGAGTGGTAGATCTTGGATTTTGGGCTGGCACGGCTTGCAGACGCCGAGATGACTGGCTATGTGGTGACCCGCTGGTACCGGGCCCCCGAGGTGATCCTCAGCTGGATGCACTACAACCAGACTGGTCAGTGGCAGCTGCCTGGGGGAGGGCGCGGGGCTGGGTCTTCTCTGGCAGCTCCCCCAAGGCCATCTTGGTTACTTTGGGTTAACTGATCACGGGGTCGTGGTCAGGGGTCCAGGTGACACTTCCTCCCCTCCTCGGCAGTGGACATCTGGTCTGTGGGCTGTATCATGGCAGAGATGCTGACAGGGAAAACCCTGTTCAAGGGGAAAGATTGTATCCTTTGCTGGAAAAGCCAAACTCCATCCAGGGATTCATTCCTACAGCAAATACTTTCTTACTTGAATCTCTTCTTTTTCATTTTTTTCCCCTTTTTTTTAAATTGGGGAATTGGGGAGGGGGACCAGCCAAGTTGTTGTTCTTCAATCTTAGTTGTGAAGGGCTCCAGTCACCATCTGGCTGCCCATCAGCAGCTCGTGGCCTCTAAGCTCAAGGTGCTGTGTTACAATCTTAGTTGTGGGTGGGCGTAGCCATCATCCCATGCGGGAGTCGAACCAGCAGCCTTGTTGTTAAGAGCGCGTGCTCTATCTGCTGAGCCATCCAGGTGGCAGCTCAGCTCAAGGTGCCAAGTTAGTCTTAGTTGTGGGCGGGTGTAGCCCACCATCTTGAACAGGCNCCACAATGGATCAAGACAAAAACAAGACCACTACGTAATCATGTCTGAACACAGACAAAACGTGAATATTGTCCAAACCATGAAAATGATCTAGCTAATCTGAGTGAAAGCTGCTTACAGCTCTCTCTTCATTCTGTTGATAGTTGGCCCTCCTTCTAGGTAAGATTTGTTCAGATATCACCTCCTCATCCTAACAGCATCTAATCAGAACAAAGTCCTTCTTCCATAAACCCTCCACCATCGCCTAACACAGGCCCAAACCTTACAAGTCCTTTTTTAACACCTTCTTACTGAGACGCCTTACGATTTCCACGGCGCGTGTGTTCTCTTGCTGCGACAAACCGTAAACCCAGCTTGTCCACCCACAGACACGTTTCTGGTGATCTTTGGTGGGAGACATGACCGGTCCCTACCTCACTGGGTTGCTGTTATACTACACTTGGAATGATACACCCCCAGGACTCTTTAAATATATTTGTCATGCTTTAATATCACTTCCATTTTACAAGGAGGATGCTGAAACTCAGGGAGGGGAGGGAGGAACTTGGCCCAGGCCACATAGCTAGTAGTGCAGAGCCGGGATGGAAATCAGGTGTCATTCCAAAGCTGGTTTCCTAACATACTGCTGCATTAATAGGACAGAAACCAACATATGACCTAGAGCCAGTGTCTGGAGGAGCAGAGCAGAGCAGAGGGACCTTGGAGCTCAAGGAGAAAAGAGCCCCAGGGGTTAGGGGAGGGGCACAGCCAGGACATCCTCAGGGACTCTGCCCTCTTCCTCTCCCATTTGTGACTTCCCTGACTGGATCCTTCTCTCCAAGGCTGCCTTACTACTGAGTAAACACAGGCCCAGCAGAGGCCCGAGGTGGGGGTCAGTGTCAGCAGAGCCTGAGGCCTGAGTCACTTCCTGACCATTGCCTAAGAGGTGCCCGGAGCCAAGGCTGCGTGGTCAGCTCATGCCCTTGCAAGATTACACCTACTTGGGCAATGAGCACTTCCCTGGTATTTCTCACCTTTCGGGGTTCACCTCTGCCACACTTAGGTTTTCTAGACACACAACAGTCTCAAGGCCCTGGAGAACTGGACCCTCAACCTGGAGGGAAACCTAAGTTTCCTGGATAATTCTCTCTTGCCAGTGCCCAGTTCTGAACTCTGGCTTCCAGGACCCTGCTCCAACTTCAGAATTAGGGTGCCTCCATCAGTGTCACCAATCCCAAAGGTTCCAAACTCCTGCAGCCCTCCCAGGCACCTAGCCCCTTCTCTTTTCCTCCCACAGGGTCTCAGGGCCAGTGTTGGGGGTGGGGCAGGGAAGAGGGTGAGGAATATGTCAGATACCCTGGGCAGGATGTACTGAAAGACTTGGTTTGAGAAGTGGGAATGTCCTCATGATGCAGGTGAGGCAGATGATTTGAAACACAGGCCATTTCCTTCAAGGAGTAATGCCTCACAACCCAGAGACACTGCATAGCCTCAGGGATGATATCATGGACTCTAGGGCCAGGCTATACTAGTTTCTTCTACCCAGCTCTGCCCCTTACCAGCTGTGTGACCTTCAGCAAGTTACTTAACCTCTCTGTACTTCAGGTTCCTCATCTCTAAAATGAGGATAATAGTATTGACTCATAGGCATCTCACCAGGATTAAGGGAGTTGTATATGTAAAACACATGACTGGCACATGGCAAACCTAAGTGTTCATTAAATAAATATTTTTTTCACGTCTAAAGTGCTGACTCTTCCATTCATTCTCCATACAGTCTTTGATATCCTATAGTGTGCCAGATATGAATAAGGCTGATTCCCTGCCTGCAATGCCTGTTGGGCATTTCTGTGGGATCCCTATGCCACCCACCCCCCACCCCAAATGGTCTTCTAAGCTGTATCTGATGCTGAAGGACTGAGTGGGAGGGGCTGTGGCACAGGGTTTGAGGCCTGCAGACACCCTAGTGAGGTCCCCAGCTTGACATAGGCTGTGAATGAACTCCTTTCCTTCTTAAAGACATCTTCTCTCTGTTTGACAAAGTGAAGCAAGTGGTCCCTCCCTACCCCTTCTACAACCCTATACCCAGGCCAGCAGGGGGTCCGACAAGTCAGGCTGGACATTGGACCTCTGTGGTCATTCTCTGACCCCCACCCTGTTCCTGGGAGGCCTCTGTGTTTTAACTTGAGCACAGAATTTTCCTCAGGCTGCACAAGCCACCAGACACAGGTAGTAGAAGGCCCTGGCTTGTCATTGCCTCCTGGGACATTAGGAAGCTGGCAAAAACTATGTTCAAAACTGGA
>NW_017731847.1:540774-553859 GCF_001890085.2 Hipposideros armiger
TGAATTAGGACTGGGTCTGCTTCTCCAGGACTTGAACCTTACAGGGACCCTGGAACTCTTCCGGGAGAATCCCCATTGTTACAGTTGGGTACACTGAGACCCAAAGAGGGAGAAGAGACCCAAAGAGCAGAGTGAGACTCCTTGGGGCGTTGGATTCAGTTGTCCTTAACTTATGTCTGCCCCAGGCACAATGCACCTCTCTCAGTGTCTGCCTGCTCCCTCCGGCAGCCCCCACTCCCTACTGTGCTCCTGGCTGCCCCCCTCACATTTCAGGCCCTGGGCATCAGTGTCTCTCTGCCTACCCCGCTGGCCAAGAGGTATTTGGGTGAGGCTGGCCTGGGACACACCACCCAGGATCTGGAATGGGCACTGCCCAGCAAGGAGAGTGCTGCCTCCTGACCTGCCTGTTGCCCCTCTAGCTCCGCCATCGACAAGCGGTCAGGGGAGAAGGTGGCCATCAAGAAGCTGAGCCGGCCCTTCCAGTCGGAGATCTTTGCCAAGCGGGCCTATCGAGAGCTGCTGCTGCTGAAACACATGCAGCATGAGAACGTAGGCTGGGCCTGGAGCTGCTGGGGAAGACAGGGAAGAGAGGGGGCCCCAGAGAGGATCCCGACCAGGCCCCGCTGTGTGTGCACACAAGGTGGCCGGAGAGGGCACAGAGAGCTCAGGACAGGCCCAGGAGAAGGGGAAACTCTTCCCTGCTCCTCCAATTCTTGTTCCTGCCTCATTATCTACTTCCAGGAAGGGTGCGAAGGGTATGTTGGCAGTGGATCAAAACGAGCTTGGTGAGGTGCAAACTTCCTATCTCACTATTAGGAGGAAATGGGCACAGAGGAACTTTGTAGTTTGTTCTAGGCCTAAGAGCTGGGGCCCCAAATCCAGGTTAATGTTTTCACATGTGACCCTGATAATAACAGTAATAATAGATACTTATTGAGCACTTTTTATGTGCCAGGCACTGTTTTAAGAGCTTTGCATAAACGAACTAGTTTAATCCACACAGTATCACATAAGTACTATGACTTCCATGTACAGATAGGGAAACTGAGGCATAAAAAGACCCACAGGTCATATGGTTAGCCAGTGGCAGAGTTGGGACTTAAACCTATGCAGCCTGGCTCCAGGCCTCAGTGCATAACCATTAGACTGTCCTATCTGACAGAAATAACTAGGAAAACGAGTGACCCAGTATTGGGCCTGGCAAGCAGGCTTTGTTCTTGAATATCTAGATTGGAAAGCAAACATTTAAAATAATGTTTCAAATTTTTATGCACGTTTTAAGCCCTGTTCCTCTTCAGCAGCCTCCCCATGGTGTCTTGCCCCTGGCTCTGAACTAGCCCTTTGGCAGGCAAGAACGGATTTGATAGGAGACCCAAGGTCAAAGGCAGGGAGCCTGCTAGCTGGAAGGCCCCTTCCCTGTTCCCGCCTTGATTCCCTTCCCCACTCCTGGGTCCCTGCTTGAGTTGCGAGTAGGTTTGTGCTACTTGCCCTGAACACCAGACTTGGAGGCAGTGAGCACACCTCCCCTTCTCTCCAGCCTGATTCTCCATCGCTATGCACCAAAAGCTCCCTCCCAATTAGGGGGATTCCTCTCTGGCCTCTGCCCCTTTACTGCTTCCAAGAAGGCTGGGATCCTGCCTCCTGCTGGAGATGATGTATTAGGAAAGGGTGGGTGGTCCTGTGTATGGCTGGCCCCAGGGGAGGCATGGCGGGGGCTGCCCAGCCCTCACTGGTAACCTTCTCCCCAGGTCATCGGGCTCCTGGACGTCTTCACCCCAGCTTCTTCCCTTCGCAGCTTCCATGAGTTGTGAGTCGGGCTGCGCTGGGTTCCTGGGTATTGCAGGCCTTATTCATCACTCTGGAGCAAGTTGGGGGAGGGTCCAGATTCTCTCTTCTGGGTAGGGGGCTTCCTGCCCTGGCAGTCCCGGTGCTGCTGAGGTGTGATTCTCTGGGGGGGGAGAATCCTTTCAGCCAGGGGTAGAGAGAAGGGTAGGCAGGAATAGGTGGGAGGGGCTTTGTGGGGTGCTTGCCTGGCACAGAGCTGTCTGCTAGGTGCTTTGCGTGTTACCCAGATTTAACATCACCAGAACATCGTTGCCAGACCTCACAGGGTTTGCACCAACTCACTTCACTATTCCCTAGGGGCCCAGGTGTGGGTCTGCATCTTGGGGCTCTTTCTAGCATGAAGCAAGGATCAGGAAGCCTTGGCCACCTCTGGCGAATGGGGTGTTTGACAGTTATACAGAACCCTAAAATTTAGTTGCTAAATGCATGGTTTTGCTAGTGCAGAGCCTGGTTTGAAATTTAGAAAGTTTTGGGAAGGTGGATTTTTTTTTCCCAATCCTATTTCAAATGCTCTGAATGCTTCTTTGTTACCATGCTTTTGTTTTAAATGTAATGCAGTNTACCCAGAGAGGCAGTGTCTTACCTAAGGTCACACAGCAAATCTGAGGCAGAGCTAGAATCAGAGCCCAAGCCTCTGTCATGGCAGGGAGCCCTACTAGTGTCGTCTGGATTTCCTTGACTCTGACAAGGGTCGTGGGGCTCCTGAGGATGATCCCTGTGTCCTGGTGTTGAATGTTTCCATGGAAGGGATGAGCAAGCAAACCCAGTGGCCTCTGCTCTTGAAGGGCAGGTTGTTGAGGTGGCCTTCAGGGATAGCAGCCTCCCTGTCTGAGGCAGGGCACATAGGAGCCCAGGTAGGGCAGTGACCTTGTTACCACCACTTAGCAGTCACTGGAGAGCTGGGACTGCCCCAGGCATGAAGGTGAGTTCGGCCAACCTACCAGTTGCAAACAAGACAGAGATGCACAGTAATAACAGTAGCTTCCATCTATAAAGCCCCTTCTACATACCTGCCATTCAATCAGTCACTATAGGCCAGGCACTATTCTAGGTACTTGGGATTCAGCAATGCACATAGTAGCTAAAACCCCTACCCTCGTAGACCTGATATTCTATATATAGAAGAGGGTAGACAGATGATAAAGTAAGACATTGAGAGATATATAAGGGCTTGAAGGAAACTGAGGCCAGGTAAGGTCAGTGGGGCATGGCTTGTGATGAGGTCAGGGAGGACGCTCAGAGGAGGTGGCCCAGGAGCAGTCCTGAGGACGGGAGGGAACACCAGGCACAATGCTTGCAACCTGCACCCACAGTCTCATCAAACCCTCCTGCTAGGTCGGTGATGCTCTCCCGTTTTATTGATTAGGAACTCAGAGACATGCACTCACCTTCTCAAGGTCACACAGCTCTAAGTATTGGCATGAGATTCAAGCCTAGCTCTGCCTCCCAGTCCTCGGCTACTCTCCACAGGCTCGCAGGACCACATGTTCACCGAAGAATGTGGATGTCACAAAGCCTGGGCGTGTGTGACGGGGCAGTGGAGTCATGGGGTAAGAAGGGTACATACAGGAGTCCTGGGGTGGGCAGGTCTGGGGTTCACTCCAGAACACCCCCTCAAAGAGGTGAGTGTGGAGCTGAACTGTAATGACCAACAAGGAGGGGTAATTCCAAAGGAGGGAGTGTCTGGCTTATGTAGAACCTCATTGGGAATGGTGAGGGNGCTCACTGTAGAACAATTTAGGGGGAGATGATGAGGAAACCGAGGAAGATGACTGAGTGGGATGAGGACTGAAAGGTGGCACGTCCAGGAGCATTTGTGGGAAGGGACGCTTACTCTGGCCTGGAGGGGGCAGCCTCCCAGAGACCTGAGTCCTGAGAGACCAGCCGCCTGTCTTGAAGCAGGAGGAGGTTAGGTGGGTCTGGAGCCTGGGTGGTCACCATAGGGCCTGGGTGGCAGTGATGGAGGGCCGGTGGGAAGGGCAGCTTCAGATCTGCCAGCAGAGTGAGGCCAAGCCTTAACCCGCTTCCAAGACCTGGACCAGCTGACCCAGATCCTGAAAGTGACCGGGGTGCCGGGCACAGAGTTTGTGCAGAAGCTGAATGACAAAGCGGTGAGTGGCAGATGGGCCTCGGCTGACCAGGGGCAGGTGGGCTTCAGGCCTTTGGGGGGCAGGAGGACTCCCCTGTGCCTTCCTCTGCCCTGGCAGGTGCTCTTGTCTTTGTCCCACTTTGGACTCTGACCAGAGCCTTCAGCCCTGCTGAGGCTTTTCTGGCGTCCTTGCTGTATACCCCAAGGCCCGAGCCCGGAGGGGTTTCAGTGCTTTTCTGTCTTTCAGGCCAAAGCCTACATCCAGTCCCTGCCACAGAGCCCCAAAAAGGATTTCTCTCAGCTCTTTCCTCGCGCCAGCCCCCAGGGTGAGTCTTGGGGCCTGTCTTCTGCGTGCTGTCCCGGTAGGCAGGCCTGGCTCTCCTGGGCCTGCGTGTGAGGCTCATACTCTTGGCTTCAGCCGCAGACCTGCTGGAGAAGATGCTGGAACTGGACGTGGACAAGCGCCTGACAGCCTCGCAGGCCCTCACCCACCCCTTCTTTGAACCCTTCCGGGACCCTGAGGAGGAGACAGAGGCCCAGAAGTTTGATGATTCCTTAGAACATGAGAAACTCACAGTGGACGAATGGAAGCGTAAGAGCTAGGGCCTTGGGTTCCTTCCTCTCTGCTGCAGCCTCTCTCTCCTTTGCCTCCTTCGTTTTCATGCCTGGCCTCAGCCAGCCCCTCTCTCTCTGGAGACTGCTGCCTCCTCTCTGCATGGATATTGCCTCCTGCATCTGTTTCTTTCTTCCCAAGCTGACTTCCTACTTTGCTCTGTATCTGTGGGGGCAGGCCGCAGGCCCTCCTTGCCCTCAGCAACCCTGACCCACCTCGAACCATGCTGCCTTTCTCAGAGCACATCTACAAGGAGATTGTCAACTTCAGCCCCATTGCTCGGAAGGACTCGCGACGCCGGAGTGGCATGAAGCTGCAGTGACTTGTCCAGCCAACCCCTGGCTGAGCCTGGGGACCACCACATGGCATCACCTGCCCCGAGGACCAGTATTTATTTGTTGCTACTAAAGTTTTCAACCCATCTTGGATTATAGCCTTCCACGCAGAGGACAGAAGGGCCCTGCTTCCTTATGTAGGAAGCAGAATTCAAAGATGTTGGTTGGAAGAAAATAGCTCTGGTTGTAACCACCCACATTAAACACCCATGTGGATAATCGCCTGTGTGTGGGGCCCTTTCCTTCTTGGCTGTAGTGGGGCTGAGGGGGGTAGGCTGAGCCGCGGCAGGGGTCTACAACAATGATGGTATATTAGTTTGCTAGAGCTGCTGTAACAAATTACAACAAATTGGATGGCTTAACCAACAAAAAGGTATGTTCTCACAATTCTGAAGGCTAGAAGAGTGAAATCAATGTGTTAGTATGGCCGTGCTCCCTTAGAAGTTTCTAGAGAAGAATCCTTCCTTGCCTCTTTGTAGCTTCTGGTATCTCCCGGAATCTGGTTGTCCCTGGCTTGTAGCTGCATCAGTCCATTCTCTGCCTCTTTCACGTAGCCGCCTCCCCTCTTATAAAACACCAGCTATTTAATTGAGGGTCCACCCGAATCCCGTAAGACCTCATCTCAGTCTTTACTAGTGATATCTGCAAAGACCTTATTTCCAAATAAGGCCACATCCTGAGGGTCTGGGTGGACATGACTTTTTGGGGAACCTTCTTCAACCCACTACAGATGTCTACGAGGGAGGGCCCTTTCCTAAGCCCGGCACTCGGTCACAGGGCCAAGTGTGTTGGGGCGCTAGGTTAAAAAAGCTGCAGAGAGCTGCCGCTCGTGAGACACTGCATGCAGATTATTTTGGGTGAGCAATAAGCAATCGAGATATGAAACGACAGCAGGCTTCTTGACTGGGAGCTGCAGAAGGCAGAAACGGGCTTTTTCCAGGCCTTGCGGAAAACTGTTCTGCGCCTTTTTGTTAGGAACGAGCCATCTCGGCCCAGCTTTAATCTGACAATAGCTAGGAGCCTTCTGTTTAGGTTGGAAAAACGTTGGTAGAATGAATTCCCCTACGCAAGGAGCCAGGAGCCCCGTAGTTCCTGCCCTGGGCCCAGTGAGTCTCAAACTTCCCCATACACCAGGGGCCTGGTTAAAATGCAGATTCCTGGCCCCCACCCCAGGGATCCTGATTTAGTGGGTCTGGGGTTGAGACCCTAGAAGGCTTGAATGAGGCCCACCACCCCTCAACCCGAGCCTAGTGATTCTGATGGCTACCAGGCAATGTTTAGAGAAACATTTAGCTGATTTCTGTACCGCTTAATTTGTCAAGAGGCCTAAATTAGGAACCTACAATGGGGGTTAGAGGAGCTTCATGCTCTTATCTTTATAGATGTTAAAAATGAGGCCCAGACAGGGCACTTTTAGGGCGGGGAAACTGTTCTGTATGATACTGTAATGGTGGGTACCTGACGTCATGCTTTTGTCCAAACCAGTAGAACTGCACAACGCCAAGAGGGAACCCTCAAGTGCACCGTGGACTTCAGTTACAATAATGAACCAATACGGGTTCATCATCTGTAACATGTGTCACTAATGCAAGATGTTAATAGGCGAAGATGGTGGGGACGGGGAGGGGTTTTATGAAACCTTCTGTACTTGGGGCACAACTTTTCTGTAAACCTAAAACTACACCCCAAAAATAATGTTGTTTTTTAAAGACTCAAATAATGTCTAATAAAAAAAAAGTTTTAAAAAGGAAAGAAAGAAAAACCCCTCGAGGCCACACTGTCCCCTCCCTGAGAGATCAGATACCCACAGCTAGGAAACAGTGGAGTCAGGATTTGAACCGGAGCAGCCCTGACCACTGTACAGGCTCTTCACACTTGGATGCAAGGGTTGCCTAGCCCGCCCTCCCTTCTGGCCTGCCTCTCAGCTCCTTACTGCTGCTTATGTCCATGGACTCTGTTTTCTCTCCCACAGAGTGACCCTGCTATCAAGAAGGGAGGCGTAGATAGTGGGAGGGGCTGGCCATGTCCTGCCATAGCCCTGACCTTGCTGGCTACTAAATCGCCCCAGGTCCCCTAAGTCTAAACCCCGCATGTAATTGCCTCCTGAGACACCTCACTGGCCCCAAGGGAAAAGACCAGCCTTCTTGGCCTGGCAGTCAAAGCCCTTTGCACTCTCTCTTACCTCATCAACCCCCACCGCCTCCCATTTTTTTTATGCCAGTGGGCCTGCCATGGACTCGAGTCCTGGGATACACTAAGAAGCTCACTCCGCACATCAGCAGGTTAAAGACTCTGATAAGTCCTACAGTAAAGAGATCTGTTCAGCATCGTTTCATCCAGAACTTCCCCAATGTACTTACCGACAGGACCCCGTTTTCTCTTGACAGTCATCACACACAGAGCCGCCTTTGCTCAGTGCACGGGTCCCAGTACCTCTTCTCCTCAAGCAGGCCTGAGGCATGGGCTTCTTTCAGAGCCTCTGTGCAGGAGGCCCTCCATCCCTCTCCTCACCGAGGAAAATCCTCCTTATCATCCAAGACTTTGCCTCAGGCCTCCCTCCAAGAAGTCGTTTTTCAACCTCCTTCCTCTGCCCTTCTGTGCATGGCATCTACAGTGTGTGTGGTTTTGCCTCCCCTCCCAGTGCTTCATGTGAGCCCCTGCTTGGAACAAATATCTGGGAAGAAATGAATGAGGGAATGAATGAATGATGTTGCAGGGTCCTGTGGGTCATTTCTCTGCCCCACCCAGACCAGCCTGGTATCAAGGGCAGCAGAGAACACAGCAGGAAGCAGAAGTGGTGGCCTAGGTCTGCACCTTGGAGTTGCCCCCCCTGAAAATCTACAGGCTCTCGGGCTCCCAGGCCTCTCCCATCATCACGCAGTGTCTGCCAGTCCAGCCTCTGCCTCAGAATTAAATTTCTGTGTGCTGCTTCAGCCCCTTCCCTACAATTATCTCAAACCTGGGAAGTTTCTCCAAAGAGGTGGGGGTGCTGAGCAGCGGGAAGGGGTTCATGGACCCCGGGCTTACCCTGTGAGCACATGGCCAGAGTGACAGGAAATGAGTCCATTCTCAGGCTGGAAGATCGCACTCAGCTCCTCTCACAGCTGGCCTGCAGGACCTCACGCAGGTCTGTACTCCCAGCCCTTGGCAGGCAGGGCTGGACTTTGCCCTGTGGTCAGTGGGGCAGCTCGAAGGGCCTTAACAGAGATAAGGAAGCCAGACTGGGGACAGTTCAATAACAGCTGTTGTGCCCTTGAAAGGTGTCCTTGCCCGATGGCACAGCTCCTCCCCCCAAAAAAGCCGGGGCCCTACCGCTGGGGCCTGGCCATCCGCGTCACCCAGGGCAGGGCTTGCCTGGCGTGTATAGGGGATGGGGTGCTGCTCCCAGTGAGGGGCAGCGCGTGGAAACTAGAGATGGAGGAACTGCCCTCACCACGGGAGCCCGGCGTGCACAGGTGCCTCTGCGCCTGCGAGGCTGGAGGCTTGTGTGAAAGAGCGCATGGCTTGGCTTTCACCTGGCACACTGATACAGTGTGGGGAGTTTTCTTTTCATGTCCCCCTGCAGCGCTACAACCACAGCTGAGGAGGGAGGAATCCATGGACACAAGCAGCAGGAAGGAGCTGAGAGGCAGGCCAGAAGGGAGGGCGGGCTCGGCAACTCTTGCATCCAAGTGTGAAGAGTCTGTACGGTGGTCAGGGCTGCTCCGGTCCAATTCCTGCCTCTTCTTCCTTCCTCTTGGCTTTTGCATCCTTACATTCAGTTGAAACAATCTCCTAAGAACCAATGCTGGGAGGCTCCCTTCTCCTTATTCCACAGTGAGCTCGGGCTCTCTCCTCATTCTCCCTAAATCCCACTGTGATCCTTTTTCACAATGGGCAGCAGAGGCCCAAGGCCATTCCACTAAACTGAAGATCTCAGTGAGCTGTCGCTGTCCACGCCTCACCCCCACGCCCCACCCCCGGCTTCTTAGAGCAGGTGCGGCACCAGGTCGAATTCTGGTCTGAATCCTCCTGCAGGACCCTGCAGACAGCAGCTGCCCTCACTCTGGGCCAGGGTGTCAGCAAGGCCCCTCTGGGCCTGGGGATCTTGACCTTTTTTGGGCCGTGGATCCCTTCTCAAAGTAATATTTTCGGGGTAAGGGGGACAGTGGGACGGCGGATTGGAGGAGGGGGTTGTCACTTTGTGAGGGGTAAAAAGTATAACTATTGCACTGTTTTGTACACCTGAAACTAATTAATAATAATAATAATTTTAAAAATAATATTTTCATATGCATAAAATAAAATACACAGGTTTCCAAAGGAAGGGTCAGCTATGTTGAAATACAGTTGTGAAAATATTTGTTTAAATGTGTGATGTTGTAACACATGGGTTTTTTAATTATCACATTAAATAACAAGATGTAGGGGTGAGCCAAATAAACCACTGTAAATGTGAAGTAGAAAGGAGCGTACATGATGTTTCGAGATAGCTGCGGCAACAGGAAAGGGAAATGAAGAGCTCGTGCTGCCTTTACTCACATAGGAGAAACGGAGGTGAGTGGAAGCGAAGTAATATTTTCCAATCCAAGTTCATAGACCTCTGAGTTACAGTGTACCGTCTATGCTTCATGGACCCTTCAAGACCCTTGTTTTGGATACTAAAATGTGAGTTCAGGTATCCTCTGCTGTTCCCTAACTGACCCTCCAACCTCCATCTTGTTTGTGCATGCAGCCAGGTTGGAAACATCCAGATCTGCAACTGGACACCTATTACCCCTCCCCCCAGTCCCTTGTGGTTCCCAACCTCACTATCCAGGTAGGAATGGGTCTGCCTGGGACATCTTGCTAGGGAATTTGCCCAGGCCTCTGTACCTAGTTTGCTAACTGGGTAGAATTCTCCCATCCCCATCCCACAGCGTTCCCTCAAAACAATTTTACCGATGATGACATTTGGGCCCAGAGTAGGATTGGGGCCCAGGTCCCCTTCTCTTAACACTGCACTGTTCTCTCTGCCGTAACAGTGGCACGATCGCTCATTGAGATTAATGTGCAGTTTTCTCTCCCTGTGTTACTTTCCCTGTCCCCACAGCCACCACGGGCATAAAGACAGCCAGGCCTAGAGACAGGCTTGTGTTAACTGCCCGAGAGAAGAAGCTACCAGAAGAAACTTGTTTCTCTCTGCTTTCCTCACCCTGAGACTATTTTGCTAGGACTCCAGGAGGGTATGAAGGAGGGAAGTACATGTGAGAAGCAGTGTGGCTTAGCTGGGCTGTTTCCTCTGACCAGAAGGAGGTAAGAGCCTGTTAGTGCCCACATTCGTTTGGGACTGCGACCAGCTCCCCACCAACACCCTGGCAAAATTCAGGAGGTGGCTGCTGGTACATTTAAGGAGGCTGAACCCTAAGCAGAGCTCCTGGTCTTGGCTGAAATTCCCATGTCCCGAGTGTGTCTTGGGGCAGCAGAACCATGGACCTGAAAGAGTCCTGTGGACTGCGACAAGACAGACACAGCTGGTTTCTTGCCCATCAGTTATTTTCCATCCTTCCTTAAGGAACCCACATTGTGTTCAGCCTGCAGCTTTCCCAGGAAGGTGGGTCTCTCCTCCAGCCCAGGTGGTGACCCATGATTGTTCTAAGTCAGGTGAGCTAAGGTCCCCTTTGCTAGTATTGGGTTAGGGCTCAGCTCTGACCAAGAGGACTTGGGAAGGAGATCCTGGTGGTCTGCATCTACTCTCTGCCCTGAAGATGGTTTTGTGAGCTCTTCAGCTCTGGCAGCCATTTTGTGGCCATGAGGAAACAAGCCTAAGGATAAAAAATTCACACCTTGAAGATGATAGAATGTAAGGATGGAAATGTCCTCAATCCTTAGAGATATCAGGAAGCTATGAAACCACTCCACGGACTGCCTGCCTCCAGGCTCCTTATGTGAAATAACAAACTAGCATTGCAGCTTTAGCCGCTATCACGCAGGGTTTCTCCTACATATGGTCCATAAATTCTTAATTGATGCAGCATCTCACTGGTTTTAACTACAGATTGATGATCAGAGGGGTTTGCTCATGTTTTGGAGTCCATAAGATCTCAGAACTTTTGTGTAATTCCAAGGAGAAGTCTCAATAAAGGCTGTAGTTAAATTTCCTCCAATCCAGCAGGACAGGACCTTGGCTTTAGAAACTATATAGCTTGGTCCAGCCTCTCCTTCTCAGAGAGCAGCATCTCTTTCCAACCCTGTTCTTTCCCTGTGTGCTATCTACTGTGGTAGTTAAGTGTCAGGCTCTCAAGGCACACTGCCGGCTGCTCTGCCATTAACCAGGTGTGTGAACTTGGACCTCAGTTTCCTCATCTGTAAAATGAGGATAATAATACGGAAGAAATTAATATAAAGAATGCACTCAGAACGGTGCCTGACACATAAGAAGCACTCTCCAAATGTTAACTATTTGTTATTTTTTCTACCACATCCTCCTCCCTCCTTGATTGCCCCATGACATTTTCTTGACATCTTCACTTCCTCCTTCTCAACAGCAGTTTTCTCCACTCAGCTGGCTTCCTTCATGTGAAATTCTCCCTCAATTGGTCCTTAAGGGGGCTGGTCCCAGTTGCTCTTGGCTTATATTATGACTCTGGTATCTACAGCATCTCATGCAGGGTCCAGGCAGCAGCAGAGTGTGGAGTTGAGAACATGGGCTTTGCATACAAAAAGACCTCAGGATAAGAGAAAGAGAGGGATTTAAGGAATTGGCTTACATGACTAGGGGCAGGGGCAAGGGGTTGGCAAGTCTAGTAAGCTGGAAATTAATGCAGGATTTCTATATTACAGTCTTGAGGCAGAATTCCTTTTTCTCCAAGAAATCTCAGTTCTTGCTCTTAAGGCCTTCAACTGATTGGATGAGGTCCACCCACACTCTGAAGGGCAATCTGCTTTACGTAGAGTCAGCTGATTGCAAATGTTAAGGACATCTACAAATTCTTCACAGCATCATCTAGACTCATGTTTAACTAAACAACTAGACACGCAGCCTAGCCAAATTAACACATAAAATTGGCCATCACACCATGTGTTTGGGGGCAGGGTATTTTACTCCTCTGAGTCCCGTTTTCTTTTTCCAAAGTGGAATAAGAGCCTACCTTGAAGGACTGATGAGGAATCAATGCATAAAGCACAAGGTGAATGTTAGCTGCTTGTACAATTGTTGCAGTTGGACCAGGAGGTACTCAAAAACACATGTTGACAATGACAATACTCTTAGGAAGACCAGGAAGCAAGCTATGCTCCTGCTGTCAAGCTTCCTCCCTTCCATTTTTTAAGTCAGTGTTGCCCACTGTTTGACTACTTCTAGTGTAGTTAGCCTGGCATGAGTTTTTAAAAATAGGTGGGATGAGATGAGGGGCTCACTGCCTTTCTCTGAGACCTTTCCATTGTTCAACTAATTGACACCATTCTCTGCCTGTCCAGGGGTCTGCTTGCCTTTGTCCACATCTGTCCCTTCTGTTTCCTGTGCTTTTTTTTTTTTACTGTGAAACCATGGCTTCAGCTGCCTCCTTCAGAATCAGGAATAAAATTATCCAAAACAATTTCTCTGCCTCCAATATCAAGCAGTAACTCTAAAAGAATGTTTAAAATATTTTTAAATAAACTATTTTTAAAAAATAGTTTAATTTTACAGAAAAGCTGCAAAGAGAGTACAGAGAATTCCCATATACCCCTCACCCAGTTGTCTATTATTAATATCCTACATTGTGTGGCATATTTTTGACAAGTAATAAATCAATATTGATATATTATTATTAACTAATGTCCATACTTTATTCAAATTTCCTTAGTTTTTACCTCATGTTCTTTGCTGTTTTAAGATTCCATCCAGGATGCCACCTGTCTCCTTAGGCTCCTCTTGGCTGTGACAGTTTCTTAGACTTTCCTTGTTTTTGGTGGCTTTAATAGTTTTTGAAGAGTACTGGTATGATATTTTTTAAAATGTCTCTCACTTGGGGGTTGTCTGTTGTTTTCCTCATGTTTAGTCTGGGGTAATGCATTTTGGGGATAAGGGCCACGGGGGTAAAATGCCATTCTCAATTCTCATAACATTATATCGAGAATATATATAGACTAATTCCCATGCAGCATCTCATAATCTGAGAATAAGATCTCTCAATGAAACTCACAGCTTTTAAATTCAGAACAACTACAATAGGGAATAGTCAATGGAATTCCTTTTTTTTTT
>NW_017731847.1:556604-562566 GCF_001890085.2 Hipposideros armiger
GAAGAATCTTCAGTACTATGACATCTCTGCCAAAAGTAACTACAACTTTGAAAAGCCCTTCCTCTGGCTTGCTAGAAAACTCATCGGAGACCCTAACTTGGAATTCGTTGCCATGCCTGCCCTCGCCCCACCGGAGGTTGTCATGGACCCCGCCTTGGCAGCACAGTATGAGCATGACCTAGAGGTTGCTCAGACAACTGCTCTCCCGGATGAGGATGACGACCTGTGAAAGTGAAGCGGGGCCCAGCGTCAGAAGTCTAGTTTTATAGGCAACTGTCCTGTGATGTCAGTGGTGCAGCGTGTTTGCCACTTTATTACATAGCTAAGCAGAACATGTGCTTAATCTTAGGGATGCTGAAGGAGATGGATGGGCTTCGGAGTGAGTGTGGCAGTTAAAAATAACTTCCTTTTAGGGGCTGGCCGAGTGGCTCAGTTAGTTAAGAGCTCACTCAAGAGTTTGAGCTCTGAGCAACAGTGGTTCAAGTCCAGCCCAAGCTGAGCAGCCGCTGAGCTGCCAACAGGTAGCAGGATGGCTCAGCTAAAATAAATAAATAAATAACTTCCTTTTTTGGACCTGCATATTTAGCTGTTTTGGAACACAGTCGGTTTCTTGTTGAGTTTCAAATATAAGACTGCTACAATCACAATATTCAATGGGAGATCTTGTTTGTTACTGTCATTCCCATTCCTTTTTGTTTAGAATCAGAATAAAGTTGTATTTCAAAAAAAAAAAGTGTATATAAAAGTTGACGATAAAGATGGTCTATTTAATTAATGCTGCTGGGAAAACTGGACAGACACATGCAAAAAAATGAAACTGGACCACCTTCCTACGCCATATACAAGAATAAACTCATAATGGATTAAAGACTTAAATGTAAGTCCTGAAACCATAAAACTCCCAGAAGAAAATATAGGAAGTAAACTCTCAGACATTACCTTTAGTGATATTTTTACTGATATATCCCCTCAGACAAGGGAAGCAAAATAAAAAGTAAACGTGTGGGACTACATCAAACTAAAAAGGTTTTGCACAGCAAAGGAAACCATCAACAAAACAAAAAGACATTCAACTGAATGGGAGAAATATTTGTCAGTGATACATCTGATACGGGGTTAATATCCAAAATTTATTTTAAAACTCATACAACTCACACCATAAAAACAAACAATCCAATTAAAAAATGGGCAGAGGATATGAATAGACATTTCTCCAAAGAGGACATATAAAAAGATGCTCAATATCTCTGATCATCAGAGAAATGCAAATGAAAACCACAATGAGATACCACCTCACTCCTGTCAGAATGGTTATCATCAATAAGTCAACAAACAACAAGTGTTGGAGAAGATGTGAAGAAGAGGGAACCCTTGTATGCTGTTGGTGGGATTGCAAATTGGTGCAGACACTATGGAAATCAGTATGGAGGTTCCTCAAAAAATTACAAATAGAACTACCTTATGATGCAACAATTCCACTTCTGGGTATTTATCCATAGAAATCCAAAACACTAATTTGAAAAAAATATATGCACCCTTATGTTTATTGCACCACTATTCATAATAGCCAAGATATGGAAACAACCGAAATGCCTATCAATAGATAATTGGATATAGAAATTGTGGTACATTTATACAATGCCATAAAAAAAGAATTAAATCTTACCATTTGTAACAATATGGATGGACCTAGAGCAGTGGTTCTCAACTTTTCACAGGGGTCGCCTAAGACCATCGGAAAACACATATTTTTGATGGTCTTAGGAACCGAAACACCGCTCCTCTATCCGTCTCCAGGCCCACATGCAGATACGCCCACATACGAGTACCTGGTGACCCCTGTGAAAGGGTCGTTCGACCCCCAAAGGGGTTGCGACCCACAGGTTGAGAACCGCTGACCTAGAGGATATCATGCTAAGTGAAATAAGTCACACTGAGAAAGACAAATACCATACGATCTCACTTATATGTAGAATCTAAAGAACAGAATAAACCAACAAACATAACAGAAATAGGCTCACAGATACAGAGAACAAACTAATGGTTGCTAGATGGAAGGGGGCTTGGGGGGATGGGTGAGAAAGGTGAAGGAAGTAGAAAGCACAAACTGGTAGTCACAAAATAGTCACAAGGATGGGGAATATAGTCCAAAATGTTGTAAAAACTATGTATGGTGTCAGATGGGTACTAGACTTATTGGGGGGATCACTTCTTAAATTATATAGATGCCTAATCACTGCACTATACACCTGAAACTAATATAAAATAATATTGAATATGTAAATTCATAGGATGTGAAGTACAGGGAATAGGGAATAAGGTACAGGAAATATAGTCAGTGATATTACAATAGCTATGTACTGTGTCAGATGCGTAGTAGACTTGTTGAGGTTTTCACTTTGTGAGGTATGTAAATGTCTAATCAGGATGTTGTTTTGTATACCTGAAACTAATAATTTAAAAAAAAATAAAATAAATTTAAAAATTGTAAAATAATGCAAAAAAATTTTAAATAAAATGATGAAAACATTTAATTAACCAAAGCAAAGGTAAGAAAAGAGAAAAGCAGATGGAACAAATAGAAATAACAAATAGTAAGCCTAAATCCAATCATATTAACATTTGCATTAAATATAAATGACCTAAGCACTTCAAATAAAAGGCAGAGATTGTCAGAGAGGATAGAAAAGTAAGATCCAGGGCTGACTGGTTAGCTCAGTTGGTTAGAGCGTGGTGCTGATACACCAAGGTTGCTAGTTCGATCTCCACATGGGCCACTGGGAGCTGCACCCTCCTTAAAAGAGTCAACTATGCCATGGAAGCATGAAAACAATGTGTAACCAATGACCATGGCTGTTCCCTAATACAGTTCTTTTTTTCAAAAGTAAGAGCCAACAATATGCTATCCGCATGAGAGGTATTTTAATATAAAGACACAGATTGATTGAAAGTAAAAAGATGAAAAGCCATAGATTATGAAAATAGTAAGCATAAGATAGCTTGAGTGGCTACAATATATAGACAAAAAAAATTTTAGTACGAAGAGTGTTGTTGGAGATAAAGAGGGACGTTCATAAAATGAAAGTCAGCTTTCATCAGAAAGACATAACAATCATAAATGTGTATGCGCCTAATAACAGTTTCAAAATGCATGGACACTGACAGAACTAATATTGAGAGAAAATACCCAATGTATCTATTTCATTTTATGTTTCATAATACTAATGTCCTCCCTTAGCTATTTTAATGTTCATTATGCTTATTCTAAACTCTAGGTTCATCTGTTCAAATACATCTCCTTTTGATGGTTGTGCTCCTTGGATGTCTTTTTATTTTGGTCTATGGAGTCTGGCCCCTCTGTTTAATAATGAGCACTGGGAAAGGGAGGGAGGCCATATTTAGTCAGTATAACAATAATGAGCTGAAGGGTATATAAATGTGTGTGTGTGTGTGTGTGTGTGTGTGTGTGTGTGTGNATCAATGGAATTCTAATAGATATATACAATGTCAGAGGGGCAATAGATTGGGGGAGGGGGGTTATCATTTTGTGAGGGGTAAAATGTCTAACTAGTACATTGTTTTGTACACCTGAAACTAATAATAAAAAAATTCAAAACAAATAGTAACAAGGAAATTTGTCTTACGGCGTTCCATAGCCACGAACAGAGTTTAATACTGCAAGAGGTCACTGGGTTAAAAGCTAGAGAATAAAATTTTTTACCTTTATCGTTTTTTTCATTATAAAAGTAATATATGCTTATCACATAAAAGTCTGCAAAAGTAAAAAGAAAGAAACACACACACACACAAGAATATATACTATCAATATGATTTATCACCATTAATGTTAACCTTGATTACCTAGGTAAAGTAGTCTTTGCCAGATTTCTCCACTGTCAAGTTGATTTCCCCCCTCTTTTCATACTATACTTTTTGGAAGCAAGTGACTAAGCACAGCCTAAACGTAAGGAGGGACAGTTACACTTCACTTCCTTAAGGAGGGAGTATCTACAAAAATTATTCGGTGTTCTGTATGGGAGATTAATTCAGCAGCTTAATTATATCAGAATGGACTCATGGATACTTATTTTATACTTTGGGTTATAATCTCATAAATAATATAATAAAATAAACATAATAAAAATAAATAATACAAAGCTTTACCTTTTGACTTGATTTGTAGGTTTCCTTTCTTTTGTGTGGATTGAGCCCATATTTGTGAAAGGACCTGGAGGTATGGCCCACAGCCAAGGAGAGTCCACTCATCAGTCATGCAAACACATGGGGTCATAGGGGTTTTGGGAAATATTTTTCAGTTCATTTGAACCTAGTCAGTCCGCTTTGGATAGGCATCCTGAGGTCCTTCCCTCTCTTGTCTACCTTTTCCCTTGCTAATCCTCTCAGCCTTTTCCATCCTATGTCCACCCACCCCTGGTAAGGAATTTGGGCGACCTTCATTCTATTTGCATGAAATAGTAAAGCTAAATACAATAAGTAGCATTCATAGGAATTATAGCTCTCCTTTGTGGCATGTTTTCTAGGCACATTGTTTTGGTTACTTTAAATATATGATTTCTAATCTTCACATTAATTACAAGGTAATTATTATTCCTATTGTACATATGTGGAAACTGGGTCTCTGAGAACTTATAAAATCCCCCTGAGGTTTTCCTCCTGTGGTACGGTTTGCTCCTCCTCAGTAGCCTGCTTCTTAGTTCCTCTTCTCTTCTACCTCCCACGTGACGGTGGGCAGACTACTTTCTTCCGAACCTCAGTTTCTCGTCTGGCGATGCTGTTGGATGAATTCAGTGAGATGCATAGAAAGTCTTCCACACAGAGTTCAATAAATGGCATCTGTTATCACTGTTGATTTCATAAGGGTCAAATTAATATATATATTTTTTAAATCTCTATTCTCAGTTCTCTTTTTTATTTATGCTCACCTCTAATGATCTCTTCTACTCTTATGACTTTAAATACCATCTATATGCCAATGGATACCAAACATATATCTATACCTTGGCTCTTTCCTATGAATTTCAGACAAGTCAACATCTTCAGTTAAGTGTTTTAAAACAAAGTTGGAGGTTCTGCTTCCAGTAGTGGTGGAGCAGCCTGTATTGTATTGTAATGATTATGAACCCTGGAAAAAATTTAAAACCAGTTATTTGAAGGGGTTGGAGAGAACAAAAGCAGGCAGAAACTGGATGCAAGTCAACCACTGACGGAGGTGCAGTGGGTAAGATTTGTGATTACAAGCAGCTTTGCCTGAAGGCACTGTCCAGAACACGTAGCATTGGATGACCAGAATTCAAGCATGAAGTTGCTAGTCTTTCTGGTTTGACAAGTAAGAGAAGGGAGTTTAGAAAGTAAATCCAAGAAAGGAAGAAACCACAGAGGCTTCTTAAAAGTGTATATAGGCCCTCCCTCTGCGCGCGCCAGCGTCAGCTGCGTCTCCGGGCGTTTGAATTGCGCTTCTGCCATCTTTCTAGTTCTCAGACGGGCCCGGAGACGTTTCTGGAAGCAACATCACGATGGCTGCCCAAGGAGAGCCCCAAGTTCAGTTCAAACTCGTATTGGTTGGTGATGGTGGGACTGGGAAAACTACCTTTCTGAAACGTCATCTGACTGGTGAATTTGAGAAGAAATATGTAGCTACCTTGGGCGTGGAGGTCCATCCTCTCGTGTTCCACACCAACAGGGGACCTATTAAGTTCAACGTGTGGGACACAGCTGGTCGGGAGAAATTTGGTGGACTGAGAGCTGGCTACTACATCCAAGCCCAGTGTGCCATTATAATGTTTGATGTAACTTCAAGAGTTACTTACAAGAATGTGCCTAACTGGCATAGAGATCTGGTACGAGTATGTGAAAACATCCCCATTGTGCTGTGTGGCAACAAAGTGGATATTAAGGACAGGAAAGTGAAGGCAAAATCGATTGTCTTCCACCGAAAGAAGAA
>NW_017731847.1:567116-574194 GCF_001890085.2 Hipposideros armiger
CTGGCATCCCAAGCGAGTTCTTAACCATCGCGCCACTCAGCCGGCCCTAATTTTCTAGTTTTTAAAAAAAATTACATGAGTGTTAAATTGTATTGAATGCCTTTTCTGTAAAAATTATCATTGGTTTCTTTTCCCTTTATATCTGTTAATATAGTGAACATGTAATAGATTTTCTAATGTTAAACTATCATTAGATTCCCATGGTAAATCCTTCTTGGTCATAATACACACACACACACACACACACACACACACATTATGTTACTAATGTGCTATTTTCCTTTCTCCCACTAGCTTAATTTAATTAATAATAAGAAGGTTATTTTAATTTATAGAAACACTTCAGGAGTTCTCTCTTTCTCTCTCTCCCCTTCCCCCACCTCCCACCCCTGGAAGGGTTTATGTATTTGTATAAGAATGAAATAATATGTTCTTTAAATGTTTGGAAGAAATGGCTTATTAAACCATTTGCATCTAATGGGGGGGGCTGTGTGTGTATAGATTTTCAATTACTGACTTTATTTTCTTGGTTATCAGTCTATTCAAACTTTGTTTCATTTTCTGTCAATCCATTAGGAATGCTTTTAACAGTAAGCAGCCCAAAACCTAACTGTGTGTGTGTGTGTGTGTGTGTGTGTGTGTGTGTCTGTGTCTGTGTCTGTGTCTGTGTCTGTGTCTGTGTGCGCGCGCGTGCAGAGGTAGGGGAGATGAAAGGGGAGGCAGGAGAGGCAGGCACACTCGGTAGCGTTACAGAAATATGTCGTCATTTCTGTCTGGCTTTGTTTTCTTTTTTTTTTCTTCTCTAAAAATGTTTCTATACGGTACCAATCCTGCCACCGTTTGCTTTAGTTTCAGTGTGTGCATCATAGAAAGGTCCATGTTGTAAAAAAAGTCAAAATAGTCTTGAATAATCAGAACGTTCCTGCCATATTGTCCAATGTCAATTCGTTTCCTGGCACTGCTTCTTCTGCATCTTCTTCCTGATTATCTGGCACTTATCTCCATCAAGTCAGCTTCTGTACATGCCTTAAGGGTTGTGTCTACTGGCTCTTGAATTTCTCCAAGATCCGTATCTTGATATCTTTTATCTTCTCCCTTTTTTGCCATATCCACAATCTCATGACTTCCTCAAATGGTTCTGTTGTAAATCCTGTAAAGTCATGCACAGCACCTGGACACAGCGTTCAGCAGGAATTTAATGTTTCCGGCTGGATGGCTTTCATGGCTTTCTCTACAATAACGATTGGCATCTTCAATGGTGTAATCCTTCCAGACTTTCATGATGTTCTCTTTCTCAGGAACCTCTTCCGTAGTGTTGACGATCTTTCCATAGAGTACTGTGTGTAACGAGCCTTAAAGATCCTTAGGACCCCCTGATCTAGATGCTGAATAAGAAACATTGTGTTTGGGAGCACGTAGATCACTTCAACATCTTCGGTGTTGAACTCATGGGGTTCTGGGTGGCCAATACCAAAAGAACTTTAAAAGGCGATTCCTTACTGTCAAGGCACTTCCTGACTTCAGGGATAAAGCATCAATGGAACCCATCCAGGTTTTCTTAATGGTGCTTGGGAACTCATTTGCTGTCTCTTGGTTGGCTGAAGTTGCTTCTCCTGTTATCTGGACATTTTTAAAGCCCAACCTCTTTCTAAAATTATCAAACCATCCTTTGCTGGCATCAAGTTCTCCAGCTTTAAATCCTTCACCTTCCTTTTGCGTAAGTTGTCATATTATGACTTCGCTTTTTCTTGAGTCATATTAGAGTCTATAGGTATGCCTTTCTTTTAGCAATCCTGCACCCACATAAAAGCTGCCTTTTCACTATGAGATAGAAAAAAAATATTTTGCAAGAAGTGCAAGTTTTTCGAGCTTGCTGGCATCACTGCAGAATGGCTTCATAAATTTCCTTTTCTTTTTTTACAGTGGTGCTTATGCAGTCCTCAAGCTATGGTACATATCAAGCAATTCAGTTTTTTCTTGTAATGTCCTGACTTTTCTCTGCTTCTTGGGAGCGCTGTCAGTATCACTAGTGGCACTTTGTATGGGTCCCCTGATGTTATTCAAGGTTTACAGTATTGCACGAAACATGATGAAAAATACATGAGAACCGCAAGAGATCACTTTTTACTGCGATGTGCAATTTGCTGGATCGATGACCTGCTCATGCTTAGATGGTTAACTTCACACGGCGTTTTGAGCAGATACTCGCAACATAAGCTCACTGCAATAGCAACAAGAGGTGGTATGGAATTATTACAGTGGTACAGAATTACTACAGTTCATTTTATACAGTGATGAGTTAACACTGCATGTTACGTTTATTTACACTTTTCTTGACTGAAATGGCACCATGTAAGTTTTGGTAAATTTTAACTTTTTTTATTTTATTTTATTAGGGAACAGTCATGTCATTGGTTACACATAGCTTTCATGCTACAATGGCATAGTTGACTCTTTTAAGGAGGGTGCAGCTCACAGTGGCCCATGCAGGGACTGAACCAGCAACCTTGGTGTTATCAGCACCATGCTCTAACCAACTCAGCTAACCGGTCACCCCAAATTTTAACTTTTTGTAATAGATTTGTACATGTGTTATAGTAGTAACTGATAAAATAGACTAGTATCTATATGTATTTTATGTATTCATGGCGTACCTAACTTTTTCTTCTTCTTCTTCTTCTTTTCTTTCGATATTTCTTGGCAATGATGTGCATCTGTGAATTTTTTCAAATTGTTGCAAATCTACAAAAATTTTTCCAATATATTTACTGAAAATAATCTGCAACTAAGTGGACCCACACAGTTCAAACTAGTGTTGTTCAAGGGTCAACTGTATTAATAATCATTTTTTACATTCCAAACACCTGAGATTTTAAATTTATCATTTCGTTATTCATTTCTAATTCAATACCATTTTGTCAAGGAACGTGAAATGGATGCTAATGATTTTTTAAAAATTGATTTTATTTTTTTAGAGCATTTTTAGGTTTACAGAAAAATAGAGCAGATGTTCAGTATAGGGTTTCCATATACTTTTTTTCTCTCCCCACATTTTCTTCTATTATTAACAACTTGTGATACATTTATTACAATTAATGACCCAATATTGATATTCTCTTATTAACTAAAGTTTACAGTTTACATTAGGGCACATTCTTTGTGTTGTGCAGTTTCACACATTTTGATAAATGCATAACTTCATGCATCAACCCTTACAGTATCATACACAATAGTTTCGCTACCCGTTGTGTTCCATCAATTCATCCCTTCTCCCCTCCTGTTGCACCTCTGGTAACCATTGATCCCTTTACTGTCTCTATAGTTTTGCCTTTCCCAGAGTTGTACTCATACAGCAAGTAACCTTTTCACACTGGTTTTTTTCATTTATCAGTATGCACTTGAAGTTCCTCCATGCCTTTTTGTGTCTTGATAGCTCATTTCTTTTTCTGCACTGAATAATATTTCATTGTCTTGATGCACCACAGTTTGTCTATTTATCCACCCATTGAAAAACATCTTCGGCTGGCCAGGTGGTGCAGTTGGTTAAGAGCACGAGCTCTGAACAACAGGGTCGCTGGTTCAATTCCCACATGGGTCAGCGAGCTTCACCCGAGCTGAATTGCCGCTGAGCTACCAATGGGCAGCCGGATGGCTCACCTGGTGAGAGCGCATGCTCTTAACAACAAGGTTGCTGGTTCAACTCTGGCATGGGATGGTGGGCTGCGTCCCCCTCCAACTAGATTGAAAGTGGCAACTGGACTTGGAGCTGAGCGTATGCCCTCCATAACTAAGATTGAAGGACAAATAACTTAACTTGGAGCTTATGGGTCCTGGAAAACCACAATGTTTCCCTTCCCCAATTCCCTAACACTGTTCTCTTCCCCAATTCCCCAATAAAACCTCTTTTTTTTAAAAAAAAAATCTTGGTTGCTTCATGTTTTAGGCAATTATGAATAAAGCTGCTATAAATCTATGTACATGTTTTTGTGTAAGTTAACTCAGTTCAGGAAATACCTAGGAGCACAATTGCTGGATCGTTTGGTAAGCCTTTGTTTAAACTCATAAGAAATTTCCAAACTGTTTTCCAAAGTAGCCACATTACTTTGCATACCCACCAGCAATGAATGAGATTTCCTGTTGCTCCACAGCCTCCTCAGCATTTGATGTTGTCAATACTTTGGTTTAGTCAATTCGATAGTGTGCCATCTTATCTCATTATTGTTTTAATTTGTAATTCCCTAATGACATATTATGCTGATCATCTTTTTATGTGTTCGTTTTCCATCTGGGTATCTTCTTTGGTGAGATGTCTGTTCAGATTTTTTTTGTCCATTTAAAAAATTAGGAGTTTTGTTTTCTTATTGTTGAGTTTTAAAAGTCCATTGTGTATTTTGGAAACATGTCCTTTATCAGATATGTGCTTTGCAAATATTTTTCTTCCAGTCTGTGACTTGCCTTTTCATTTTCTTAACAGCATCTTTTTTCAAAGCAGAAGTTTTCAATTTTGATTAATTCCAATTTATCTTTTTTTTTTTCATAGTGGTTTTTTTTTTTCTGGTGTTATATCTAAAAACTCATTGCCAAATCCAAGGTCACCTAGATTTTCTCCTATATTATATACTTACCTGACTTGAAATGTTTGGCTTTTTCATTCTTCTTCATGGCATAACTCTCTCTAGACTTCACTTTGGAAGTTTCTGGGCCATTCATTTTAGTTTTCCCTATTTTAGCAGTCACATTCCCAAATCCCTTCTTTCTCAGCTACCAGTTTTCTTTCCTCATGCGCAATCATCTCCCTGAGTCAGTAAAGGCCCTTTACTTTTCCAGCCTTCTGGTGTCTCTGGTCTCATAGCTTTGTTCTGTGACTCTTAAAGAGCTATTGCTCTACTCTTTAATCCTGAAAACATTGCCACAGAGGTCTGAAAGGCAGGAAAGCAAATGATATGAAGGTAGCATTCGCTAGTTTCCAGAACCAACCTTGGGAGATAAAAGAGCAAACACTTACTAAATTTGTAATTCCAGCCTGTTTGATCTAAACTTATACAAAGTGGTCAGTTGTAAATAAACAGCACTCTTTACTGGTTTTCTTTGCAGCCTTAGCAAGAAAACGTCTATAAGAAAAGGCTTTAGTTACAGAATTTAAACTTACATTATCTCTTATATCAAAAAGGAAAAATGAACTGATTTCTCCCCCCCCCCTTTCTTTTATAATTGAGTTCCTAAGGTTCTAACAATCACACTTTTATTTCATTCAAAAACAGTAACAGTAAGAAATGTGTTTTACGGACTTAGGTAACTGATTTCATAAATGACTTCTGGTTTTGATTAAGTATGCTTCTTACAAAGATAACCAACTAAATCACCCATATAATCTCTGCCTGACATGTTTAATTTAAAGCAGCTGAGACAAAGAGTGTGTATGAGATTCCTAGAGCTGTTTTAACAAACTTCCACAAATTGGGTGACTTTAAACAATAGAAATCTATTCCCTCACAGTCTGGAGGCCAGAGTCTGAAATCAAGGTGTTGGCAGGGCCAGGCTCCCTCCGAAGGCTCTAGGAGAGGAAAAATCCTCCCTGGCCTCTTTCTAGCTCCTAATGGCAGCTGACAATCCTTGTTATTCCTCGGCATATGACTACATCTCTCCAGCTCTGCCTCCGTCTTCACATGATCCTCTTCCGGGTGTGTCTGTGTGTCTCCAAATCTCCTTCTCCTTATAAGGACACCAATCATGGGATCTAGGGCCCACCCTATTCCAGCATGACATCATCTTACTAATTACTTCTGCAAAGACCCTATTCCAAACATGGCCACAGCCACAGGTATCAAGGACTAGGACTTCAGCTTATCATTTTGGAGAACACAATTCAACCCACAACAGAGTGCAGGCCTAGGGTATAAACATCAAATTCAGAGGAGATATGCTACAAAGAGAAAAACACAGGACCAAATGCACTCAGGAAGAACCCCTGGGGTGGTGGCAGTGGTGGGGTGTGTAGATGGTTTGAAGAAGGGCTGCTTCAGACAGCGAAAGTGCCCATTCTGAAGCTTTAACGAGAAGCAGGGTATAAATATGCTTGACTTTAGCCCCTAAAAGAATAATGAGAGAAACAAAGAACCCAAATCCCCAATATTAATGAAAGGGAATTGTCAAAGTGACTGAGTAAAAGTTAAAAGCAAGATAATCGCAGCTGAACACAGGCAGGACCTGAGGGATGAGTTCTCATAACTGGCCACCAGCCATGTGATAAAAGGCAACACACTCACCCTAACTTAATTCTTGTTTCATTTTTTTCCTTGTTTTTGTTTCGCTTTATTATTGATTCATCAGGTGTCTAGTAAACACTTCTCATCTATACTAATGGGCATTTCCCTCAAGCATTTGCTCAAGCCTCAAAAGCATTGGCTGTACTATCATGCCACAAAGCACCTGGGAGTTCACGGGGGAGCAATCTCAGAGTCCCTTGAATATGATTTGGAAGGAAAGGGTGAGTGGCTGGACTGCAAATCTTTTCCTCCAGCTCAGGGACACATGAGGGAAATTCATCCCTGAGTGGAACTTCCCACACTAGCAAGGGAAGTGACATACCGAGCAGAGAAAAAGGATGGTCTTGCCAGGGTTGCCGTGCCCTGCTGACCATCTGAGGGTACCTCTGGCGCACTGTCCTGCTTGTAGAGATTGCTTTATATCTTTCTGGTAACTGAAGATGGCAGCTACACTGCACTAAAGAATAGAGGCTGTGGGGCCGGCGAGTGGCACATTGGTTAAGAGTTGGCTTGGGACGCCAGCTCTGAGCAGCCGGGCTCCGGTTTGGATCCCACATGAGGGCCAGTGACGCTGCGCCCTCTACAGCTAAGATGGTGAACAACAGTTCCACCTGGAGCTGGACTGCCATGGGTTGCTGGTGTCTGCGAACGCTGCAGTGGGGCTGGCCGGCAGTGGGCCTGTGCTTTTGTGAGCTGTCGTGAGCCACCATGAGCCACCAGAAGTGGCTGCCAATGGCCGGCGGGCAACTGCCTCACCCAGGAAGAGCGCAATGATCACAATACCAACATGGGCCAGTGAAGCAACGTCCTCC
>NW_017731847.1:575982-577698 GCF_001890085.2 Hipposideros armiger
TATATTCAGTCACCTAACAACTCTTAATATTTATAGTAGTTTTTAAGTTGTTCCCTTTAGATTTTCCAGTTGAACAATTAATTCTAGTTGAACAACTTACAAATAATGATATTTTTTCCTTCTTTTTACCAATTATTTACACTCCTTAGTTCTCTCTCTTATTGTTATTTAATGAGTACAGTAGGAGAATTACTCAGTTAGAAATGTGGTCCATGTTCTCGTGAAGGTCTTGGTTATTACTCAGTAAAGTATTTTTTTAGACCTTCCTTCATAAGTACCTCAAAAATTAATATTCTTTGTTAGAGAGAACATCTTTGAGACATAGTTAAGCCCTGCAGAAAGAATTTTTTAGGTCAATTTCATATAACATTAACTATTTTAAAGTTAACAATTCAGTGGCATTTAGTATTTACAATGTTGCCCAACTACCCCCTCTATCTAGTTCCAAAATATGTCCATCACCCCAAAATAAACCCCATAGCCACTAAGCAGTTACTCCCCATTCTCTCCTGCCTTTAGCCACTGGCCACCCCAGGCTTTCTATGGATTTACCCCTTCTGAATATTTCATATAAATGGAATCATACAGTATGTGAACTTTTGTGTCTGGCTTCATTTACTTAGCATAATATTTTCAAGGTTCATCCATGTTGTAGCATGTATCAATACTTCTTTCCTTTTTATGACTGAATAGTATTTTACTATATGCATATACCACGATTTGTTTACCCATTCTGGGCATTTGTGTTATTTTCACTTTTTGATAATTGTGAATAGTGCTGCTATGAACATTAGTGTACAAAGATTTGAGTATTTGGTTTTCAGTTTTGGGGGGGGTATATAGCTAGGAGTAGAATTGTTGGATCATATGGTAACACTGTGTTTAACTTTATGAGGAAACGCCAAATTGTAAGTTAAATTTTAAAGGTATTTTGACTCATGATATGGGAGAGCTGATGTAGACTGAAGGGGAGAAGATAGGGGGCAGGAACAAATGGAATCTTCTTTAGATAGAGACGTTTCAATGTGGTTTCCTAGGAATTCATGCAGATACAATTAGATTTGTTATTTTCTATAAGTCTTGGAAAAGGAGTGCAAAGTTAAGTGAGTTCAGCGATGACGTTACATGAAGTGCCAAACAAGAGGGGACAAAGCAGGAAGGTGTCACGAAGCTGTATAATCGTTCAGAACATTAGCAAATGAACTATAATATGAGCAAACTTGAGGGGAAATAGAATTCATAGTGTGAGGATTATGAATTCTAAGCTATTACTAATAATGAGAAAGCAGCTCTCAGTCATAGTGATTATTCTGTTAACAAATCACTTTAGTGAGATGTGAATTATTGTGCATGACCAAGAAGACTTCTGGACAAAAGAAAACATCATCCTATTCTAACACATTTGAAATTTATGGTCATGGCTCAGGTGTACAAAGAAATATAACTTTATTTTTATTCTTGTAACTGGTGTCAACCTTGCTGAGCATTAATCATTTTTTCCAGAGGCAATAAACATGAATTCTTGCCAAATAAATGTAAGTACATCAGCCCGAATTACAAATAAGTCTCTCCCGTTTCCCAGACTCTTATATGTACCCCAGTGTAGCATTTCTTATGGGAACAACCACAGACAATGGACTCACCTGCTCTATCAGACTTAAATGACTGCAAATGTCAATACTTGGCTCCCACATTGTTAAAGGGCATATGACAAAG
>NW_017731847.1:580478-582145 GCF_001890085.2 Hipposideros armiger
GTGGATAGTGTCTTTCAGTACACCAAAGTTTTTAATTTTCATGAAGTCCAATTTGTCTATTTTTTTCTTTTGTTGCCTATGTCTTTAGTGTCATATTGAAGAAATTATTGCCAATTCCAGTGTTGTGAAGCTTTTGTCCTATGTTTTCTTCTAAGAGTTTTTATTGTTTTAGATCTTACATTTAAGTCTTAGATCCATACTGAATTAATTTTTGTATATGGTAAGGGTCCAACTTCATTCATTTGCATGTGGATATCCAGTTTTCCCAGCACTACTTGTTGAAAAGGCTGTCATACTCCCATTGAATGCATCTTTGTCAAAATCATTTGATCATATATGTGAGGGTTTATTTTTGGGCTCTCCATTCTGTTTTATATTTCTGGTTTTATGTCTGTACTACATTGTTTTGATTACTGCAGCTGTGTAGTAAGTTTTGAGATGTGAGTCCTCTAGTTTTTTTCTTTTTCAAAATTGTTTTGGCTAATTGGGGTCCTTTGAGATTCCATATAAATTGTAGGATGAATTTTTCTATTTCTGCAAAAAAAGTCATTAGGATTTTGATCGGGTTGCATTGAATTTGTAGATTACTTTGTGCAGTGTTGACATTTTCACAATATTAAGTCTTCTAATCCATGAACATGTTTCCACTTATTTATGTCTTCTTTAATTTCTTTCAGTAATATTTTGTAGTTTTTTAAAATAATTTTTAAATTTTCAATTACAGTTGACATACAATATTATATTAGTCTCAGGTGTACAACATAGTGGTTAGACATTTATATTAATTACAAGGTTATGAACCTGATAAATCTAGTACATATTTAACACCATACATAGATATTACAATATTATTGACTATATTATGCTAACACTTTACATCTCCATGACTATATTGTAACCAATTTGTACTCCTTAATCCCTTCCCCTTTTTTATCCATTCTCCAATAGTTGTTCAACTATTTATATACCTAAAAAACTGATCGCCATAAGTCCAGCAACCGTCTGACTTCGTACCATGCTATCACAATATTATTGACTATATTCTCTATGCTGTACATTACATTCCCATGACTTATTTGTTTTATACTGGGAATTTAAACCTCTTATTTCCCTTTACTTATTTCCCACCTTTTTAAAATTTTCAATTAGAGTTAACATTCAATATTATTTTATATTAAATTCAGGTGTATGGCATAATGGTTAGACATTTATATAATTTAATATAATTATTCTACCACTGAGTAGTCTAGTACCACTGAGTATACATAGCTATTACCATATTATTGACTATATTCCTTATGCTTTATTTTATATTTCTATGGCTATTTTGTAACTACCAATTTGTACTTTTTAATCTCTTCACCTTTTTCACCCTGTCCCCCCACCTCCTCCCATCTATCACCCTCATAAATCTAGCACCCATTTGACACCATACATAGTTATTACAATATTATTGACTATATTCCTTGTGCTATACTCTACATTCCTATGACTACTTTGTAACAACTAATTTGTACATTTTAATCCCTTCCTGTTTTTCACCCATACTCCCAACCCCCTCCCATCTGCCAACCATCAAAATGTTCTCTGTATCTATGAGTTTGTTCCTGTTTTGTTTGTTTGTGTATTTTGTTCTTTAAATTCCACTTATGTGAAATTAATTGCAT
>NW_017731847.1:584445-585500 GCF_001890085.2 Hipposideros armiger
TGTGTGTGTGTGTGTGTGTGTGTGTGTGTGTACTATCTATGCATTTTCCTGTGAATCTCTAATTATTTCAGAACTGAAAATACTTTTAGAAAGGAATGAAATATTGATACATGCTACAACATGAATAAACCTTGAAAACATTATAAGTAAAAGAAGCCAGTCACGAAACACCACATATTGTATGATTCAATTCACACGAAATGTCCAGAATAGGCAGATTTAGAGACAAAAAGATTAGTAGTTGCCTAGAACAAAGAGTAAAGGGGAGTAGAAAGTGACTGCTAATGAGGCTTTTTGGGAGGTGATGAAAATATTCTAATATTAGTTATTGGCAATGGTTGCACAACTGTGTGAATATTCTAAAAATCATTGAATTGTATACTTTAAATGGGTAAATTTTATGGTATATAAGTTATATCTTAATAAAGCTGTTTTAAAAATTAAAAAGACTGACTATATTAAGTACTGGTGAAGCAGTAGAATCACTGGAACTCTAATACAGTGCTGGTGAGAATGTAAAATGGTATAATCACTTTAGAAAACAATTTGACAGTTTCTTAAAAAGTTAAGCATAAACCTGCCATATGATCTAGCCATTCCACTCCTAAGAATTTAACCAGGAGAAAGGAAATATAAGCCCATAAAAACTTGTTCATGAATGTTCATAGCAGCTTTATTTGAAATGATCAAAAATGAAAATAATCCAAATATCCACCCACAGGTGAATGGTCAACAAACTGTGGTATATCCATATAATGAAATACTATTCAGCAGTCAAAAAGAATGAACTATTGACACATGCCACAATGTGAATAAATCTTTAAATGATTATGATAAATGAAAGAAGCCAGACAAAAAGGAGATATATTGTATTTACATTTCATTTACATATCAGGCTGCTTGGGAGAGGAAGCAGGGGAACAGGAGAAAAGAATTACAAAGAGCCCTGATCTAACTTTTGGAGATGATGGATTTGTTCAGTATCTTGACTGTGGTGATGTTTCATGTACATATATATATATATATATATATATATATATATATATATATATATA
>NW_017731847.1:586015-589175 GCF_001890085.2 Hipposideros armiger
AGGATGTATTAAATGTTTGGAATCACAAACCAATGTGTCTGTATGCATTGCTTCTCCTATAATTAGAATATGTAGGCATGGGAACTATGAGGTGAAAGTGAAATAGAGCCTTTCACGATTTAGTCAAATGACTTAAGCAAATAATTGCTTCTCATCTCTATAACTTGGGGCTCTGATGAATTGGGATTTGGGAAATAAGAGACAACTGCTTCTATAAGGGGAGAAAAAAAAAACAATGTTTCCAAGCAAAAAGGGGGTCATGGCGTTAACTGGGATGACTGATCCTGAATAATCTTTACTATGAAGGGGAAAGAAAGTTGCTGCTTCTAAGTGGGCTTCTAAGTGGGCATAGGGGAATCTTAACAGAACTCAAATTTGTTGTTCTGGAGCAAGTCTTGTACTACCACCTCCAATGAAAAAAGTTAATGGAAGGCTTATCCATACCCATGTAAGGATAGAATTATCAAGGGCCCGGATCCCTGTGAAGGTAAGTTTGATAAGAAACTCCAACCCATTAAGTGCCTATGTGAAGGCAAAGGGAACATGACAAAAATTACAGAGGAGGAAAGTCATACAAGGTCTGGAAATTAAGTTCGCGAACTCATCCTAGAAAAAGTGCTACATACTCCATTGCTGATATCACTACGGTCACCTTCAACGTACTCCCCTTGGGAAGCTATGCACCAATGCCAGCGCCTAGTTCATCCTTCAAAGCAATTTTGGAACTCTTTCTGGAATGGCCATCAGAGCTGTCATCATATTACCCTTGATGTCCTGAATGTCATCCAAACACCTTCCTTTCAATATTTCCTTTATCTTCAGGTAAAGAAAGAAGTCACTGGGGGCCAGGTCAGGTGAGTAGGGAGGGTAATCCAATACAGTTACTTGTTTACTGGCTAAAACCTCCCTCACAGACAGTGCCGTGTTGCAAGAGCCATGAATTGTTGGCAAAAAGTTCAGGTCTTTTTTTGTCTTAACTTTTCATGCAGCCTTTTCAGCACTTCCAAATAGTAAACTTGGTTAACTGTTTGTCTAGCTGGTACAAATTCATAATGAATAATCCCTCTGATATCAAAAAAGGTTAGCAACATCGTTTTGACTCTTGATTTGGACTAACGAAATTTTTTGGTCATGGAGAATTGGCTGACTTCCATTNGCATTTCTTATGGGAACAACCACAGACAATGGACTCACCTGCTCTATCAGACTTAAATGACTGCAAATGTCAATACTTGGCTCCCACATTGTTAAAGGGCATATGACAAAGGCCCTTATGATAAAAGGACATGACACATGAGAGTCTTTCAGCCATTTAAAATATGGACTGCCACTGACTAATAGGAAGAGAGTTATTCATGTTATCTCTGGCTTACCTGGCCAGTCCCTTGTAAGTGTCAGAGGGTAGAGGCCCCATCACAGAGGGAGGTCTCTGAGAAAACATCAATGCCAAGTATTGTTTAAAATATCCATCCTTTTGGCTTTTTCATACTTTTTCCTTCACTATCACTGGGAATATCATATTTATTACAAATTTTGTTTTTTTATTTAAGATTTTTTTTTTCTGATAAAATGTCGTAGTATTACTTGTTGGGTTGTCAGAAAAGTCATGACATATTTTTTCTATGTTTTTTATTGCAAAACATGCATCATGACTTCTCCAACAACCCAATATTTGTTAGATTAGAGCAAAAAATGTTCCTAATGCATTGATGGTGGCCCCATAAATATAATAAGATGATGCTTTTTTTCTTCTCTCATACCTCCTTAAACTAAAAAAATGGGATAGTTGGGCTATTTACAGAGTGTTATAAAAGCATAAAGAAGGCATGTAACTGAGAATTGGGGATGAATAGGAAAAAGGGATTCAGGTAATATACTATGGAGAAAGCCTTGAGATGCATTGTAGTGTGCCAGGTGAAGGAACATGGAAACACATTTTTGGCATAGGACTGACCTGAGCCATTGCATTGATAATATGTGCATATTATCATGCACAGAGGCATGATAATAAAGCTTGTTCTGGGAGCTTCAGGACATTCAGTAAGCTGCAACACAGAACATAAAGTTTGGAAGAGGGGAAAGAAGAGGATGGAGATGTTGGCTCTTTCAAATGTAGTTTTAAATCTTTAAAAAAAAATAATATCAAGGAAATTTTGTTGAATTAGTTTTTAGTATTTGTTCTACTTCCTAATTAAAAAAAATATATCCTGGGACTCCTATTACATGTATGTTGGTCCTTCTTTGCCTACCCTCAATATTTGCTGTTTTCTCTCAAATCCTTTTTTTATCTTTTATTTTTTTTCTTAAAATTTTCTTTCTTTTCATCTTATGTTTCTCNAGGGATTTTTGCTAATTTATAGCAGGACTGGATTCTGTGCCGACCCACCAAGTTAAGAAGAATGCACTTTTAGATTGGTACTGAATTTATTGATGTGGGTGTCTTTACTCATGATTGTGGAGTCGTTGTGCTGGCAACTAAAAGTAGTTCTAACAATTTGCTCAGCTGGTTAACCAATACCCAGTTTTATCCTGGTCTTCACTTAAGAATGTACCACATGAAGTTGAGGTGCCCGAAATTTCTTGAAACAATACAGAAAAAGAAACTTCAAGACTTACGAAGACAGAAAATTTGGAACAATTTATCCTATGTAAACACCAGCACCACCATGCATATGCAATTATGGGCCCTCAGAGAGCTTGGAAGATATTCCCTTCACTAAAGCCTTAAGACATCATTGCTGAGGGAGTACCAGCATCTTTGGAAAGCACTTTAATGTCTCCAGAAGCCACTGATGCTGCTGCAACATGGAAATGAGATGGCATGCCTAAATTTAATGGGGTTGGGAGCTTCGACTATATTCCAGAGGGCATATAGTCGCACTTAACCACCAGAAGAAAAGTGGGTGTGGTTACCCCAATAAGCAGTAGGGATCTTAGAGTTGTTTAGCTTGACTCTGTATTCGTCCTGGTGTTTGATTTTTCCAGCATCCATTCCACTCCAAATGACCAGTCTCTGAGTCAAGTATGGTACTCTTATTCCCTTTGCCAGTGATTGGTTTATGGCTGGACATGTCATCAATTCTGGAGATATGAAGGGAATTTCCCTGAAGGCTTCTAGAACACGTCTCCGCAATTCTTAAATGAGACACCCACACCCACA
>NW_017731847.1:592107-598838 GCF_001890085.2 Hipposideros armiger
TACTTGTTTTCCAATTGCTTCTGTTCTCTTTCTTCCATTTTAATATTATCATGTTCCCATTTCATGGATGCTCTTTGAGCCTATTAGAGATTTTTGTTTAAGATTTCTTTGGTTCTGTACATTGATTTTTTTCTCCCTGTTCCTTTGTTTTGGTCTATGTCTGACTTTCCTGAGATTTTCCTCATACACCTATTGGTTCACGGCTGTCTGTTCAATTTTAAAAGGTAATAATTTTTTAAAAGCTGTTCAAAATTGCATGTGTTGGGAGAGGGGAGAGAGTACTTTATATTTGAGGAGAGTACTTGATATAATGTAAGGCAAAAGGTGGCAAGCTGTATTTTTTATTGGGATTGTTAAATTTTCATAAATAGGTCTTTCCTTCACTTTCAGAGAGGAATCCTGGAATTCTCTAATATCCTGCAATCCACTGCTTCTCAAACTTTAATTTGCATGTGAATCATCTAGTGGTATCTTGCTAAAATACAGGTTTTGGTTTGATAGGTCAAAAGTGGGGCCTGAGATTCTGCATTTCAGACCAACTCCCAGACAATGCCAATGCTACTTGTTCTTGGACAACAGTGAGTAGCAGAGTTCTAATAAAAACTTGGTTCCTAGTATTCTGAAGTGTGAGGGGGGAAGGGAGCAGGGCCACTGAGGATTTTGATCTCATGGAAACATTTTTTGGGGTGACTGGTTAGCTCAGTTGGTTAGAGCGTGGTGCTGATAACACCAAGGTTATTGGTTCGACCCCTACATGGGTTACTGTGAGCTGTGCCCTCCTTAAAAGAGTCAACTATGCCATTGTAGCATGAAAGCAATGTGTAACCAATGACCATGGCCCTTCCCCAATAAAATTAAAGAAAAAAAAGAACTCCATTAAAAAAAAAAAACAACTTTTTTTTTTTTTCAATTTCCTACTGAAAGGATAGACTGACTAAAAATGTTTTCATTGAATTTTCTCTTAGCCCCCTCTGGCTCACCAGATTCCAGCAACTTGTACCAGCTTCCTCCTTCCTCTTTATCAGCCCTGAGAAAGGAAATGGTGTCTTATCATTTAGCATATAGTTTCATTTTAATTCCCGTTTTCAGAATAGCACGTGGTTCCTACCCTCATTGGTGCCTGAGATGTCCCCAAGTCCAGATCTCCTTAGTTCAATTTCTTGAGATGGTAAATCTCCCAGGAGTAGTGAGGAAATTTAGTGAGATCGAACTGTCCTTTTTACAGATTTTTCAGCCAATCCAATTTTGAGGCCTAACCCTCCCCTACCCTCCCACGACCCCTTTCAGAAGTACCTGCACCCTCCTACCTCTAAGCCTTTCTAGCAGTCTCGTGTGAATCAGCTGGGTTTTACTGGCTCTTTCTGAAGACTTGTTTTATTGTAGCTTTCCCTGATTTGTTCATCCATTTACTTCCATTCTCCAAAATTTTATTGAAAATTGTCATCTGCTTCTTTCCCTCATTCTTTTTGTTTTTGTAGATTTTATTATCTGGTGTATTTTTTTTAATGCTTTGCTAACATATTAGTGAAGTTTGGGGGATTAAAATATGTACTCAATCCACACATTTTAACCATCTATCATCAAACTTTCCCAGAAATGTCCCTCTCATTGTAGACTACTACCGTGTTGAATGTAGGTTGAGTTTAAAACTGCCATCATTTCATTGCTTATTTGTTCCACCTTTACTATGTTGCTTTTCCTTTTCTTGTCTTCTGATTGGTTGAGTATTTGTTTATTATTCCTCTTTTCCCCTTTGCTAGTTTGTTATATCCTCTTTTTTTTTCTATGTAATAGGTTCTATTTATTTTTATCCTCATTTTATAATTGAAGAAATAAGGGACAGAGAGGTTACCTAAATTGTCCAAGGTTATATAGTTCGTGATAGAGCTGGGATTCAGACCCCAGCAATCTGACTCCAGAGTTTGTACCCTTAACCACTAAACTAAGTAATTTCCTCAAATTTATTTTGCTAAACAAGTGGCAGACATTCATGTCCTACAGCAAAGTTCAGGCACTTTAACTCACATTGTGCTACCTTAGGATTTAATTCAAACCATACCTGTTGTGCACACCTTTATTTTTTTAATTCCCCTTTTTTTTGCATTCTTTTAATGACTAATCTAAAAATCACAGCAAGTATTCTTTTTTCTAATCAATTTAATTATGGTATAATTTATGTAAAATAAACTACAGCTATTCAGTACTTCAGTGACCTTTGACAAATGTATGTACCTTTTTTTCTCCAGACCACAATCTTACACCATGTTCCCAGCATTCCGAAAAGTCCCCTCCTGCCCCTTAGGTCAGTCCCCTCCTTCACCCCCAGGCAACCACCCATCTGTTTTCTGTTACTATAGATCAGTTTGCATTTTCAAGAATTTCGTATCAATAATGTTTGTACCATTATGTTACAACAGGCATCCTTGACTAATCTAAAGCTAATGTTGGCCCTAGAACTTTACCCTTTTCCCAGACAATGCAAGGACCTTAACACACTTTAATCCTGGAACTCTCTGATCATCCTCTAATCTACCACTTAACTTTAATATGCATATTTTATTTGTCAGGGTTCTCCAAAAATACTGAAACAATAAATATATATATANAATCTCACTTGTGAACCTCGATGCAAATATATTAAAGTATTAGCAAACCAAATCAATGATGTATAAAAGAGGCAATAAATCATGACAAAGGCTAATTCCAGGGATCCAAGAATGGCTTAATATTAGAGAACCAATTCTCTAACAGTAAAAGAGAAGAACAATTATGATCTTAATAGATGCAGAAAAAGCATTTGATAAAATTTAATACTCATCATGATAAAACAACTTTTAGCAGAGTAAGAATAGAAATGACCTTTCTTAATCTGTTAAAGGGTATCTAAATACTAAAACAAACATCATTCTGAATAAGAAAATGTCAGAAGCATTTCCTTTAAACTGAGTAATAAGACAAGGATGTCTACTATTATATCACTGCTTCTATCCAATACTGTGCTGAAGGTCAGTAAGAAAAAGAGAGGAAGGGAGGGAGGACGAGAAAGAAAGAGTGGGCCTCATGTTTGAAAAGGGAAGATCAAAACTACTATTCACCGGGAATATAACTATCTACAGAGAAAACCCTTAAGAACCTACAAAACTATAATAAGGAAGTTTAGCAAGTTGGCTAAATATAAGATGAATATGCAACAATAAATTGTATTTCCAATGCTAGAAATTAACAGAAAAGAAGTTAAGATACTATTAATATTTATAATATAGGCACCGGTGGCAATGACTGGGCTAGATTATACAGTAAAACCTTGGATTGCGAGTAACTTGGTTTGCGAGTGTTCCACAAGACGAGCAAACATTTCTAATATATTTTAACGTGGCAAACAAACGAAGCCTTGCAATACGAGTAGTTTGTTTCCAAACGTATTATGCTCGCAAACCAAGGTGTTACTGTATTTGATTTCTAGCTTGCTCCTCCAGCCTCATCAATCTGTGAGTACTCCTCAAACCCTTTCAATAAATTCTCTTTTTGCACGAGACAGCCAGAATTGGGTTTTGTTGCTTGCAAGCACATATCCTTTAATGACACTATTATTTTAATGGGATATTTGGAGGAAAATGTGTGTCAGGGGTCCTGAAGATTACCCCCAAGTTCAATGATTTCCTAGAAGGAGTCACAGGACTCAGCATGCAGCCATGTTTGTGGCTATGATTTATTACAGTGAAAGAATCAGAACAAAATCAGCAAAGAGAAAAGGCATATGGGGGGAAGTCTGGAGGAAACCAGGCCTGAGCCCTCCCCCAGTGGAGTCACACAGGACACAATTCCCTCAGCCATGAATTATAACAACACGTGCCATATTATCTACCAGAAAAGCTATGAAGCTATGTTCAGGGTTTTTATTACCCAGGCACCCTCTGCCTAGCAGGTACCCAAATTCTACCCTTCCAGAAGGAAAGCAGGTGTTCAGCCATAAACCTTACCGTTTGCACAAAGCGTTTAGGCACAGTGAGCCACTCTTATCAGTTAGGGTGGTGAGAACCTTCCTGAAATCCAAATTTCCAGATGCCAGCCACAGGCCAACCTTGTCAGCAGGCATTTCAAAGGACGGCAGTCGGGTCTGCCGTGTTAACTCTTTTCTGCATCATGTGCATTCTTCTGACGTATTGCATTAGAAAGCTAATTTATCATACCTGCTTTTCAATTATTAGTTCTGGAATAATACCATGTAACTTTAGATATATTTCATGTTAACTTTTATGAAATATATAATCTTAAAAAGTCAATAAAACCTTGAGGCTTAAAAATAAAATCAGGGATCCCCTGCTTCATCCCAGCTCAGTGCTTCCAGTCCAAAAGCAACTATTTAAAATGCCTCAGTAGTTTCTTCCAGTATTTGCTAAATAACATAAATTTACTGTAGTTTTTTGATTTTTCAATTTTATATATTATCTATTCTGATCTTTCAANCCTCCAAAAAAGCAATGAGAAAACAGGCAAAATGGTCAAAAATCAACATTTTTCTGAACTCCAGAAATTAATCAAAGGCTCAGACAGTCTGAGGAGTATTTATTCACAAAAAAAATGGCTGAATCTCAGTAAATAGAGAACTTTATGGCACTTTAACTTGCCCTATTCTCTTCTCTCTCTCCCCAGTTCCATGGTGGCCCTAGAAGCCAACACCATGCAATCATGGTAGCCCTGAAAACCAGCAGCCTAGAGGTCATTAGATGGGGTACAGTGGGTTTGGAGCTTCTCAAAGGCCTGGTCCTCAAAGAACTGTCATTATTTTACCCATCTGGCAGTTCCCTGTAAACAACCTCTTTCAGGATTTGTGTTTATTTGAACTGACCACAGAGCTCATTAGCTGTGAATACCCTTTTCCCTGAAACATTAATTGAAAACAATAAGTGGCAATTTTTTAACATGGCAGGTGCCTTAGGTGATAACAATTGAGTAGAGCAAAGAAGCAGCTGCCACAGAGCTTCAAAGGAACACCTTGGGAATAAGATACCTACAGGGGTCTTTGAAAAGTTCTAACATGTTGCTGGAAACCTAGAAAGCCATATACATGTGCAGGGCTGTGTGCACATTAGGTCTCAGGAGGCCCTAATCTCTCTCACCACTGGCCAACTCTGAGGCTCTCTACAAGCGGGAAGTAAAGACAAAAGCAGAGTTGTCTTCAGTGTGCTGAAGTCTAACACACACACACACACACACACACACACACACACACACACACACCCTTGGCAAAGGCTGGCAGATTTAATTCAAAGCGCGTAAGGAAATATCTGTCTATTCATTACCTGACCAATAAACTTATCAAGCAGAGACTATAGTGGCCACACATGACAAAGAATACAGGCTACAGAATTAGTTCAGGAACATTACTGAACAAACAAATAGCAGCGGCAACAACAAACAGCCACATCAGCAAACCCTAGGAAGTAAGGGAAAACTGATTTCCAAAGTTGCCACATTACATTATTTAAAATGTCTACTTTTCAACAAAAACTTAGAAGAGATACCAAAAAAATTGGAAAATATGACATACGCAGGGCGGCGGGGAGAGGAAACAGTTAACAGAAACTGCCTCTCAGGAGCTCAGATGAACAGACTTTATTACACAAAGACTTTAAATCATCTATTATAATTATGTTACAAAAACTGTTAAAAAGAAACAATAGGCTCCAAATGGAATCACTTATGCTAAGCCCACATCAGCAAACCAAGACTTAATACCTAACTTAATTGCAGTTTCAGCCTCTCCCAGGAATGTAACCTTTTACCAGTCAACCTGGAACTACCTGGTCAGCGTTAGTGAGGTAATCCCCGAAAAGACCCCTTCTGTTCCCCATAGGTAGGTTGCCTTAGACTGAAACAATCCACTCTTTGCTAATAAACTTGCTTTTCCTGCCGCCCTCTCCATCTTTGAAAACTTTTTCCTTTCTGTAGCCCTCTGGAACAGCTTTCCATTTGCTAGACGGGATGCTGCCTGATTTATGAATTGTTGAATAAAGCCAATGGCATCTTTAAATTTACTCAGCTGAATTTTTTGTTATTTAACAGAAGTAAAGGAAATCATGTCTAAATAACTAAAAGAAAGTATGAGAATGTCTCACCAAATAGAGAATATCAGTAAAGAGATAGAATTATAAAAGAGAACCAAACAGAAATTCTGGACTTGAAAGGTACAGTCACTGAAATAAAAAATGTACTAGAGGGCCACAACCATAAATTCAAGCTGGCAGAGAAAAGAATCAGCAGACTTGAAGACAAGTCAACTGAGATTCTTTACTTTGAGGAATGAAAGAGAAAAGAATAAAAAATAAAAAAAATGAACAGAGCCTTAGAGACCTGTGAAACACCATGAAGTGTACCAATATACACATAATGGAGATCCCAGAAGGAGAGCAGAGAGAAAGGAACAAAAAGAACGTTTGAAAAACTAATGGCCAAAACCTTCCAAATTGGGTGAAAACCATTCATCTACACACTCAAGAAGCTCAACAAACACTAAGTAACAAACTCAAAGAGATCCATACCTAGACACATCATAATCAAACTGTTCAAAGCCAAGGACAAAGAGAATCTTGCAAGCAGCAAGAGAAGTGATTAATCACATATAAGGGATCCTCAGTCAGGTTAATAGCTGAATTCTCATCAATGTCCATATCCTGGTTGTGATATTTTCTATCGTTTTACAAGATGTTACCACTGGGAGAAACTGGATA
>NW_017731847.1:608623-613489 GCF_001890085.2 Hipposideros armiger
GAGCCATCCTGCCACCTGTTGGCAGCTCAGCAGCAGCTCAGCTCAGGTGCAACGTCACTGGCTCATGTGGGAATCCAACTGGTGGCCCTGTTGCTCAGAGCTCACGCTCTTAAACTAACTCTTAACCAACTGTGCCACTCAGCTGACCCCTATGATAGGAATTGATTCAAGTACTCATAAAGATCAAGAAGTCCCACGGGATGTCGTCTGCAAGCTGGAGGACCAGGAAAGCAGATGGTATAATTCAGTCGAGTCAAAAGGCCCAGGAACCAGGAGCACCAAAGTCCAAGAGCAGGAGAAGATGGGTGTCCCGCCTCAGAGAGCAAATCCAAACTTCCTCCACCTTTTTGTCCTCTTCAGGCCTTCAGCAGTTTGGATGGTACCCACCTACATTGGTGAGGGCCATGTTCTCTACTCAGCCTACCGATGCAAATGCTAATCTCTTTCTGAAATATCTTCACAGACACACCCAGAAATGTTTTACCAGTTCTGTGGGCATCAATTAGCCCAGTCAAGTTGACACATAAAATTAACCGTCATACATATGAGTCACCTAAGGGGATTTGGTGAAAATGCAGGTTCTGTTTTGGGAGGTGCTATTATTTGTGTGTACTTTCTCTTCAGTAAAATTATACTGAAAATTAAGTAGATGGCTACTTACAGGGTCAGTTCTTTTGCTAACATATGGAAATAACTTATTTTTTATGGTGTTCTGACTTCACTCATGATTAAGAGTTTAGGATTTAATAGAAATGCTAATTAAAAGTTGAAATGAAAAGACTTTAACTCGGGTTGAACAGTTTACACTTGCCACAAACTACTTTCAGGCTTGTGGTTTAACATTCCACTGAGTATATGGTAAAATGTTCTAGCCAGAATTTAAGTCCAAAGAGGGTAATACAAGCCACACCAGATGGATAATTTAAACCATATTGTACCACACTCTCTTGCCTGGCTAGATCTTAGAGCATGGGAATATGCAAGTCATTTCCTTGTTCCAAAAATCATATCCAGTTGCCTACCCAACAGCCTCCCTACTCTGACTTTACCTTCCCAGCCTTTTCTCTCACATCTCCCATTTTTGGGTCAAACAGCATAACCCACTGTTTCCTGAATCTACCTTAAATTGTGTTCCACCGCTATCTGCTCATGCTGGTACTCAGCCTGGCCCACACTCCTCTACAATTTTCCTAGATGACACTCAACCCAAGCTTTAAGGTGGAGCTCACATGGCAACTTCTTCAGGAAGCCTCCCCTCTTCTCCAAACAGATGAGCTCACTCTCTTTTCTCTAAACTCTAAATGTCACTTTATTTGCATTACTCTAGAGATGCTTGTGTGCTGTTGCATGTTTCACTTATTAATATACTTGCTTTATTCCTGTGATTAGATTTTACATGTCTTTAAGTCTGAAAGCATAGCCTTTTCACCTTGGTGGTCTTCACAGGTATGAAATAGATCCTTATCTGTGGTTCACAAAAAACTATTGAATGAATATATATTTTAGTGTGACCAAAATAGGCTCCAGAGAACTTGAGCTGACTCATCATTTCCTCAATCCTTGGGCCCTCAGATCTGACAGGTGCTCCTGGGTGGCCCTTTGCCACCTCTTAATTTGTAATGATTGCACCAGCATTTTAAAAACCTCCCAAACTGGAACTTGAATTCATTCAAGTTCAAACTCCTTTGTTCCCATGTCCAATCAATCATCAAATTGTAGTCTTCTGACATCTGATTTGAGCCTTCCTTTCCCTCCTCTTTCTCTACCATCTTTCACCATTCTGGTTAATGCCCTTTTATTATCATAATACCTAATTACCTATAGTAAATTCTTACCTAATAGTGTTCCTGCTCTAGTTTATCTTCTACATAATGGGGGCCATAATTTCATAGTTAATAAATTGATGAATGAGATATGGCACACATACTGGACTTGTTTTGTACATGGGCCCACTATCTCTTTGGAGCGTCACCTCTTGCCCATGTCCTCTGGTTCTAGTAGTGTACAATGACCAGAATTCATCAGAGTAGCATGTCTTTCTGACCACAGGTATCAGTTGAGGTTGGCTGAGAGATTGCAAGAGAGTGTCCTGATGACATCATTTGAGTCTCTTCATTTGACTATATCTAAAGCCAGATGCACTTTGGACTTTCTGGTTATGAGTCAATAATTTCTTTTATTAATTAAACTAGTTAGGGTTTTCTAAGTGTAACAAAGATTTTTGATACAGTATGTAAAGCACTAAGCACAATACCTTGCACATAGTGTTAGGTATTATTTTTATTATCCCTCTACCTTTGCCATACCTCATACCCAATTCAACCTTTCCTTTCTTAATATCTGCCACAGATACTAACTAGGATAATTTCCTTATTCTGTCTTGCGTATTGCCCCTTTACCTGGGCTGCCCTGTTACCAAACTATTGGGTTGTCGGAAAAGTCATGGTGCATTTTTGCAATGAAAAACATAAAAAAAAATACGTCATGACTTTTCCGACAGCCCAATAATAATGCCATTCCACACTCTTCACAAATTCATATCCATCACTATTTTAGAACTTTGCTAAGTTTTCCATCCCCCATTTAAATAATGGTGGCTCCACACTGTTCATTGCCTTACCTAACTTCTCCTGCATGTGTTTCTAGTTATTTCTAGCTTGCTTCTTGATTGCACACTACTCAAGACAAGGAAAATTACACTCTCTGTGTTTACATATGATCACTGGGCTCTTTCTAGGTTGAGATTGTGTCATTATTTTCCGAAGCTTGTACAGTGTTGGACACACAGTAGGTGTTCAATGTGTCTGTGATAGGAATAAATGAATGGAATTAAATTTATGCATAGAGGCATATGAATATTATGAATAGTGGTATTCAATTTAAAGCCTGTTATTAGCCTAGATAAACTTTTTCTTTTTTTCTAAGCAACCTCTATATTCTCAAACTATTTTCATTACAGCATAAAAACATCACAATGATTCCAACCTCCAACATTCTTCCCAATTATGGTTTCAAAATTATTTTAGGTCTAAGGAAGGAATGTTCTATTAAAAATAATTTAACAACAATCAGAGCCTATTTTCTTCTCATCAGATATATTTTATTAATCCAGTGGGTGGTGCATCTGACCCCTCAAATGTTTTTTGCCTTGGTAAACTAATGGTAATAGTAAAGCGTTGACAAAGATATCCTGAGATGCTGACCAAAAGAAAATTGGGGGGACTTTTTGTATTCATGTTTTCACTTCTAGTTCCAAATGGTAAAACATTCTCCTACTCCAATTAAGTTAGTTTCTACTTAGAAACACAGGATTTTAAAACACTGCTATTTGGAATCAAAGGTCTGTGCCTCTGTTTATTGAACTTAATTGCTATATGGTTTAATGAAAAGGCTAGGGACTGGTGAATTTAAACTCTGTAATGTTACCATTAAGGAAGCTGAAAATGGAAGAGAAACACTTAGGTTGAATAAGCTCTTTCTGTGAAAGCTTTGAATAGAGAAACCTAGAAATTATTTGTATTAGTTTAACTTAATGCGTTTTCAACAGCATTAAAATCATTATTTTACTATTACAAGTGGAAACCAATGCACTTTCTTAAGGTGTTTATTCATTAATTTTAGTGGAAAAAGATAGCTCCCAATCACACAAATAGAATTGTGCTAAATAAATTTTGAGACCATCCATCAAGAAATAAGTTACTAATCATATGTATAAATGGTTATATTGTATTTCACACTGTAAAAGAACAAGAAATGAAATTTGGTATTCTTGTTTCTGTTAGTCTTCAGTTTTTGTTTTTTCTTCTTAAGTAAAAGTAATATTTTCTTGCCTCTGGGAGTTTCCCTTCCACAATTAATCATCCTCCACCAAAGAATTAGTCCCCCTAGCTTTAGAACACTTGCCATTAATCCATACTATTTCATCTTTACAGTTCTCAAAACATTGCCCTGCCCCTGCTTAGCTCCACAAGCCACTCCCTTTTCTTTTTAAAAATTGGTTAACAGGAGAATTTTTGCTATCACTTTGCCAGAAGGTGCTACCATGAAATCGGGGAAAACATCTTTGTAATACAAATTAGCTTCCTGACTTTTATCAAAGTTTCAAATTCAAAACACAATGTATTTAAATTCCTAGGATAATGATCATCTATATTTTAAAAGTAGCAGCGCATTCCGTTTAAACATTTGGAAGACTTGGATCCTAAGGCTATGTACTTCATCCCCCTACTCTAGAACCTGTGTCCTTGATCATTAGAACCAAGCAAGAAGTTGTGCAAGTCTCACCGAACTACACCACCAACGTGGGCAGAGGAAACTCTTTGAAAATATGTCATTTTCACATTTAAAGGTAGTTTATCCATAAGTCCTTTATAAACCTTATTAAATATTGGTGCTTAAGATTTCAGTCATAGGAGGTAAGCTTAAAATTAATAGGTAAAAGGAGTGGCAAAGGAGTCCTCTTTTCATCTTACATTTATTTATCAAAACAAAAGCCAGTCTGATTACATCTGAAAGCCTGAAGTTGCCATTCGTCAAGAATCTATTAGAAAGCCGCTTATTGCATTAAATTAACCGACTCCTAGCCAAATCAAGTTTCAGGAGTGTTTCCCATGTCTACAGTGATAAACGAGTTACCAGACGTCCTTAAGCAGATTGTCAAACTTTTATGTTTACTCTTTTGAAACACAGAAGGGAGAGGGTGGTGGCACAACGTGGTCAGGCCCGTTCCTTAAGAAGGATGTCTTGTGGGGAACAAGCCCCACACCTGTACGGGTCTTTCCCGGCTGCCCTAACTGGGGGAGGGGATGGACATCGCTAGACCTTTGTCCTCCAGACCTGAGCGGCGAGGGGGAGGTGGGGAGTGGG
>NW_017731847.1:613499-642100 GCF_001890085.2 Hipposideros armiger
GGGGGGAGACGACTTTCTGAGAGTAGTGCAGGCACCTGCACCCCAAGAAACTACAGATGGGTTTTGCCTTCAATGACCGCCCTGGCTTAACCTTTGGAGGGGCCCTCTAGCTCCGGGAGGGGGGTCGTTGCCAAAACCTTAGCCATCACCCCCGCAGGCATGGGAGGAGGGGACGACTGACCACTCTTTAGAGTTAGGGACCCCTGTCTTTCCCAACTAGACCCGACCGTCCCCAGCTCTCTTGTCGGGCTCGCCCCGCGGAGGGCTGGGCCGGGGTGAGTCGGAGCCGCGGCGGGCGCAGACCCCATCTCCGCTCTGCACCCCTGCCGCGTCCGCACCGCCACCGTGAGGCCGAGACGGGGACGGTGCCCCGTGGCGGCGGCAGCTCCGCGCTCTTCTCCGCGCCGCCCCGGCCGCCGCCGCCGCGCTGGGTACGGGCGGGGGGATTTTTTTCCCGTTTTCCCCCCTCTTTCGCGCTCTCGCTCCCGTTCAGCGACAGAGCCCGCGGAGCCAGGGAGCGAGCGAGGGAAGGGGTGGAGGTGGCGGGGGGAGGCCGGAGGGGCGGATCCTGCCTGGGGGCTGATCCCTCCCTCCCCTCGGCCGGGCTCCGTGGCGGCAGCGGCGGCGGCGGCTCCATTCCCCCTCCTCCCCCGGGAGCGGTGGCGGCGGCCGGGCCCCCAGCGCGGGCCGGGAGGGGGCACGGCTGTGGCCGCGGAGGCCAGCGCGGGAGGAGGCCGCGCACCGCTCCCCGGGGCGCGTCGACCTGCTCGACGGCCAGCCCGTCCGCGCCCAGGGGCCCCTAACGGTGGGGCCCGGCCGGCTGCTGAGGTAATGGGGGCGGCAGCGGGGCCGGACAGAAATCGGGGATTGCGCGGGTGGGGGAGGGAAGCGGGGGGCTGCCCCAGCGGGGCGGGGGTGGTGCGAAGGCACTCTCCTGCAGCTAGGGCGGCGGCGGGGAAGAGGAAGGCGGGTGAAGGGGGGAGCTGAAAAGCGAAGACCCCCTCCCGCAGCCGCCATCTTGTTCCCCCCGGCCCTGGAAGCCGAGCCGCCGAGCCCCGCCCCCGCCACTCTCTCCGATTGGTCAGGCCTCAGGCGAATTCCACCCCCTGAGCGTCCCAGTTCCTCCTGACGGACGTGTGAAGCGGCCAATGGCCGCTCGCCTCTCTGCCCCGCTCGTACGCGGGCGCTAGCTTTCTCTGTCTTGAGGGTCGGACTTCGCGTCAGTGTGTCTCCGGCGCGCTCGCCCCCTCCCCTGAGGAGATGTTATTACCCTCCTTTCTCCTCCGAAGGGTCAAGATTCTTCTGGAAGAGGTGCCCCAGTAAAGGGGACAGGAGCCTTGGCTGGGGTCCTCGTCTCATGAGTATCTCGTGTGGGTGGCAGGGGGTACAGTTTAATTGCAGAAACTCCTCATTCTTCACGGACCTGGGTCGGGTGGGAGAGTAGGGGCTCAGAGGATGCCAGGAAGACCTCTGGTGGTGGTAGAGATTTTGACTGTGTGGGATGTGTGGGAAGGGTTGTATGGAATGAGAAACTCCCGCCAAAAAAACTAGACGGTACGCTCCTTGTGGGCGAAACTAATTTCATTTTCCTCAGCGGCAGCCCTTTCCCTTCAGAGTTTGCCCGCCAGAGACTAGAGGCTTGGGTAGGACAGAAGAGGTCTGTCTCCCTAGATATTTGCTGCTTGGTGGAGCGATACCTGCGCTGCTGGGGAGGTGGCAGGTAGGGAGAAAAGATGTAGAGTGGCTTTAACAAAGAAGGAGCCACAGCCTCTCTAAACTATTTCAAGTTAGTAGTGAGGTAGATTTTAACACCTCTGCTAGGGTCTCCAAGCCCTGGAGTGGGCAAGGGCAATAAAGCAGCGGTGTCGGCTGGGGCTGTTGCCAGGGTGTTGGCATTTGTAAGGCATATAGTGGCCACCGGCCTCTGGAACCTGAATTGCTGTGGTGATTCCGCTTCCTTTGGCTCCAAATGGGGTGTGTGCCTCCCTGGCACTGTTCCTCAGCCATGGTGTTTTTTTATTGTTTCAGTCATATTTTGGGATTGGAAGACGTTTTAAATAAGGATGTTAATACCTTATTAACAAATGGCAACCTTAAGAGGTAGATTTTATTGATTTCATTTTACTGAAGGAGTATGGGATTTTCTTCAGGTCACACAGGGCCAAGATTAGAACCTCGATTGCCCCAGAGCCTCTTTTTGTATCAGACCATCCATCTCTGTCGTGGTCTTTTCTCCTCGTGAGATGAGTTGAGCAAGTTAGAAGATCTGGGGTTGAATTGTAGTTTTATCACTTACAGGTTTGGGGGTTGATTTGACACCTTTCTGAGCTTTTGTTTTCTTCATCTGTAAAATGGAGATGATAATATCTATTCTGCCTCCCAAACTAGTTGTGGGAAATATGAATAGTAAAAGGGCTTTGTCGTTTGTAAACGTGTGCTAATCACCACCATCTCCACTTTATAGATAAAGATGGTAGACCCAGTAACTTAAACGACCAACTTTTTCTCCTTGAAATCCTCTCCTGATTCATTCCCTTTCAAGTCTCTGTCCACCTTTCAGGGCACCATATCCTCAAAGTTCTTTCCTGGTTGTTGTGGCCTCAGTAACTGCCAGTACAGGTCCGCCGAGCTCGTTATAGTCCTTCCAGCTAGAGAATGATGTAGGAAACTTGAGGGCTTTCTCTTGCAGCACAGGGGTAGACTAGAGTAAATATTTTGGGAGAGCGGGACCTCTGAGGTAACACTACATTGAGAGTTTACCTCAGATATTGCCCCAGTTGGTCTTAGGTCTAATGATGGTTGCAAATAGGTCTGTTATAACTTCATGCCACTGAGGCCATTCCAGAGAGCTTCTGCTTAAAAGATATACTAGCCAGTGCATCCTGAGTGCTGCCTTTTGCAGAGAAAACCCTGAATACTGTAGTTTGAAGTCCTTAGACTGCATGAAATAGACATTTCATGTGCCTTCACCCCTTCCCTGAAGTCATAATCAGGGGTTAGGGTTTCTGGTCATGGTATGATGGGTTGGGAGAGGTCCCTAGACCTGTGAATTTTTTTTTTTTTTAGCTGAGCCATCCTGCTACCTGTTGGCAGCTCAGCGGCTGCTCAGCTCGGGCCAGGACTCGAACTGCTGTTGCTCAGAGNAATTTTGAAAACCTAAAAACATAGAATACATTACTTTTGAGGAAAATATAAGTTATCAAAATAATAAGAAGAAAATCAAAACATGAGTGGTTAAAAAGTTCCAAAAAAACCCGTCCCAGCTTTCACAAGGAAATGCTACCACACCTTTAAGAAACAGACAACTGTCCAATGCTCCTTTCCAAATGCTTTTAAAACCATTTCAAGGCATTGAAAAATGAAGAAAACTTCCAAATTATTTCTATAAATCAAATATAACATTAATAACAAAATCTGACAAGGAAGGAAGAAAGGAAGGAAATTACAGACTAATCTCAGTTCTGAGTATTAATGCAAAAATAATGAGTATTAGTTGTCTGTTGCTGTGTGATAAATTACCATAAACATAGCAGCTTAAAACAATATATGTTTATTATCTCACAGTTTCCATGGACCAGGAGTCTGGGTACAGTTTAGCTGGGTCTTCTTTTCAGAGTCTCATGGGGCAACAATCAAGGTGTCAGCCAAGCTGCAGTCTCATGGGAGGCTTGCATCCTCTTTCAAGCTACATGGTGGTTAGCAGAATTCATTAATTTGCAGCTATAAAACTCAGGGCAGCTGGCATCTTCAAAGCCAGCAGGCAAACGTCTGGAGTTCAGGGAAGGTCCTAAACCCTATTTTAAAAGGCTTGCCTGATCAGGTCAGGCTCATCCAGGATAATCTCCCTTTCATTAACTCAAAGTCAACAGACTAGGGACCTTAATTATATCAGCAAAATACTTTCTCCTTTGCCACATAACAGAATCATGGGAGTGATATACCCTATCATATTTCANAGTCCTATATACATCACTAAAACATTAGGTCACTCCCCATGTCGCATTGTAATGATCTGTTTACTTCTCTGTTCCTTCAGTCAAACAGAGCTCCTGGAGGGCAGGGATCATGCGTGTTTGATTTCTCCTTTCATTCAACTAATACTTAGTGCTTAGGAGCCAGGCACCATTCCAGGTGCTGGGGATGTAGCAGTGAACGAGACAGGTAGAAATCCCTTCTCTCATAGAGCTTACATTCTAGTGGAAAGAAGCAAACATACATGATAAATAGGTAAATTACATAGCACAGTAAAAAATGGTGAGTGTTACAGTGAAAAATAAAGCAGGATGAAAGATTGCTGGGGAGAGATTTGCAATTTTAGATAGAATGGTCAGGGAAGGTCTCAGGGAGAAGTGAAGTTTGTGGAAAGACTTAAGGAGGTGAAGGAACAAGCCATGTGGACATCTGAGGGGCAGGATGTTCAGACAGAACAGCCAGTCCTCTCAGGGGTCACTCAGTCAGATGGAAGGGTGAATGAGTGCATCAAGCTTATGGTCTCCTGGCTTTCTCTCCTTAGGCTTGTCCCCTTTTTTCCCAGGTGCCATGAGGAAGCCTCGCCGGAAGTCACGGCAGAATGCCGAGGGCCGGCGTTCCCCATCCCCCTACAGTCTCAAGTGCTCACCCACCCGGGAGACCCTGACCTATGCCCAGGCCCAGCGGATTGTTGAGGTGGACATTGATGGCCGCCTGCATCGGATCAGCATCTATGACCCACTCAAGATCATCACGGAGGATGAGCTGACTGCACAGGATATCACTGAATGCAATAGTAACAAGGAAAACAGCGAGCAGCCTCAGTTCCCCGGCAAGTCCAAAAAACCCTCATCCAAGGGCAAGAAGAAGGAGTCCTGCTCCAAGCATGCGTCAGGCACTTCCTTCCACCTCCCGCAGCCCAGCTTCCGCGTGGTGGACTCAGGCAGCCAGCCTGAAGCACCCCCGCTGCCCGCTGCCTACTATCGCTACATTGAGAAGCCACCTGAAGACCTGGATGCGGAGGTCGAGTACGACATGGATGAGGAGGACCTCGCCTGGCTGGACATGGTGAATGAGAAGCGGCGAGTAGATGGGCACAGTTTGGTGTCAGCAGACACCTTTGAGCTGCTGGTGGACCGGCTTGAGAAGGAGTCATACCTGGAGAGTCGCAGCAGTGGGGCCCAACAGTCACTCATTGATGAAGACGCTTTCTGCTGTGTGTGCCTAGACGACGAGTGCCACAATAGCAACGTCATTCTCTTCTGTGACATCTGCAACTTGGCTGTACACCAGGAATGCTACGGCGTCCCTTATATCCCCGAGGGTCAGTGGCTATGCCGCTGCTGCCTGCAGTCTCCTTCCCGGCCTGTGGATTGCATCCTCTGCCCCAATAAAGGTGGCGCCTTCAAACAGACCAGTGACGGGCACTGGGCCCACGTGGTGTGTGCTATCTGGATCCCTGAAGTCTGCTTCGCTAACACCGTGTTCCTGGAGCCCATTGAGGGCATCGACAACATCCCACCTGCCCGCTGGAAACTCACCTGCTACATATGCAAACAGAAGGGGCTGGGTGCAGCCATCCAGTGCCATAAGGTAAACTGCTACACAGCCTTCCATGTGACGTGTGCACAGCGGGCCGGGCTCTTCATGAAGATTGAGCCCATGCGTGAGACCAGCCTCAATGGCACCATCTTCACAGTGCGCAAGACCGCCTACTGTGAGGCCCACTCGCCACCGGGGGCTGCCACTGCCAGGAGGAAGGGTGACTCCCCCGGAAGCCTCAGTGAGGCTGGGGATGATGAAGGGCTGAAGGAGGGCTGTGGGGAGGAGGAAGAGAAGGAAGAGGTGGAAGAGGAGGAGGAAGATGAAGGCCAAGGTGGAGTAGGCGGCTCCCTCAAGGGAGTGCCCAAGAAGAACAAGATGACTTTGAAGCAAAAGACCAAGAAGGAGCCAGAGGAAGTGGGTCGAGACACGCCCTCCACTGTTCCCTTGGTCACTGTCCCCCAGATACCCTCTTACAGGTGAGCCTGCCTCGGAGGGCTCCCTAGGGACTCATGATTTCTTCTTGGGCTGGTTTTGGCCCTGGGCCAGGCCTCTTTCCCCATGCGCTATTGGTGAACATCTGTTCTCGTCTGCGCCCTCAAATTTCTCCTTTGGACCCTGGGCTCGCCTAGCCTGGTTCGCGATTTTGATTGGGTTCTCAGAACAGTGTCTTTCCTTTGGTTCAAGGTGAGACAAACACTTCAAGTTGCTTAGGAACTCAGGTGACAGGATATCTAAGGAAGTATTTTTCCACAGGGGCACAGGGGCATTTTGGACAGGTAATTCATCATTATTAGGACTGTCCCATGCATTTCTAGATGTTTAGCATCTCTAGTCTTTGCAAATACCAGTTGCATCCCCTCCCTCATTGCTTGGTCTTTGTAACAATCTCAAACACTCCCCATATTTGTTTCTAAAACCTCTACAGTGATACAACTACTTCCAATTGAGAACAGCTGTTTTAAGGGGTCAGTATGGGTTTCTACTGTCCAGAAAGCTTGGTTCTGGGAACGATGAGGACGTTGTGTGAGGGGGTGGTGGTGTGGGGAGGACACGCTATTCCTCCTCTTGAGAAGCTTTTAGATTTAGGGGAAAGAGGATCTCTCAGTTCAGGGGTGTAACTAAGCCACCTTGACCCCTGCTGAGTGTGTAGAAAGACCAGTGTACCTGTTAAACCATCAGAGAGGTAGGTAGCTGGAGCCGTTGGAGGGATGGGGGGTTGGCAGAGAAGCAACCCGGGTCCACAGGGTGATGTTAGAGCAAGAAGAAATCTTGGAGATTATTCATCTAATATAGTCCTTGCACCTTCTCCCACACCCCCAGATGAAGAAACTGCGGCCACGGGAGGTAAAGTTGTTCACTCCTTTATTCATTCGATGAAATATTTATTGAGCACTTACTATATGCCAAGTCCTGTTCTAAGGGCTGCAACCAGGTGAAAAGCAGCAGACTGAACAACAAGCTGGGGCTCATGATGCCTCTAGGTTCTGTACCTGCTGTCTCTCTCTCTCAATGAGAAGGATAGGGAGAAAGGAGCACTGGAGGGGAATGCAGAGTGAGTTCTATGAGGGGAACAGGCAACCAGACTTCTCAGTCTGAGAAGAAGACACAAGAGTGGAGCAGGTCAGGAGGGAGAGGCTCTTGTTGCAAACCATGGCTTGAGTTAGAATTCAGTCGATTGGAAATGTATCATCTAGGCACAGAGCTGTTCTAGGCGACCCTCTTCCCTGAGGTGAGTGGGTGAATGCTTAGTCCCCATCTGTAGGGTGGTGGTGTCCTGGGCTTGACGTTTTGTCAGTTTGCTCTTGTCCATGTCTCTTGCAAGCGGCCAGCATAGCTTGCTGGCTAAGATCCAGACAGACCTGCCTTTGAATCCTGTTTCTGTCACTAACTATCTGCGTGACCTTTGGCAAGTTACGTAACTTCTTTAAGCTGTAGTGTATTTATCTGTAAGTGAACCTACCTCAAGGGTGTTGTGAGAAATAAATAAGTAAAGCACTTAGCACAGTGCCTGGCAAATAGTAAACGCTCAATAAATAGTGGCTGCTGCTGCTGCTATTTTTTTATTATTATTCTTTCTCCTACCTGCACAAATGCTATTGGGACCCTCCATGGCCAAGAGGTTGTAGGGTGGGCGGGGGGCTGCCTGCATCTGGGCAGGTGTGCTTGGCATGGGCATTGGTGGGGGGATCTGTCCTTTGGGGAAAGGCCCAGGCCTTCATTTTGTAAGCTTGGCTTTGGAGCAGGAATGTCTGACCGTGGAAAGGCCCAGGCCCAGGTGTGCAATGTGCAGTCCAAGAGGCCCATCCATCCTCCTTAGGTTCCACCTGGTTGTTCAGCCCTGTTTATCTTTCAGTGGAGTGAGGTGAAGAGAAAAGCGACGGAAACACCACAGGAGCACTGAAGTCTTGCTTACCTGGTAGATATACAGCAAGTTATAGCAGAGAGATCGTGGATGCAAACCCCACCCAGCTCCACCACCTTAGTAGCTGCGTTAGTGACTCGGACCATTTATTCAGCCTCTGTTCCTAAGCTGCCTGTCCATCTTTTGTAACACAGGAATGATGTCAGCCACCTTTCAGTATGGCCATTAGGATAGAGGTTGTAGGCTCTCATTAGTTCCCTTCCTGCCCCTTTCCCTTCCCCCCACACGCTACTGGCTTAAATCCTGACCTTAAAACTTCTCTTTTAGGGTAGTTTAGCCAGCTAAGTTTTCAAGATTCTCCAGCCTCTCATACCTTTACATCCATTTTTTTAAAAATTTGACCCAGAAGTAGACATTATTAGGCTGCTGAGGTTTTTAATGAAAACCCAGAGGTCAGACAACTCCGAGGGATTGCTTTTGGCTCGGAAAGGCGTAGCCTGCTGTACTCCTACTAGTTTTCCTTCCAGCTTGGCCGTGGACTACTACCCCCTGGTCTGGTGGGACCCTCAGCCATAGGAAATAGTGACCACATTGTCCAAAGCTTACTCAAGTTCCTGTTCTCTTTCGCTGCCTTTATCAAAAGGAGGCTGGGGGTGTTGGGGCACAGGCCTGGGTTTCTCAGGAGCCCAGGCGCACAGGAAACGGTTTCTGGGAGAGGGTTCTTTTGGAGGACTGCAATGCGGGAGGGGGAAGGTCAAGTGAAATATGCTGAATCTGAGCTGCTTAACTTTGCTGTCCTTCTCAAGCCTGTCTCTGAGGTGAGGCACTTAGCCACTTTATTCTGTCTTCCTTTGTAAGGTTTAGAAATGAACCAGGGTCTGGCTAGGAGGCTGTAATCTGGGCTGCCCACTGACCCTGTCTTTCACTTCCCTGTGCCTCTACTCAAGGTTGAACAAGATCTGTAGTGGTCTCTCCTTTCAGAGGAAAAACCAGTTCATGCAGCGGCTTCACAACTACTGGCTGTTGAAACGGCAGGCACGGAATGGTGTCCCTCTCATCCGGCGCCTGCACTCCCACCTGCAGTCCCAAAGGAACGCCGAGCAGGTGGGTGAAGTGGTGATCTGGAAGTGGTGGGGTGCAGGACGTGGAGTGATGGTTTGGGTAGCCCCCCGACCCCTCTGTGGAGCTTTTGCCTCTAGGTGGTCTATCCCAGGAACAACCTCCAGCACTGCAGAGCTCTTCACATCAGACAGCAGCCCCTGGATGGGAGAGGCTTGACTTTGGAGCCCATTCTAGGGGAGACTGGAGAGCAAGCCCAACTTTCTATGCATGTGGGGAAATCCTTTAGATGTGGCAGGAAGGAAGAAGTGGGCCAGGCAGCCATGTAGAAAAGGTGCACTTTCCTTAAGACACTACACTGCCCTCCTCCAACAAATGTTTCATGGAAAATGTACCATCTAAGTTGTAGTACACATCCTGCCCAGTCGTGATGTCCCTTTAGCCACTAGCAACGGGAGATGCTAGGCGTTTAGTGGTTTCTGAGAAGGTGGAGGCCCCCTGAGAGATTTTCTAAACATCCTTACTTCTAGCTCCCTCTTCACTTGCTCCACTACTTCCACCTTTAAGTATTCCCACTCTGCCTCTCCAGGTATGAAGCAAGCCTTCACATGACTAAGGCGCCCCCTGATTTTCCTTTTGCCTTCTGTAACTGAAGCCCTGAAGTGCCGTCTGTATCTCATCCCTTCTCAAAATGGTCCATGTGCTCCCCTGAAGCCTCCCTCTACGGCATCAGTGACCTCTTCCCAGTCCAGCAAGTCTGTCCTCAGATTCTCATTTTATTTGACCATTGAGCTACATTTGACACTATGATCACCTTGACTTAGAGCTCTGTGACACCATTTCTCACCTCCTCCACCCCCAGGCTGTACCCTGTGCCCATCCCACTTACATCTTGATGGTGACATTCCCAGGGCCTCTGCTGCCTGCCTGTTTGCTTGGAGAACTTGTCCACTCATAGTTGTAAATAATGGGCAGCAGCTCCAGGTTCTCATCTTGTCCTCATCTGTTCTTTCTACCCTTGGTCCCTCTAGGGCACAGGAACTATAGACGCTCACGTAGATGTTGTTTCTTGTAACTCAACTATTAGAAACTGAATTCGTTATCTCCCTTCTTCTCAGTAAACATATTGCCCCATTATTGTCATGAAGCCTTCTCCCTCCTGACCTCAGAGGTTCCCCACCTTGGAGTTACTTTTAACTCTTCCCTCCATAACAAGCCACAGTCAGTCATCCCCTGAGCTCTTTGGGGGTATTTCTCAGTATATGGCCCTTGGTCTCCATTCTCCAGCTACCCTACTCACCCATGTCCCCTTAACTTCAGTAGCAGCTTTTTGGTGATCACTAGCCTTTAATTCTTTCTTTGCTCTACAACTGGTAATGACTCACACACCATTTTCCATCCTGTCACTTCCATTTCTAGAATGTTCCCTCTCTCCAAGCAGGTCTTGTCCAGGCTTTTGCCTGGCATTTGAGGCTTCTTGTCAGCTGGATCCTGGGTCTTCCTTGGCTTTTGTAGTTCTCTAACCTCTCTGCTCTGGCCAGCCCCTTTTTCTCACAAAGCAAAGAATCACTAATTCTGCCTCCACACTTCTGCCCTGTGGTCCCTTGGGTTCCACACAAGGCATTCCTTGCTGCTTTATTCATCCATGTCCATCACTCCATGTGAAAACCTAGTAAGACTGCCTCCCCCAGGAAGCCTTCTCTGACCTTACCCCAACCCACTCAGATCCCCTCTTATTTTATATCCTCTCAGCATTTTATATTCAGCCTATCTGATCAGTTTTTGTTGTCTTTATGCTACTATGCCCTGTGCGTCAAACCCTGAGCCTCTTCCTTCCCCAACCATGCTGTAACCTCTTCTAGGGCTGGAATCATGTTTTTGTGGTGGTGGTGGTGTTTTAAGTATGTCAGTCAGTACAAGTTTGTAGTCACCACAACTTGATTTCTAGCCAAGTTGAAGCTCTAGGGTTAAATTCTTTCCACCCTGAGGTGTCTGTTAGCTTCTTTCTGAAATTTTTTCCAGCCCCGAGGGGCACAGCTGCTTTCTGGTGTCCCCAAGGGTAAGGGGAAGCTGTCCAGATCTCACCGCAGCCATGGTTCTTGTGCTGCAGTGAAGAAACATTGTTATACAGTCAGGGAAGCACAGGAGGCAGGAATGGGGTAGAGGGGGTGGAGGGCTCTCAGGGACTGTGGGTCAAGAAAGGGGTTGGGGCTCTTAGTTGCCGAGGTCCTGTGAGGCTCCAACAGGGAGAGGACATCGGGCGGGAAGGCGGCCCCTAGCTCCCCCTCTTTCCTTTCCCTCCCCCCCTGCAGCGAGAGCAGGATGAGAAAACGAGTGCAGTGAAGGAAGAGCTGAAATACTGGCAGAAGCTCCGGCATGACCTGGAGCGGGCGCGGCTGCTGATTGAGCTGATTCGGAAAAGAGAGAAGCTCAAGCGAGAGCAGGTGAGGAGCTCCGAGCCCCAGGGCTCTTGTTCAAGAACTTTTTCTTCTACCGTCAGTGTTATCAGGAGACCTGGAGCCTCTGCCTGGTGTCAACTTGCACCCCTTCCTTCCTACCCAGTATGATGCACCCCAAGGCCTGCCTTCTCTGTGTTGGGTGCTGCTGATGACTTCTAACTGGGAATCCAACTTCTGGTGGCCTCAGGCATAAGCTTCACATCATATGCCTGGGCCCAACCCTAGAGTTTGTGACTCAGAGACTCTCAGGGGGAGCCTGGCCTGGATTTTAGAAAGCTGCTCAGGCTACTCTGATAGGCATCGCCTCTGACCTTGGAGCTCCTTGGAGGGTTCTTACTAGGCCCTTAAACACTATGGTACCGAATCATTTAAATTTCCCAACCTCTACTCAAGGAGATCCTCAGCCTCTACACGTGGGGAATGTTGAGATAGGTAGTGTAGCACAGGGGTTAGGAAGATGAACTGTGGCACCAAACTGCCTCGGTTTATATCCTGGATCTGCCATTTACTACTCGTGTGACATTGAGTAAGTTGCTTAATCTCCTTATACCTCAGTTTCCTCGATTGTAAAATGGCAGTGATAATAGAACCTATCCCCTAAGGTTGTGGTGAGGTTTAGGTGACTTGGATGTATAAAGATCATAGGACAGTGCCTGGCACACAGTAGGCTTTATAGTGTCAGTTGCTATCATCCTAATTATTATTGATACTGTTTGCTTCCCCGCAGTGCTGTACACATGGTAGAGAGCAAATATTATTAATTGAATGGATGATGAGCCAAAACTATTCTCTCTGGTTCAGGAATAGCAGCTGTTACTCGCATGCTTCAGAGGCCTGGGTTAAAGATGTTCCTTTCTCTCTCTGAACTCCCACTTCGCTGTTCAGCCCCAGCACAAGCCCTTCTCTTACAGGCCTATAGCCTGAGTTTCCACCTCTGAGACTGGGCAGCTCTTGCCATACTTAGCATGGGTGGCCATGGAGGACATCCTAGGACCTTCTCCATGGATTCAAACTGTCTGCCATGCCAGGCCTGGATCCACAGCTGAGCTTTCCTTCCAGCCTCTGTTTCAGAGGAATGGAAGGGAAAAGGAAGCAGGTAGGCCAGAATGTCGTAGCCGAGAGGCAGGAACTTTTCATAGTCTAATCCATGGCTTCCCAATCTTTTCAGTTAGGGCACACATAGAATATAACATTTGTACAGCATACTACTGTAAATATGTGAGGCTGCCTGCTTCCTGAGGGGGTGAGCCTGGAGGTCCGGTCACCCCAGGCTAACCCAGACACCCCAAGGGCCAGTGGGATCAATATCTCAGCACACTAGGTGGGAATTCTAGCCCCAGGAACACTGTATCATCAGTGTGCTCTTTGGATAGAGACCCCGGTTCAAATCTTGTGTCTTTTCTAACCAGCTTATCTTGGGTTCATGACAGCTCAGTCATACTCTTCTCAAGCCTCAGATTCCATATTTGTGAGATGGGGATAGTAAATTTCTCCTTCAGAGTTAGCTGAGGTAATGTAAGTAGAGAGGCAGTGTGGCATAGCCATCCAGAGCACACGTTGTGGAACCAGACTGTCTGGGACTAAGTCCTAACTCTGCCCCTTATTAGCTGTGTGACCTTGGACCAGTCAGTACTTAGTCTCTGTTTCAGTTTCCTCTTCGTAAACTATCTGATCTCTACTTACCTCATGTACTCACTTATTTACATAAAATGCTTAGAATGTTACTTGGCACTTAGTAAGGACTATAGACATGTTAACTATTATTACAGTTGACCCTTGAACAATGTGGGGATTGGGGGTGCTGTCTTCCTGTACAGCTTAAAATCCACATGTAACTTGACTCCCCAAAAACTTAACTGCTAATAGCTTACTGTTAAACAGAAGTCTTACTGATAACATAAACAGTTAATTAAAGTATATTTTTGTGTGTTATGTATATTATATACTGTATTCTTACACTAAAGTAAGCTAGAGAAAAGAAGATGTTATTAAGAAACTCATAAGGAAGTGAAAATACATTTACAGTATTTATTGAAAAAATCTGCATATAAGTGGACCTGTTCAATTCAAACCTGTGTTATTCAAGGGTCAACTATATAGTTATTGTTACTCTAAGTTTTGGTCTGTGCTTGACACTCAGGAAACATCCACATAGTGGTAGCTGTTGGTGTCATTATTTCTAGGCTGTGGGTTGGATGATAGCACCTCATAAACTGGTCAGCTTAATATCCTGTGAAAATTTGTTATACATGATTAGTGAAAGTCAAGTTATCAAGAAAAAGTTCCATGCCTCTTTGCGGGGGAGGGGGAGGGGGGGTGTCCTGATCTCCCCCCACCTCCCCACAGGTCAAGGTGCAGCAGGCTGCCATGGAGCTGGAGCTGATGCCATTCAACGTTCTGCTAAGGACAACCTTGGACTTGCTGCAGGAGAAGGATCCCGCACACATCTTTGCCGAGCCCGTCAACCTGAGTGAGGCAAGTACCCCACCCCCCACCCCCCTTCCCGAGCAGTGAGCTCATCTTGAACTGGAAATGATCTGAGTAACCCAGGAGGGGGTTGGGGCCCAGGGTGTATAAACCCTGGGGCGTCGGCAGGGCTAATAGACTTATCCATGGTGAGGAATCAGTGGGTCAGGGTGGGCCAGGGCCCTGGGCTCGGAGTGAGCTCGGTGTGGCCAGACCAGGAAACGGGGAAACAGCAGTGCCGGTGAAGGGTGTGCCTGTTTGGCTAGTAAATGGTTGTTGTAATTGTACAGGTTTTATATGTTTAGGTTCCAGATTACCTGGAATTCATATCCAAGCCAATGGATTTTTCTACCATGAGGCGGAAGCTGGAATCCCATCTGTACTTCACCTTGGAGGAATTTGAGGAGGACTTTAACCTTATAGTTACCAACTGCATGAAGTATAATGCTAAAGACACAATTTTCCACCGAGCAGCTGTCCGCCTGCGGGACCTGGGAGGGGCCATCCTGCGGCACGCCCGGCGGCAGGCAGAGAACATCGGCTATGACCCCGAGAGGGGCACCCACTTGCCCGACTCACCCAAATTGGAGGACTTTTACCGCTTCTCCTGGGAAGACGGTGAGAAGCCTGGACGGGTGGGGAGGAGAGAGGCCAGGAGGAGACCCGGGAACAGAGCCCAGAGAGCCAGGGATCGGGGTGGGCCTTGGGGCTGCAGGGTAGACTCCAGGAGCAAAGCTGGGGGGAGGCACAGGCTGGAATACACCTGCTTGTGGCTACAATAGTTGCAAGGATTAAAGTTTAACTCATTCACTGAGCACTTCTTGAATGGTAGCACTTCCAGCTGTCTGAAAAGCTGAAGCCTCACTGGGGTCTTCCTCTCCCAGACCCCTCTGTGTGGCATTGGAGCATGGGGCACGGGGAATGCAATGCTGGTGTATGTGTGGCTCTTTCAGAAGAGCGCAGGTAGAGGACCAGAACACGGCATTGCCTCTGAGCCCCGTGCTCTTCCTGCCCTGGCTGTCTGCTTCTTGATGGCAACAGCCAGTCACTCGGGCTAGGGGATTGCCAAGCTGCCTCGTGCCTGCTCCATGGAGCCCATAATTGTGACTGTGAACTGCTTCCTGCAGATGTTTCCCAGATTCTGACCTTGTCCCTGTGGTTGCCCTCCGGCCTGCAGTGGCGCCAGGGCCAAGCCCCCACAGTGATGCTGCTGGAAGCCAGTGGTCCAGGCATTCCAGGAGAATACTTTTCATCCGAAGGACTCAGCCCTTCCCCCTTGCCCTGGGCTGTCAGGTCCTTCAGCCCCTTCTGTCCTCCCTTCTCCCTGGCAGTGGACAACATCCTCCTACCTGAGAACCGGGCCCATTTGTCCCCGGAGGTGCAACTGAAGGAGCTGCTGGAAAAACTGGACCTGGTGAGTGCCATGCGGTCCAGTGGGGCCCGGACCCGCCGCGTCCGCCTGCTGCGCCGGGAGATCAATGCCCTCCGGCAGAAGCTGGCACAACCGCCGCCACCACAGCTGCCCTCACTGAACAAGACTGTGTCCAATGGGGAGCTGCCAGCAGGGCCCCAAGGGGATGCTGCTGTGCTGGAACAGGCCCCGCAGGAGGAGCCAGAAGACGATGGGGACAGAGGTGAGACAGTCACGGGCAGGCCGGGTGCTGGGGAGCAGGGTAAGGGAGGAAGGGTTAAGCTGAAATCCCACAGTAGAAGCGTCGTTCCCTGAGTTTAGGTCTGACCTTTGTGGGCAAGCAGAAACCCTGGGAGGGGTCACACGTCCATGTATACCCAAGGATGATATTCAAAACATGTAACAAGCAGGAGAGACCAGAATTTATCAGTTAGAATAGATATTGACTATTATATTAGAGTGGACTCCTGGGGGGCCAATGATATGGATATTTAGTTACTGGATTGTGGGCAGGCTCAGAGTTTCAGATGCTAGGGCCCAGTAGCTATTTACTAACCAGTAAAGAAGTATTTCAGTGTTTTACACCTGACATGGTCCTATTATACATACCAGTTATATGTTAGATCACCTTATACCACCATGTAGAGAGGCCCTCAAAGCAGCTTAGGTTGTGCTGTGGGGCACAGAAAAGAAAGACCCTAAAGATGGTCCGAGCTCTCAAGTTACCTCATGGGTTTGACCCCAGCTGGCTGAGCCTACAGGCCCATCCCAAGCAGAAAGGCCACACTGCAGAAGACAGCTGGAGAAGTGATTTCCAGAGACTCAGGGACCTTAAAGCTGAGCTGCTTTCCATTCTCCCCACTTCCCTGGGGACAGAATTGTCTACCCGCTACCTGTCCTTGGATCTGAGCCGATGGCTTGGGATGGCATGTCATCCACACAGTTCAAAAGTTTGGGAGTTATCTCCAGAGGATAGGGAGCCAAAGGGCAAGAAATGGCCCGTTTTATTTTAGGTTGGCAGAGAATGAGGGCATGGCTGAGAGGTCACAATTGGGATTAGAGGGCTTCATGTCCATTGGGATTCTTCCCAACTCCCCACGTGGCAGGCAGGATGCCACTAGTGCCCCCACTCTTGGGCCGTGGGAGCGCAGTCGTGCCCAGTGGCCTGGCTGCAACAGCTTCTCCTAGAGCAGCGGTTCTCAACCTGTGGGTTGCGACCCCTTTGGGGGTCAAACGACCCTTTCACAGGGGTCGCCTAAGACCATAGGAAAACAAAAAGATACTTACATTATGATTCATAACAGTAGCAAAATTACAGTTACAGAGTAGCAACGAAAATAATTTTATGGTTGGGGGTCACCACAACATGAGGAACTGTTAAGGGGTCGCGGCATTAGGAAGGTTGAGAGCCGCTGTCCTAGAGGGTTTCCGACAAAATTCCCAAGGCTCGCCTCCCAGAGATTCCGATTAGGGACGTCTGGGATGTGGCTTGGAAGGCTTAATTTTTACAAATGTCAAGGTGGTAGGTGAACAGACATGTTTGGGAACCACTGATTAACTTACTTGGTCTCATTTTTCCGTATCTAAACTCTTTTTCTGCTTGTCCTACTTGCTTCACTTAAAACAAAATACAACAAAAGTTGGGAAAGCACTTGAGTCTAATGAGAGTTGTAGACCCCTAATCTATGAGCTGAGACTTACCTAATTGATTAAACGGGACTTCCAGCTTTCTTGGGTGTAGAGCAGTAGTTTATAACCCTCATGTCATCAGACTCACCTGGTAAGCTTAAAAATAAAATACCCCATCTTTATAGGTTTGGCTTCATTTGGTCTGGATGGGACCTTGGCATTGAAATTTTTAAGAAATTTCCTAGGTGATCCTAATGCAAAGCCAGGGTTGAGAACTACTAGTGCTGATAAAACTTAGTCCGATATTCTCTTTATCTGATCTCTGAAACCTGGATTCTTTTCAAGCCTTATAACAGCCCACGCTTTTGTTCTTGGTCATCAGTGTCATTATCTGGCTTGTAGGGGCAGACTTTTTCTAAAATGTTCAAGCAGGTTCTCTTTTTCTCTAACAGATGACTCCAAACTGCCTCCCCCACCAACCCTGGAGCCCACTGGGCCTGCACCTTCCTTATCTGAACAAGAATCCCCTCCGGACCCCCCCACCCTGAAACCCATCAATGATAGCAAACCTCCAGGCCGATTCCTAAAGCCCAGGAAGGTAGAAGAAGACGAGCTCTTGGAAAAATCACCTCTGCAGCTAGGGAGCGAGCCTTTGCAGTGCCTGCTCAGCGACAATGGCATCAATAGACTGTCCCTTCTGGCCCCTGACGCCCCTGCCGGCACCTCCCTCAGCGGTGTGGGCCGCCGCACCTCAGTCCTCTTCAAGAAGGCTAAGAATGGGGTTCAGCTGCAGAGGAGCCCAGAAAGGGCCCTGGAGAATGGCGAGGACCATGGTGCAGTAGGCTCCCCTGCCTCTCCCGCCAGCATCGAGGATGAGCAGCACTCCCGGAAGCGGCCGAGGAGCAGGAGCTGTAGTGAGAGTGAAGGGGAGAGGTCCCCCCAGCAGGAGGAAGAGACAGGTGACCCCACCTGTGACTTGTCTCGCTGCTTCTCATCTGCTTTCCTGCTTTGCCTTGCCAGCCGCCACCTTCCCCAGTCAGCTGCCTCCCAAATGACCCCTGCAGATGCCACTAGTAGCATGGAGGGCTTTGTAGCTCACAGTTGGGCCTGGCGCATGAGTAGTGGCCTGGGAAATAGGCTGTGAGCAAGCATTTTGACAGGGCTAGGTTGTGTCTGGGGCTGTCTTTGGCCTGAGGGAGATACAAAGCTAGATATGGTAAAATGGGTCCTGTCTTCATTTTGGTTCATTTATTCATCAGATATTTATATCAGGCATTATTTTAGGTACTTGGGGGGGAAAAAATCTCCTCCTTTGGAGGAGAGACAGACTAAAAACAAATGAGTGAATTGTATCTTGTATTAGAAGTGATGCAGAAAAATCCAGCAGGGAAGGGGGATAGGAGATTCTGGGGTGCTGTTAGAGAGGATGACCCAGGGAGGCCTACAAGGAGATGACATTTGAGTAAAGATCTAAAGGAGTTGAAGGTGTGAGCTATTGGTGTATCTGGGGGAAGAACGTTCCACAGAGATAGACCAGCAAGTGTCCAGGCCCTGGGGGTGGGAACAGCAAAGAAAGCAGCAGAGTGAGCCAGGGGCTGGTCAGAGATGGAGTCCCAGAAGTAGGTAATGGGGGTTCGATCACTGAGGAATCCTTATTCCATGTCCAGCACCAGCTGGGCACTGGCGGCGAATAAGTCAGACTCAGTTCCAGCTCCAGAAGGGTTCAGTATAGTGAGGAGACTGGATGGTCTTCTGAGCTGCCGAGATGTCACAGAGTGGACAGTATGTGGTTATATGTCAGCTGATAGCACTGTTGGAGGTGTTGGGAAGGCTTCATGCAGAGGTGATGCCTAAGCTGGCTCTGAGGGACGAGGGTAGAATAGAAAAGAGTAGACGGGACCGAGGGCTCAGGTCCGGGTTTGTGGGAACAAGGACAGAATCCCTGTGAGGGACAGTTTGGAGAGGAGCTCCCCAGAATGTCAAGAGCCACGGCTAGGTGGGCAGGTGGGCCTGGATGGGCAGGCCCTCCATTGCCAGACAGGCATTGCATCGTGGTGGGATACGGAAGGCCAGCTCGCTTGGTGGGGTGGGGCCTGTGCTTTACTGTGGCTGCTCATGTCCCTTTGTGTGGTGGCTTTGAGCTGTGTGGCCAGCACGTGCTTTTCTCTCTTCCTCCCTAATACTGTCTTCCTACCAATACCCTCCCTTCCTGTCTGGCCCAAGCTTCCCTGTAGCTTAGGGCAGTAGGTTGGTATATAAGGCAGGAGCTTGAGGCCCGGAGTTGACAGACCTGAGTTCAAATCCCGTCTTTTTACCAGCTGTGTATCAAATCAGTTTCCTTATTTCTAATATGGGGCTGATGATACCTACTTTGCAGGGCTCTCAGGATTGGAAATAGTCTGTGTAAGGCCCTGGCACACAGCAGTAGATGGTAGCAGTTATTATCATTGTCATCCTCTCAGCTGTATGTGGCACAGCCAAACAGCACTGAGAACACCACTAAAAACACAAAGTCCTGCTATTGGGTAGCAGGCCTGGGCATCAGGCTCACTGAACCTGAGAGGGCTCATGCTTGGGGACACTGCTAGAATCCTGTCCTCCCCCGCAGCCCAGCTGCCTGGCGCTCAGGAATGCTTGTCCACAACCTTTGCCGAGTCCCACAGAGACAGGTGTTGATCCTTCACAGGTGAGGCCCCCGAAGGCACAGCTGGCTTTGGAGATTTAAATTGAGGTCACTATGTTAGAGGCCGAGCCAGGTCAGAGTCCAGACATCTTGGCCCAGATACCTGCTCTGACAGGTGTGACTTGCCCCACAGTTTTCTGGCCAGAGTGTCCTGACTTAGAGGTCTTCACTCGGCTCCCAGACTTGTAGGACCCTGGATGGTGGTTAAGAATTGGGCAGATGGAGAGGAGAGCTGGAGCCTTCACGGGAGATGAGAGTCCTGCCCCTGGAATGAGCAGACAGTCTTCATCTGCCTCCAAACGGCTCCCTGCTGTAAACAAACCTCTCATTCATACTTAATAGCATCCTCCATAAGTAAGAAGGTATTATGTTCACCTCACAGAAGGAAAGGCCATGGCCTAAAGAGGGAACGGGCCTGCATTTCAGAGCTCAGGGAATCCTGACTCCCCATCCCAGGAGGGCTTTAGCTCTGAAAAGTCCCGCCATCCTCAACTCTGACCAGCCCTGCTAGATATCTCTGGATGTGGTTGACACAGCCCTTATCCTGCCCCCACCTCCCCTGACACCATCCCAAAAGAATGAAGCTAGCTGCTGCCAGCTGTGTGATGCATAGGGTGTGTGAGTGTTTATCTGAAGAAGCCAGGAGGGTGGGCTCCGCAAGCGGCAGAGGAAACTCCCTGATAATTGAGTCCTGAAATGAGAAGCACATCTAGGACTTGTGAGCCAGCCAGAGTGGGGAAGTCTTGGTATTTCCCTTCGTAGCCAAATGACAGTAACTGGAGTGAGTCTGTGTGCTGTGTTTTCCTTAAAGTAAAACCAGAATATGGGAAGGAAAATGCAGCGTCTACTCCTTGCCCCAGCCAACATTTCCCCCAAACCTGTATCAGATTCCACTGCCAAAGACCCATGTCCCACAGGGGAAGGCACAGCCATTCTTTCCACCTGTCCTCACCAAGCCCTCCCATAGGCTCACACTGCAGCATGTGTGCGGAGAATGGCGGGGTTTCTGCACTCAGGCTCACTCTGTGTGTCCTTGGCAGGTGTGACCAACGGCTTTGGAAAACACACCGAAAGTGGGTCTGACTCAGAATGTAGTTTGGGCCTCGGTGGTGGACTGGCCTCTGAAGCTTGCAGGTAAGAACGCTTGTCCCCAAAGCTCTGTTGGCAGCCCCACCACCTCTCCCTTTATTCTCCTATCGAACCTCCTGCTTATCTCAGATTGTTCTTCCGCCTGCTATTTCCTGAGGCCTCTGGTCTGTAACTCGGGCAGCTCCTAGGAAACAGCATGACCCTTGGCTCTAGGCCTGATCGGACTAGGAGGGAAGGCATGGCACTGAAGCTGTACTGTTTGTGGAGCTGAATTTGGCTCTGGAGGGTGTTGACAGCAAACCTGTATTGCCCAGTGGGGTTAACATTTGAGCCAACTGCCCCACTCATCCCCTGACCCATGCACATAATCCAGCTCGTTCCAGACACGGTTTCGCCTTTTGTCCTTTGGGGCATTGTAGCAATGGCCCCTTTAGCAGTGTGGTGTGGGAATAAGAAATGAGCTGGTAGGAAATCTGGAATTGTCTTTTATTACACAAAGGCCCCAGGTCTTCTACCATCTTTGAGCTGGGAAGAAATGGGTTTCTTTCCCCATTCTTTTACCTGGAGGGAGGATTTCTGAGACCAGACCCTTAAAGTTTCCTCTGAGTGCAAGAGTTTATTAAATCCTGCTCTGTGCTGTGTGTGCTGCAAGACACCAGGGAGTGTGGGGCTCCTAGAAGTGGGAGCCCCTCAGTGCCACAAGGGAAAAATGACTTGTCCTGAAGGCTGACTTCATGGTCCCTGCGCATGGCTGCTAAGTGGATCCTGGGTTCCAGGTGAGGGGGAAGGGGGAGGTCCCAGGGCAGCACGAAAAGATTATGTGTCTAAAAAAAAGCACCTTCAAGTCAGGTTGGGTGTACAGCGGTTCTGAACCTTTCACAGGGGTCGCCTAAGACCATCGGAAAACACATATTTTCGATGGTCTTAGGAACCGAGACACCGCTTCTCTATCCATCTCCAGGCTCACATGCAGATACGCCCACATACGAGTACCCGGCGACCCCTGTGAAAGGGTTGTTCGACCCCCAAAGGGGTCGCGACCCACAGGTTGAGAACCGCTATGTTAGGTGCTCACTCTACCCTGGCTGCTGGGCTCCTTGGGGGGGCTATGGGAAGCTGCCAGCTACCGCTGTGGCAGGGCCCAGTTATTGGTGGTTCCTTTGAGGTTTTCCTCCCCACCAAGCCTCAAAAATGCCCTATCTGACTCCCTCCATGCTGCAGCCTCCAGAGATACAGGTGGAGTAGGTGGGAAAGAACACAGTTGCCAGGCATGGAGAAGAAGCAGAGATTTCAGAATCTTGTAAGATGCTTCCAGCCTGGTCCTGGGTAGGAGTTCCTGACTCCCTTCGAAGATCTGGTGCCTGGAAAGCCAGTTAGTTCACTGGGAATGGGGGAGGAGGGGGTTACCGAACTCCCCTCCTAGACCTTGACTAAAGGACGAAGGTGTGCTGGGCTCTTTTTCCCTCTGTGAAGGGCGCTCTTCCCAGCTCTGAGCTAAGAAGTGAGCCAGGCCAGGTTCTAGTTAGCCTGCTGTGTGAGGCAGTGTACCTTCGGGTAGAGCTCCAGTCCAGGGCTCTGATGTCCTGGGGCCCTACTCGGGTAGAAACAATGCCCTTGGAAGGCATTTCCTCTTTAACTTAGCTGTCATCATTGGAATTTCAAGGTTTAACATAGGAGATTCAGGGGCTCCAACTGAAGGGGTTTTTTCCCCTACACTGTGGTGATACGTACATAAAGGAAGCTCTTATTAATATAACTAGAATCATGGAATAATCTCATAATTAGAAAGAACCTTGAAAAACTCCTGGTCACTAATCCCACCCCCCTCCCTACCTTCCCCTTGGTTTATCTGTTCTGGTGATTTTCTGAGCAGGTTAGGGCTGCTCTGTCTATGGGCCACTCGTTCAATTATTAATTGAGCACCTACTGTGAGCCAGGCATTGTTCTCAGCACCGATAGGGTGTCTGTTCTCATGGAGCTTATCTTCTAGAGAGGAGAGATGACTATTAAACCAGTAAACAAAATAATTATAGATTGGGTTTTTTGCCTGGGTCTGGGTAACTTGGCAAGAGGGCTGAAATGCAGGCCATGGCTGAGTCGCTTGGCTTTTCTGTGAAACGGGAACACACAGACCTAGTTTTGGTGTCACATCCCGGTTTATTGAGCTCATCCATCACAGAGCTCATCATGTGATAGTATAACATTAGTAGTTGGTAATATGTGAAGTGAGATACTAAAACTTACTGTTCTTCATATAATAGTTATTATAGAACTGCCATTTATTGAGTGCTTGGTATGTGCTGTACGGAGTGCTTTCTGTGTATTAATCCATTAAATCCTCACAGCAACACAGGGGGGACACAGCCTCAGAGGCTAAGTAACTGGCTCAGGGTCACAGAACTACTGAATAGAAGAACCAGGTGCTGACCCCAGGTAGTCTGGCTCCACAGTTTAACCTCTTAACCCTCTTCTGTTGTATTTAAAGATGTCTTCCCAGATCCACGATATGAACGTAGAGAGGCTTTCCTAATAAAACTACTAATACTTTACATATTTGTAAGACCGCAGAGTTCATAAGCCCAGGGACAGATTTTCGAAGGGTGAGTGGGAACTGAATCCGAAATGTGCACTGGGTGTTATTTGTGTTTTCCCAAATAGGTCTTCCTTTTGACTAGCAGGAGAAAGGCTCCCAGCCTCCTAGTTACTGAAGGATTATGATTCACTGAGTTCTGGCCATGCAGGTGTTCTGTATAAGGCCATGATAAAATCAGTTATGACACAATAAAACAGGAGTATCCTACTCCCCAACCAGTCCTAACCCCGGCCTCCTCTTATCCCACCAGAGGTTTCTTAACGTATTTCTACTCTTCCACAGATTGTTGACCTGCCTTTTAAGCATTTTTTTAGTTTAAAAAAAAATTATATAATGGTGATATTTTTTAAAGTTTGGTTGGAAAGAAGGGCCCAGCCACATCATTGTTGCCCAGAGGCTCCCAGCTATGGTTGTACATTAGAATTGCATTGGGAGCTATTTAAAAAGACTGATGCCTGGGCAGGTTCCAGTTATCCCATTACTCTGCTATTACTATTCTCATTTTTGCTTATTGCCTTCTAGTCTTTGTCTGATATATATATTTTTTACCTCTTTGCAGTAGCCTTGTTAAAAAAAACACCCATCTCTATCTAAGAAAAATTTCACACATGTGAAGTGGAAGTGAGAAGTGGATTTCTTTTTCTGATTGAAAAATGTCTTTTCTAACTCTTATACCTATCCTTTATAAAAAATTTGAAAAACAGTCAGATTTTTATACCTCCAAAAGATAAATTGGTTTCTAAGGAACAAGCAATGTGAATCAGAGCCAAGGATTCTGGGCAGATGTGAGAAGGGTCCTCCTCACAGCCCCTCTGCTTAAACTCGGAAAGGATTGACAAATGCCTGGGGTGACCTTTCCTCTGGATGAAGTCCAAGGTCCCCAAGCAGGGGAGCAGACATCTCTTGCCAGGTTCAGCCCTCCCACATGAATGAATTGGTTGCTCAAAGCCTTGTGAGAACTTTCTGGTCAGAAGTGTATCATGGCTAGTATGAGTTTTTAGGGAAAGGTGAGAAACCATTGTCCTCGAAGGGTTTTGCAGCTCCACTCCTGTCATCCATGGGGAGCAATAATGGAGTTGTGAGTCATTGAAATTGCTTATTTCAACCCCTCTCCTTCCCTGCTCTGTATGCAGTGGTCTGATACCCCCCAAACGCAGCCGTGGGAAGCCAGCCCTGTCTCGAGTGCCCTTCCTGGAAGGTGTGAATGGAGACTCTGACTACAATGGTTCAGGTGAGGAATGGTGTAGAGGTGGATCGGTGAGGCGGGGTGGGTGGGGGCAGGCTTTGCAAAGAACCAGCTCTGTGGGCTGCAGCCAGCCAGACCTTGAGGTCCCCCAAACCCTCGGGCACTGGGCAGGGACACGGTCCTCCCACCCAGGTCATTCATATTCTTTGTTTTTCTTTTAATTCATCTTAAATTTGAATTGGTAATACATGCCCATGGTAACAAAAATCAGAAAGACACAAAGGATGCGTTAATGAAAAGCCAGTGCTCCCGTCCCTACAACAACCACTGTTAGAAGTTCTTTTGTGTCTTTTCAGATGTAATCCATACATATACAAGCGAAAACCTGTGTGTATATTTAAGAGAGTGAGTAGAGAAGCCTATATACACATGTTCCTCTAAACCATACTTTTTGTGTTCAGTTAATGATATATCTTAGAGACGTTTCTGTGCTTTTTATCGTCTGCCTAGTGTCCCATTTTACAGGTATGCCATCGTGTACAGATGGACATTCAGATTATTTTCTCCTATTTATTAGAGTCAACGTTGCCGTGAGCAACCTTGTACATAGATCATTTTGTATCTGTGGGGAGTATATCTGTAGATGTGGAATTGCCTTATTGAAGGAAGTGTGCACTTGTAATCGAGATAGATACTGTCAGTCTGCCCTCACTGGAGTCATCAGGGATAGCCTGTATCACCGAATCTCACACATAACCCTGTAATTTCATGTGATCCAGTGACGTCAGCCTTCCCCTCGTGAGACATGCTACTCCAGCTGGTCCAAACCATGAAATACATGGTTCTTGTCTCCTTAGACCAAGGGAATAAAGGGCAGGGCAGGGCCAAAGAAGGGGGCTGGGTGGTGCCCAGGTGGGGCAGGTGCAGGGTGGGCTGTCCTCTGAGCGCTCTGTCCAGCCCTCCCTTGGCAGGTGTGCACTATCTGGCCCTGTCTTTGAAGCTTTCATCACACACAGGCTTCAGGGCTTCTCTTTCCCTCTTTTCTTTCTCAGCTGCTTGATCTTTCCTTAGCACCAGTAATTCTCCTGTATGTGTGTTAATGAATGCACGCGTGCGTGTGTCCTTGCTGTCTGTCTGTGTCAGCGCCCAGGAGGCACGCCTCATGTCTGGATGCGTTTGTGCAGCATCTAACACAAAACCTGGAGGGGGTGGCACATACTCTGTGCTCCGGTGGTGACATTTTATTCTTATTTTAAAAACCACATACTTATTCAAATGATGCTGAAGGAAATTGACCTCCCACTGTTCCATCACCTTAACACAGTTGTCTTCATTTCTCTGTGTTTGTTGCCTTCTGTTTATTTCAGGCACGTTTTTTAACAAAAGGCTGATCTAAAGCACATGCTCTTTTGTATTCCTTTTTCAATGTTATCTCATACTTTTTTCATATTGACATAATCTTTATATATCTCACATTGTTAGAACAGTGTATCTTTCAATGAGTTATAATTTACTTAACCGTTCTATCGTTAGACATTGGGTTATTTCCAACTTTGACATTTTATGTAATATAATGAACCCATATTTTTGTTCAAAGTCCTTTTATTCGTTTTTAAAGTCGTTTTTCTAGACAAGTTCCCAGGGAAGGAATTTACTGGAGCAGATGGTTCATACTTTTTTTTTTTTTTCTTTTTTTTTATGGCTCTTGAGACATACCACCAAATTACATTCTGGAAGGATCGGGCTGGTCTGCAGTTGCCTCAGCGGCACACGATTGCACCAGTTTTCCCACAGCCTGCCTCTTCAGGATTAGATTTTATCTTTTTGTTGTTATTGCTATTGATTCAATAGGTAGAAAACAATGCCTCATGATTAGCAGTACATTTTTTAAAAACTACCAGGGGTCCCCCAAAAAATGTATACACGACTTGTATTCATTTTTTGTTATTGGTGTATATTGAGTATTACAATTTTAATAGTTTTTTCCTTTCTTAAAACATGTATGCATTTTTTTGGCACCTCTGTATAAATGAGGGTGGTAATGTTTCCTTAGAAACATAATTTCCACTCTGAGATTTGTGCCTATTCCCTTGGTTAAGTGTGGTCACCTCCCCATTCCCAGTTTATAGAAGTGCGGGAGTGGGGGGTGGGGGGAGGGGAGGGCCCTCTGTGGGTTCAGAAGCGTTTGTGAAGCACCCATCCAGGTGTGCTAGTTGGTGCATTGGGTGCAGAACAAAGGGAGCTGGAGAGACATGGTGCCTGCCCCCGGCAGGACACCCAGGAGAAGGCTTTTACAGAGCAGGCACATGAAGGACCTGCAGACCTGCTTGGCTCTGCTGAGTGTTGTGCAGCCAGGTGACCTGATGGCCAGGCGTGGCCCTGTCAGAAAAGAATCCATTTAGCAAGTAATATTACTGGGATGTTCCGTGAGCCTCCATCGTGAGGCCTCCCGACTTGGGGAGGCCCGGAGAGCAATCTGTGGCTCTGCTCAAGCTGGGTTATGGTCCTTCTCCCTGGGGCCCTGGTGATGAAACAGTGACATTCTTCCAAGGAACCCCATCCTAGGGTTCTAGCCCAGAGGTCTGCAAACTATAGCCTATTGTAGGGCCCCTGTTTTTGTAGGGCCCCTGAGCTAAGAATGGTTTTTACATTTTCAGATGATTGAAAAATAAGAAGAATGTTTTATAATATGTAAAAATGATAAGAAATTCAAATTTCAGTATCCAAAAATAAAGTTTTATTGGGACGCAGCCTACTCATTCATTTACAGATTATCTATGGCTGCTTTCCTGCTGCAAAGCAGAGTTGAATAGTTGCAACAGAGACCATGGTCCACAAAACCTAAAATAGTTACTCTTTGGCCCTTTACAGAACAACCCCTAATGTAGTCTGAGAACTTCTGAGGAAGGGGCAGGGAAGAGGAAGCATGCAGGGGGTGTTGCTGACTTATTGCTGGGCTGCCCCAGTCAAATGGAGGCCACATGCAGGCCTCCTGGGCACCATTCCATGTCCCCTTCGGGCACTGTCTCCTCCCCTCCCCCACCCCCAGGCAGAAGCCTCCTGATGCCCTTTGAAGACCGTGGAGACCTGGAGCCCTTGGAGCTGGTGTGGGCCAAGTGCCGAGGCTATCCCTCCTACCCTGCCTTGGTGAGTCTGCCCCAGATGCCACCCTCCTTCCTGCCCTGGGCGGTTCTGGCCCCTGCCTTGCCTCGGGGGCTTATCTGATTGGATCAAGCCAGCAGAGTCTGGTGGTAGTCAGGGTGCCTTTAGGTACAGTAGGGAGGGAGGTTTTGCCCCAGCCTTGGGTTGGCCAAACCAGCAAAGCTCCCAGCTTGGGGAGGCAGAGACTAGGGAGGGCCCTTAGGGATTGATTTATTTGCTAATGCATAAAAGTAATGTGTGTTCATTGTAGTAGAGAATTATAAAAGCTGCTCGTCATGCTTAGATGTTTTAGTAAACGTCATGCAAAGTTCTTGAAATACTGAGGAAGGTATGGTTATTTTCATTTTGTAGGGAGAAAACCCGAGGCCCTGTTTGTTACCAATGGTCACCTAGCTATTAAGTGGCAGCGTTGCAGTTGAGCCCAGGGCTTAAAATGTGTGATACCTGTGTTCTGAGCCACCACGTTCAAAATCATCCCCAGCCCCGTCTACTCAGAAATGACCTCCTGGTGCATATCCACTCAGCCTTTCTTTTTTTGTTTAATGCATAACTATGCATATCTATGAGATCATACTCCGTTTAGCCTCCCTTTCGCTTAACAGCACACCGTACATGCCTGTCTTATGCCATTGAACATTCTTACCCATGTCACTTTCATGACTGCATCGTCTTTAGTTGTATGCATGGACTTACCTTATTCTAGTCATTCCCTAGTTGGTCATTTAAATTGTTTTGAATTTTTCTCTGATAAACAGACAGTGACAGACATCATTGTAGCTCTGCCTTTGGGCATGTAATTGTTTCTCTACAGGGAGTTCTCAGGAACGCCTTCGTGGGGCAGCGTCTGTGCAGAACCCTGCTACACATTGCCAAGGTGCCCTGTAGAAAGTTAGTTCTGGTTTATACTGCAGCAGCAGTAGCTGAAAATTCCACTTTTACCACCTTGATTCTTATTTCTTAAAGCTCTTTCTGTATTGGGGAGGTGATG
>NW_017731847.1:643125-652827 GCF_001890085.2 Hipposideros armiger
TTATTTGTGGATTTTTTCAATAAATACACATTTGGCCCTCTGTATCCCCAGGTTTCACATCCACGGATTTTGGTAACCATGGGGGTACTGGAACCAGTTCCCCATGGATACCAAGGGATGACTAGTCAAGTTTCTGGGGAGTCACAAGTTATACATAGATTTTCAGCTGCACGTGGGGCCTGTGCCCCTAACTGCTGTGTTCAAGGGTTAACTGTACTTGCATCCATAGTGAATATACAGTTTTAAATTTCAGGGGGGAGGTTTTTGTTTTTTAAAAAAATGGTTTTTGTTTTTCCATAAAAGTAATGTAGCTTCAATATAGTAGTTTTAGAAAAATAGAGAAAAGCAACACAGATCCCCACCAGTCTAACATGTCAACTGTAAGCGTTTTGCATCGTTCCTTCTATTTATTGTTTATAAATTGTAGCTGTAATAGTGTATGTACACATTTATTATACATGTTAAAGTTTATCACAAGCTTTATTTCCATGCTGTTTTACATTCGTATAACATTTGAGTGAATGGGCCATTGTTTGTTATTTTGGGACACATTTGCCTCTTCTTTAAGAAGGGAGGAGCGTTCTCCTTAAGTGGCAGGCTTACCCACCTTGCTTCTGCCCATGTGGGACATTTCTCACTATCTGCCCCACATGCCAAGGCATGAACCAGCATGTTTAGTCAAGAGAAAACATTGGAGTAGCCCCACTGTCTTGTTTGGTGATCAAGGAAGCTCGGGAGGGCTTGTGTGGTGGTTTTGAGCAGGCCCTTAGCTGCAGTCCCAGGAGGGACTAACAGGCTGGGAGATAAAGAGTTTTGACCTAATCACACAACTGGGGCAGGGTACGTGGTTCATTCTTAGAGTAATCTTGTAACCAGCGCACCTGCTCCCAGCTGCTTGTCTTGGGAGGGATGGAGGGAGGCTGGCAGACACCCAAAGGTAAATATTAATAATAGAGCGATTTATTATGAGAAGACGCCCCCAGAGACAGGGTGTAGAAATGAAGATTGCTCCATCTCTGGAGAAAACTGCTTCCTCAGTGAGTGTCCAAATCTCTCTGGCCTTAGCACATACAGATGATCAGCAGCTGCTCTGGAAGAGGGGCCGTGGGCAGCAGAGACCCAAGCCTTGTTCAGATGCCGGGGTTTAGCCCTGGCCCTGGCCTCAACCAACTACCTTCTCCTTCTGTGCTTGGCATTTCTCTTGTCCGATAGTACCTGTTGGAAGACTTGTGAGCATCAGCAAGAGACTGAAATCAGGTGGTGATGTGTGAATAGCCAGGAGCTCCCGTAACTGTGCTCTGTAGAGCTGTAGAATATTGTGCTGATACCACCAGGCGTCCGGCCCTTGTGGCGCATACAACCTGGAGGACGCCTTCCTCCAGTGGCCCTTGCTTCCTGCCACATCATTCTCCCCTCCAAGCTCAGTCTTCTAGCTTCTCTCTGGTCTTACCATGGAGGTGTCATGAATGTCTCTGGTCCATGCAGCAGGAAGGATGATAGTCAGACAAGAAGGTGGTGGGTGACCAGAGGCTCTGTTAGGGTAGAACCGAAGGGACGGGCCGATGCGGAACCTCCTTCATAGCCATGCTGTCCGGGAAGGCCCGTGAGCATTGGAAGTGAATCGCAAAGGTCCGAAAGGGAAATTTACAGGAAAGCAGTGGCATCCACTCTCTCCCCTAAGGGACATTGGGAGGAGGGAGTTTGCCTGTCTGGCCTGGACGTCAGAGACACCACGCTAAGTTCTGACTCCCCCATGCTGGTTTTCCGATGATGTCTGTTTCAGCTCTGGGCCCTGACATTTTGTGGAACAGGCTCCCTCATCGAAAGATCTGGTTGGCAGGGCCACAGATCAGGACAGTAAGCAGGGGAAATAGCCAGGATTTCCATTTTGGGGAACTGCGGTCATGGAAGAGGGCAGCCCCTCCCTCACTTGTCTGTGGCCTCTCCGAGCCCCTGCATTGCTTTGATGTGGGGGGCTCAGTGGTTCGTCCGGGGGCAGGGTGCCCTGCTCACCCCACCCACCCCCAGCTGAGTGCCATCTCCTTTCCAACCTCCAGATCATCGACCCCAAGATGCCCCGGGAGGGCCTCCTGCACAATGGCGTCCCCATCCCTGTCCCCCCACTGGATGTGCTGAAACTGGGAGAGCAGAAACAGGCCGAGGCTGGAGAGAAGCTCTTCCTTGTCCTCTTTTTTGACAACAAGCGCACCTGGTGAGTGGGTGCTGCTGCCGGGGAGGGTGTGCCAGGGTGCAGGCTAAGGAGCCTGAGCGGGAGGCTGTGCAAGTGCCGACAGGCTGGAGAGACACACGGGCTGTGCACTCAGTCACCCTGCCTCCACCCAGGTGAGGGTGAGGTGTCGCCTGCCAGCAGCTGGCCTGCGCTTGCCAAGTTATAGTAACTTAGTGTTACTAACAACACTGATTGATCGTGTTAATAGTCACTGAGATCACATTCCCTGGGACACACTCTGAGATGGAAATTTGATTCAAAGGCGTTCTGGGGAGAGTTGTGGAATGGGGGATGCAGTGTTGGGCAGAAGAACAGGTTGAACCACAGTGCACTTGCTTCAGTGCACTTGCTTCAGAGCCCGCTGCTGATCTGTGGGGGGCTCATTATCAATGTCAGAAAGTGGGGATGTGCCTTTGTACCCCCATCCACTAGTCAGTGAATGCTGGCTGCCCCGGGGAGTGGATGGCCTTGGGCCAGGTGGCTCCCTTGGTGGAGAGTGATTCCTGGAGAGAACTCAGCGGAGAGCCTGTCAGCTGCCAGCACATCCAGCGGGCGCCAGAATGCAGGCGTCAGTCCTGGGGCGGGGTTCGGGGCCCCGCAGGGCCCACTGCAAGGGGCCTGCTTGCTCCTGTTTACGAGCTCCTGACAGTTTATCTTAGCACCAGCGGGAGCATTCCTCCACCTCCGCTGCTGCAGAATAAGGACGTAGTACCAGCTAATAGAAACGATGATTACTAATAACAGCTACCATTTCTTAAATGTTTACTGTGTCCTTATGTAAATTACTTTACTTATGTGACCTCATGTAATCCTCATTTAAATATTCATTGATCCCCTCCCAATCCATTTTGCAGATGAGGAAGCTGAGGCTTAGAAAGCCAACAGCCCGTAGTCAGAACTGGGCTGCAAACCAAGATCTGGCTCTGAAGCCTGGGCTCTTAGCTACATTAGCTTCACCTGGGAATATTTTTTTTAAAAAACACCAGCTGCAGGCCCCACCCAAGATCAGTTCATGATGCCTGGCATCAGCCCCACTCCCCAGCCCTAGCTCCCTGATTCTCCAAGGTAGACGAGGCTCAGCCCTGCCATGGCCCAGCCAGGCCCAGAGGGCAGCCCATAGGCCTCGCTTGGCTCCTGGTCCTGACAACCCCCCAGCAGACCGAGCACCCTGGGGCCCAGGGCAGGGCCTGACTGCAGCACAGGTCCCTTGGTGGCCTCCTGTCTGGGGCGTCCCAGCCTGCCTCCCTCTGCCTGTCCCCTCCCCTTGGCTCTGCTGGGCCTGGGCAGTGGGCCCTGGGCAGCACCCTTGTGGGACCAGCCCATTATGGCCCAGGCCCCTTACGGCGCTTGTATTCCAGGCAGTGGCTTCCGAGGGACAAAGTCCTGCCGCTGGGTGTGGAGGACACGGTGGACAAGCTGAAGATGCTGGAAGGCCGCAAGACCAGCATTCGCAAGTCGGTGCAGGTGGCCTACGATCGCGCGATGATCCACCTGAGCCGGGTCCGCGGGCCCCACTCCTTTGTCACCTCCAGCTACCTGTAGGAGTGGGGCCTGGCCTGTGCCTGCCCTGCCTCTGTCCCCAGGGACACAGAAAAGCTTCTCCCTGCCCCCGGCCACACGTATGGCCGGCAGCTTCCCCCTTTCATAGCAGGCCAGGGACCGGGCTGTATCCTTTCTGAGGGCGAGGCCCAGTTGTGACCAGCTGCATGGTTCCACTGGCGGGCCTGCTGTGTGCCAAAAACTCCCCCGTGAGCTCCCTCAGGGGCTAGTCCATGGAAGAGCCAGTTAGAAGTAGAAACAGCTGTGAGGCCCGGCGAGGCGATGGGCCTGGCCCCGGAAGGCAAGGCGTCCTGGGCTCTTTTTCAAGGGCGTGCCCGGCCCCTCCACCCCACTCCCACTTAACTACACCTCAGGGCGAGCGAGGCTCTGCCATTGTCCCCAGAGGCGCTGTGGATACTCGGTCCCATGGGGAATCTCACTGAGCTCACCCTNTATTTAACTTTATTGGGAGGACAGTGTGTTTTTCTAGGACCCATCAGCTCCAAGTCTAGTCGTTGTCCTTCAATCTTAGTTATGGGGGGCACAGCCCACCATCCCATGCGGGAGTCAAACCAGCAACCTTGTTGCTAAGAGCACGCGCTCTAACCAACTGAGCCACCCGGCTGCCTATAAATACAAATATTCCATAGATACCCTCCCCTGCTTTTTTGAACAGATAATAACATCCTATAGTAGTGTTTAGCACCCGTTTTTTCTTTTTTCACTTAGTATTTACAGGCAGTCTTTCCATGTCAGTTCACAAAGAGCTTTTCCTTTTCATATAGTCACTCCCTCTTCTTTGGGGTGGGTGTGTAGGGGCTTCTGAACTTACGCAGCTATCCACCCTTCTACAGTGAACAGCTTTGGCCTCAGGTCATTTTGCTTGAGCAGGAACAGCTGTGAGATAACTGCTGACCACACTCGGCACCTTTCATTATATTTTCCCCAAACTTGCTCATAGACTTAACCATAAAAATACTTCTTCCTTCTGTAATCGGAACCCCCTCCCCCAACACTTTCTCCCATAACCTCTGGCTCTCTGGGTATATGAGGTGTGATCAATAAATACAGTGAATATTTAAATTAAAAATATTTATTATAGTAAAAGACACATTGCCATTAATCCCCCTCAAACTGCTCTCACTGGCTTTGAACACACTCATCCCATCGTTCTTGCCACTTTCTGAAGCAGTTCTGGGAGTCCTCTTTCATGAGTGTTTTTAGTTGCACTGTCATGGCTGCCTTGCAGTTCTGAATCGATTCAAAACGTTTACTTTTCATGGTCATTTTGACTTTGGGGAAGAGCCAGAAGTAGCACGGTGCCAGATCTGGTGAATAAGGTGGATGAGGACACACCATAATGTTTTGTTTGTTTGTTTGTTTGTTTTTTATTGGGGAATTGGGGGATGGGAACAGGGCTGGGGAATTGGGGGATGGGAACAGACAAGTTGCTGTCGTTTTTTGTTCTTCAGTCTAGTTGTGGAGGACGTTGCTTCACTGGCCCAAGTTGGCACCATCATTGCGCTCTTCCCAGNCCCCCGCCACCATCACCCATTCTTAGCCCTCGTCCCCGTCCCACATTCTGCTCCTCTGCCCACTGTTTTTCCCGTGTTCTCTTCCTTGCTTTCTCTTGTGCCAAACTGACAGAAACCATCCCCAAACTGCTCTTTTTCTTTTTATGGCTCATTCCCTTTGAGGCCAGCTGCTATGCTAGGTGGGTGCCTCCGCCTGGCCCCTCAGGGCGGAGCAGAGGCCAGCGTACCCCTTGGGTGACCCTGCCCCCCGCCTTCTCCCCACCCGCCGACCTTCACATCTGCAGACACCCAGCTGAAGCCAGGCTGTGAGAGCTTGCCCCCTTGGGTTGAGGCTGGGCCCCTCCTGCCCGCTCCCTGTCTTGCCAAGAGGCGGGCTGAGGCTGAGCGGGCTCCTGTCAGCAGACCAGGCTGGACACGTGAGTGTCGCTCTGTCCACTGGATGTTGAGGGTGGTGGGGGCGGAGCTGGGTCTGCCTCTTCAGCCCTCCTCTCCTCCCCTCCCCTCCCCTCGCGTGGGCTTCCCCCTGTCTGCATCTGCCACCTCCAGCCTCCGTCTCCACCACGGGCGGCGTGGTTCTCTGCCTGCCCAGCCTCTGGTGCTCCTGCTTCCAAACTCCAGGAGCCTGACACTTTTATTTCAAACCCTCTGCCCGCTCCTTTCTTTTCCTTCCACCCTCTCCCCACCATCACCTTCTCAAAAATGGAAGGAAAAAAAAAACTGTGAAATGGGGAATGTTGACTGACAAACCACCACAACTTTCAGAGGCTTCGATGTCTGTTCTCTGGATGTTTCTTTTCACCTCTTAAGCACCAAAGTTGCAGGGCCAGGTCACAGGCCACTGAGTACCATGTTGCTTTTTAACCTGATGTCCTTTTTAATTGTTTTAAATTTTTCATAGGGGAGTTTTGGACAAAACAAGTCACTGGGGAGATCACTGCCATTTTTACACACGAGTTTTTAAAAATACAACCAACCAACCACCACAACTTCTTATACGTTTGGGACAAGAGCCAGAGTTTTAAAGGGAACCAACAAAACTCTCTAACATAAAGGATGGGGTTTTGGATTTTATACAATACTAAAAATACAATACAACATATGGCTAGGGAAGGACATGGTGTATATAATTGTAAAATATTGTTCTAAATTATTCAGGCCTATAGTTTCCATTACTGGAGTCCTCCATTGCGTGGCTGAGTATTTTAAATGCACACAATGTGGTTTATTTAAAGGAGCCAATGCACCCCCACTCCCCAGGTAGTCGGTCGGCTGTGGACTCTGTGACCTTTGTCTCAACCTGTGTTGTAAGATCTCGGGGCTTTCTCTCTTTTCTCTTTCTGTGTCTGTCTCTTCCCCCCGCCCCCCAACACTTTCTCTCTTAGTGTCTCTCTCTCTCTCTCTCTCCCACTCTCTCTCTCTCTCTGTCCTCAGTGTCTTTGAATCTTTCAGTCTCTCTGAGTCTCATTTTTAAAACTGCTCTTTTAGAACGGGAAACGGCTCAGATCCTGCTGTGGCATGGGGCCTGCGTGTCTCAGTCGCATCTGCTGTGAAGCACACGATGCTCTATTTATTGTAGAAAGTGACTTTATTTGCTTTCTAGAATTGTTTATAACAGATGGTATAAGAGAGGTAATAAACAGAGAAAACTCTATGCTTGTAAAGAATACAGAAGTTAATTTTACCTACTATAATATGACTGTCTGAAACTTATTTTCTCTCTGAGAAATAAATGTTCTAATGGGCAGCAGTTGCTGTGTCTGGTGTCATCCGTGGGGGCCCCTCTGTTCCTAATTTCCTACAGCCAACTCCCTCCTCAAAAGCCCAGGGTGGTTTTTGTAGGGGACTGTCTAGCTGTTGCAGGCTCCCAGCTGGAGAGGGCTCTGTCTGTCTATCTGCCTGCCTGTCTGTCTCTTGGACCCCTGGGAGGAGTATGAAGATGGGCCCAGACACTGCTTCCCTCCCAAACAGCACTGCCTCATGGGAGCTATGGAAGGTCCAGCCTACCTCCCATGCCTCGGCTTCTCTGTAGCTGTTCCTTTAGGAGCAACTGCTCCTCATTTCATGGCAGAAGTGGCCCTGGGGACATCTCTGGCACTGTTTACCAAGCTTGCAGAATTCGACTCTAGGATGCTCGTACCTTATTCGACATCGTCTCTGTGCCCTTTAGGGGTCCTTGAGCCTGTTGGGTCTTCATTTTGCAAATGAGGAAACTGACCAAGATTAATCAGCCAGACAAGAAATGGCAGAATCCTGGGACAAGGATCTGGCCAAGGCTTTCCTCATGGGCTCCACACGTTTCAAGGCTGTCCTGTACCTTTCCTCCTTTCTCTCAGTGGCTGTGGTTCCATCATTTCTGGGAAGGCACATCTTGAAGAGCAGAATCAGACAGAGGGTTCCCAGGGACCAACGAACTGCTGGGTTGCGGGGCCTCGGGTAGCTTTCCCGTCCCCTCCCCTCCCCTCCCCCATTCTCTCTGTCCCTGCCTGGCTCCTTGGCTCCTCAGTGGTATGGCCAGAGCACACAGGTGTCTCCTGATCACCTCCACGGGACCTTTGAAATTCTTGTCACCAAAGTCCCTAAAGTGTGAACTTTCTCAGTTTGGTATAACATTAGCTGAGCCCTCCAGTGCTGACAGCCCTGGTATTAGGTGTTGGGAGAGCAGAGCTACACACCAAGCTGGCTACATTGGGGACAACTCTGAACAGGCAGGCGTGAGGCTCCCAGAACGGGGCGGAGTTTGGGAGAGAGACATCATGGCTCTGTTGGAAGAACAAAAGCTTTCAGAAGAATGAAGCAATCAGTTCAAGCCTTGAAAATTGACGTCAAAAATCCCTATTTATAAGTTTATATTTTGAATTGCAAAGGCAATTTGGAGCCAACTTACATGCTCACCCTATAAAACATCTTGCAGACACAGTAGAGAAAAAATGACCCAATGGGCAGGATTTTATTAGGCTAGGATAAAGAGAAGGCAGTGTAAATAGATGACGTGGCTTAAGCAAAGGCGGGGCTCAGGGATGTACGGAGCGTGTTCCAACTAACGACGAACCACCATTCCATCGGGAAGCCACTGAGGTTGCCAGGCAGTGGCCGGGATTATGAACCCTGTCACCCACTGCCTGTGTGACCTCAAGCATGGTCCTCGACCTCTCTGAGCCTCTCAGAGGCTGACTTACTAGAAGACCCTGAAGCCAGGGTGAGGCATTAGTGATGGTAGGCGGCAGCATCCATGGAAGGATTAAACGGGGAAGGGACTTGATTGGCACTTGGCAACTAGATATCAGAGTCAAAACGAAGGAATGTTACCACGGGGTTGCCGGGTGGCTGGAGGGATCCGTAGACGGTTTTGGGGGGAAAGGAGGAGGGAAATGGATTCTCCAAAACGGGGCAGAAGTTCCTGCCTCGCTGTGTGCTGGGGAAGAGGGGCTGGAGAGATGTGTGTCTGGTCTGCCAGAGCTGGAGGGGAGCTTCAGTTCTACTTTGGGTGGGGTGTCCTTTGCTTACCCTTTCCTTTAGAGGGTGCCAGAGGGCACTAGGGGGTGGAAAGAAAAAAAAAAATATATATATATATATATATATAAAACATGTTAATATATTTATATTTCTATATATGAAAGGTCAGACAATTAAGTTCGTGAACTTTTCACCATGTAAACGTACGGTGGAAAGTTCATGAACTTAATTGCCTGATTTTGTATGTTAGTGTTCTCTACAATTTTAACATTCTTAAGAGGGCCGGGACTCACAGTCTATGTGGAATAGAAAGAGCTAATTGTCTGCCATTGATCATACTGTATTGCATATTTGAAAGCAGCTCAGAGGGTAGTAAATCTTAGTGTTCATCACGAGAAAAAAATTATATGTAAGGTGACAAATGTTAACTAGATTTATTATGTTGATCATTTTGCAATATATATAAATTCCAAATCGTGTTGCACACCTGAAACTAATAAAATGTTGTGTGTCAATTGTACCTCAATTTTTTCAAAAGCGAATTGTCCCCAAATTTCAGAAGGGTGGTTGTGTTGTTACTTCAAAGAACATTGTGTGTTCTTTGCTTGCTGGTTGAAAGTGATAGGTGTCAGTCTAACTCCCCCCACTTCTGAAGCAATGTCTGGGTTTCTCCCTCTTCGCTTCTTCTTTGTATTGGCCCCTTTTGGGGACATAGAGGCAGTATTGGGGGTGCAATGTTGATGGATCCTGCTGTGCATTGGTACAGGATGTAAGGGGACCCAGGGGAGAGCCTCTCTCCCAGCTTCACAGTCCAGAAAGACCCTGAAGGATTTTTTTTTAATAGTTTAAAACAACATCAGTTTAGGGCCGGCCGAGTGGCGCGATGGTTAAGAACTGGCTTGGGACGCCAGAGGGCCCCGGTTCGGATCCCACATATGAGGGCCA
>NW_017731847.1:657737-664969 GCF_001890085.2 Hipposideros armiger
TTTTGGGGGCGTGTGGCGGGTAAGGGCTTCCCTCAGGCATTTGCAGGGTCCTGAAGAATGCACTGCCAACTGCAGTAGATAAACCCCAGACTGTTTTCCAGAGGGGTTGTGCCAAGTCACACACCTGCCAGCGTTTTCAGGGTTCCCTTTGCTCCACTTCCTCACCAACACTTGGAATGATGAGGTTTTTAAAATATCCAGACTGATACGTGTGAAATCCTAACTCATAGTGCTTTATATAGTATCTTCATTTCCCTGATTATACACATTGTATTTTTTACTTAAAATATATTTTGGTGATTTTTCCATATTAGAGCAATGAGGACTTTCTCCCTCCTTTTCCCCCTAGTTTATTGAGAGGTAACCAATGTCCATCACAGTATAAGTTTAAGGTGTACAGCACAGTGGTTTGATTTACATCTATTGTGAAATGATTACCACAGTAGGTTCAGCTAACATCCATCACCTCATATAGATACAATGAAAAGAAAAACATTTCTCTCTGTGATGAGAACTCTTAGGATTTACTCTCCTAACAACGTCCCTATATTTCCTACCTACAGCAGTGTTAGCTCTAGTCCCCATGCTGTACATTATATCCCTAGTACTTATACCTGGAAGTTTATACCTTTTGACCACTTTTATCAAATTCCCCCTTGCCCCACCTCTGGTAACAAGCCTGATCTCTTTTTTTATCAGTTTTTTGTTTGTTTTTTGTTTTTTAAGATTCCACATATAGTGAGATCATACTGTATTTGTCTTTCTCTGACCAACTTATTTCACTTAGCATAATGCCTTCAAATTACATCCATGTTAGGATGTAGCTTGTTACAAGTTACATCCATGTTAAGTTGTAAAGCCTACCAAACAAGGTAGGATTTCCTTGTTGTTGTTTTTTTAATGGCTGAATAATACTCCATTTTACACACACACACACACACGCACGCACGCACGCACACACACACACACACACACACACGCACACACACACGAGGTCTGACAATTAAGTTCGCGAACTCATCCCAGAAAAAGTGCTACATACTTCACTGCTGACTATCACTACAGTCATCTTTGAAGTACTTCCCTTGGGAAGCTATGCACAAACGCCAGTGCGTGGTTCACTCTTCAAAGCAATTTTGGAACTCTTTCTGGAATGGCCATCAGAGCTGTCGTCATATTACCCTTGATGTCCTGAATGTCATCAAAATGTCTTCCTTTCAATATTTCCTTTATCTCTGGGGAAAGAAAGAAGCCATTGGGGGCCAGATCAGGTGAATAGGGAGGGTGTCCCAATACAGTTTATTTCTTTACTGGCTAAAAACTTCCTCACAGACAGTGCTTTGTGAGCTGGTACATTGTTTTGATGCAAGAGCCATGAATTGTTGGTGAAAAGTTCAGGTCGTCTTACTTTTTCACGCAGCCTTTTCAGCACTTACAAATAGTAAACTTGGTTAACCCTTTGTCTAGTTGGTACAAATTCATAATGAATAATCCCTCTGGTATCAAAAAAGTTAGCAACATCATTGCAACAAGTTCACGAACTTAATTGTTAGACTTCATGTGTATAGATGGATATATAGATAAAGATAGAGATAGATAACAACTTTTTAATCCATTCATCCATTGATCAGCACTCAGGTTGTTTCCATGTCTTGGCTATTGTAAATAATGCTGCTATGAACCTGGGGGTGCACATATCTTTTTGAGTGTTTTCATTTCCTTTGGATATATTCCCAGAAGTGGCATTGCTGGGTTATAGGTAGTTCAATTTTTTATTTTTTGAGAAACCTCCGTATTGTTTTTCATAGTGGCTGCACCAATTTACAATCCCGCTAACAGTGCACAAGGATTCCCTTTGTGCCACATCCTCGCCAGTATTTATCTCTTGTCTTTTTGATGATGGCCATTGTCACAATTGTGAGGTGAAATATCATTGTGGTTTTAATTTCATTTCCCTAATGGCTAGTGATGTAGAGCATCTTTTCACGTACCTGTTGGCCTCCCATATATCTTCTTCGGAGAAACATCTATTCAGGTCCTTTTCTCCTGGGTCCAGTTTCATTCTTTTACATGTGTCTTCCTCTTTTCTTGGGCTGGAGAGTGTTTCATCATATGAAAATCTGACTGATTTAACCAGTTCCTTATTGACAGACATGGAGTTGGCTCCAGTCTTTTACAGTCAGTTCTGCAAATGCCTAGCTTTGTCATTAGATGTTCAAGCACGGGAGGCCACATGAGATGTTTAGATGAAAACGGAAGACAGTTATTGCTCCCCTGTGGCCCTGCGCCTGTCTATTTCCAGCTAACTCCCTTAATTCCCCACGTTCCCCAAGGTGGGAACCGGTTCTGCCCTGCCTGTTTCAGCACACCATCTTTTCTCCCAGATGGTGATATTCACCTTTCCCCAGTTTCCTCTGAACCAACTGGAGGAAGGGGAAGGAAGCCCACATTGGAGGAGCTTCCTGGGGAGCAGATATTTGTGTCTAACCAGGCATCATTTGGGCAAGTAAGGAAATCTCTCTCTTAAAGGAGATATCCTCAAAATCAGAAGNCTCCATCTTCAAACTCTACAATGGCCAGTCGAGTTTGTCCTGTGCTTTGAATCTCATCTCCTTCTTCCATCTTATCTCTCGACCCTCAAGGATTTTATTTGAGCTGGTCATGAAAGATTATAAAATGTATTCTTTGCTATCTAATTGGGGAGATTTTTTTTAGAAAGTGCAAAGGAGAAACTGAGATTATTCTAACCACCCAGGAATAACTATTTCCACCACTTTAATGTACTTCCTTACAGCCTCTTACTCTTTCTGGATAGATCACATATTTTAGTTTCTTGTATGGGTAGCTGAGAAATCAGCCGCTCTGAGAGGCTGTTAGCTGTCTGTCATCACTGCAGAAGTTCTTGGCATGCCTGCAACAAGACCCAACACTGTCTCCGCCCACGTTTGGCTTTTCCTCACTTGTTTTGTATCGTAAAGTGGCCCAAGCCAAACTGTGTCTGTTATTGTTTTGCTTTTCTCTCTTTTGTTTTGTTAAAATATTGATAGTCTCCAGAAGTGGGACTTGAATCAGAGCTGTATCTCTCCATCCCAAGAACTTTGGAAGTGGGTGTACATTTCCATGGAAATAAGTCCTGGACCAAATTCTGCCCCTTGTTCAAACATCTGTGAGCACGGAGTCTCCCAAACGGCCAGATAATTTCTTCTTCAGCTTGGAAAGCTCCTGCTTTTGCCCTCAGTTACAGCCACCAGCACCTGACGTGCAAGGTCATTCCAAGGGCGAGACTAGCAACAAAGTGGTCAGGTCCGGGGGCAGGAGCAGTGGAGCGTTAGACCTTGAACACTGTTGTTGCTTTAGATACTTTACGTACAGTAATTCAGGTACACAAACCCTAAGTTTAAGCTCCACGAATTTTTACATGTGTATCCAGCCATGGAAACTCACCCAGATCAAAATACAGAACATTCCCATTGCCCTAGAAAGTTCCTCAGGTTCCTTCCCAGTCAATATCCCCCCCCTCCAAAGGGAGCCATAGAGTAGTGTTGCCTGTTCTTGACCTTAATATAAAGGGAATCATGCAGTATGTGTTCTTTTGGGTCTGGCTTCTTTCATTCAACATTGTGTCTCTGAGCGCCATCCCTGTTTTGCACGTTGCTGTAGTTTAGGTTTTGTTACTGCTGAGTTCGCAGCCCACTGTGTAAACACACTGGAGTTTGTTTACCCATTCTTCTGGTGGCGGGCGTGGGTCGTTCCTGGTTTGGGGCTCTCATGAGTAACACTGCTATGGACATTCTCGTACACGTTGTTTGGTGGACCCAGCATGCCTTTCTCCTCAGTGTATCCCCAGGAGCAGAATTGCTGGTGACGGGACAGGTACGTGCTCAGCACTAGTAGACTCTACCAAACAGTTCTCCATTGGCTGTGTAATTACACCCCGCCAGCGGCGTGTGAGCGAGTCCAGGGGTCCACAGCCTCGCCAACACTTAGTCTTGTCAGCCCTTGGCGTTTGCTCCAGACCTGCTTGTTGAATGGCTTCCACTACGCCCCATTGTACAGCAAGGCTTCTCACTTCCTTTATAATAGTACTTGCTTCACCTGGGGAGCCCCCCATTGAGGGGAATGGTGAGGTGGGGAGAGCCAGTCCTGTCCTCACCGTGCAGCACAGTCCGCTTAGCTCCCACCTCCATCCTACTGTGCCACCAGATCCCTGCACTGGCTCTTTGGGGAATAAGACTTCTTAGCTCAAATTCACACAACCCTCCCTAGCCCCTTCCTCCTCGTCTCTGGCCGTTGCGGTTCTGGGTGTCTGAACCCAGCGCCAGGCGCCCATTCTCTTATATGGACCCAAGCTGCCTACATTCAGCCCTCAGGCACCCTAAGTACCTGCAGGGCAGAAGGCACCCACCATGGCACACTGGGTCCAAACCCTTCAGGCTAACGCCTGAAATTCTATTAGCACTTCATGGCTTCACCCCTCCAGGCCATGATCCTTGGAACACGCCTGGGACCCAGGTTTTTTTCAAATTATTGGTATTCCAGTGTAAATAAAGAATGTGCAAACAGGCTTTGATGAGGCAGTGTAGCAAATGACACTGGATCTTTGAGAGGAGGGTTAAAAAGGGGATGAAAAGGGCCCATTTGCTGTTGGCTGACGTTGGTGACACAGAGGTGCATTTCGGAGTCATCGAGGATGAAGGCTCAGAAGACTCTGCAGTGACTTCAGAGGAATTGCTTAGACCACCAGTGGGGAGAGGGTCTGCGATAAGAAGGCCAGGCCAGGGAAAGAGACGGTACGGAGCCTCATCTGGGAAACAAAGCTGTGGAAACAAAAGATTGCAGAGCCAGAGGTCACGCAGGCAACTGTTTGAAGCCGACCCTGTGTAGGCGCAAGAGCATGGGCTGGGTCTAGGCCCGAGCTGTGACATGAGGACACTGGCTTTCCCGGGCTTCTGGCTCCGCTGTGGTTCTGGGCATATCAAGGTTTTGGCGGCCAGCGCCCAGCCAGTCCTCCTTGTCCTGTCTCTGTCCCCTTCCTTCCTCCCTCCCTTACACCCTCCCTTCCTTTTTTCCTTCTCCTTCTCCTCTCTGTCTCCTTCTTTCAGTCTCGCTTGCTCTCTTCAAATTTTATTATTTTTAATTTCAATTGGTTTATGTGATTCCAAATTTTTAAATTCAGGATCATCTCCCTCCTTGTCCCCAGCCTCCCAGTTCCTCTCCCAGAGGCAACCAATTTTACCAGTTGCATATATAAATATATAACTTTCCAGAGACTTTAGTATCTGTGTGTGTGTGTGTGTGTGTCCTTTCTTATACAAATGGTAACATACTGTTCACATGAGTCTAGGCTTCATTTTTAAAAATTATCTTTAATAAATATTGAGTAGCTACAAAAATAGTAGCTACACAATATGTATAATTTTAAAAACCCATGACATGATAAGACACCCAGTACCCACCACCTGTCCTAGACAAAGAAGCAGAGCTTTCAAAATCCTCTATGAGGCCCTTCCCCACCCCACCCCGTCTTCTTCCCCTGAATACTATTCTGAGTGTTATGCTTACCGTGCCCTTTTCTCTTTTATAATCCTGCCACATGCTTCTATCACCATACAATAAACATTGTGCGGCGTTTCACCTTTTTAGATTTTGAAGAGAAGAAAATGTATTGCGTGCAGTCTTTTACAACTTACTTTTATCCCCCCAAGGATCATGGTCCTGAGATTCAGTCACACAGGTATGCATGGCTGTGTTTGCTCAGATTCACTCTGGTATGGAATTCCATTGTATGAAGATAACAGTTAATTTTTCATTGTACTGTTTCAGGACATTTGGGCTGCTTTCAAGTTTGGCTTTTAGGAACAGCGCTCATAAATGCATAAATGTTCTGAATCCTTTCTCCTGGTATGGGTGTTTTGGGGGCGTGTGGCGGGTAAGGGCTTCCCTCAGGCATTTGCAGGGTCCTGAAGAATGCACTGCCAACTGCAGTAGATAAACCCCAGACTGTTTTCCAGAGGGGTTGTGCCAAGTCACACACCTGCCAGCGTTTTCAGGGTTCCCTTTGCTCCACTTCCTCACCAACACTTGGAATGATGAGGTTTTTAAAATATCCAGACTGATACGTGTGAAATCCTAACTCATAGTGCTTTATATAGTATCTTCATTTCCCTGATTATACACATTGTATTTTTTACTTAAAATATATTTTGGTGATTTTTCCATATTAGAGCAATGAGGACTTTCTCCCTCCTTTTCCCCCTAGTTTATTGAGAGGTAACCAATGTCCATCACAGTATAAGTTTAAGGTGTACAGCACAGTGGTTTGATTTACATCTATTGTGAAATGATTACCACAGTAGGTTCAGCTAACATCCATCACCTCATATAGATACAATGAAAAGAAAAACATTTCTCTCTGTGATGAGAACTCTTAGGATTTACTCTCCTAACAACGTCCCTATATTTCCTACCTACAGCAGTGTTAGCTCTAGTCCCCATGCTGTACATTATATCCCTAGTACTTATACCTGGAAGTTTATACCTTTTGACCACTTTTATCAAATTCCCCCTTGACCCACCTCTGGTAACAAGCCTGATCTCTTTTTTTATCAGTTTTTTGTTTGTTTTTTGTTTTTTAAGATTCCACATATAGTGAGATCATACTGTATTTGTCTTTCTCTGACCAACTTATTTCACTTAGCATAATGCCTTCAAATTACATCCATGTTAGGATGTAGCTTGTTACAAGTTACATCCATGTTAAGTTGTAAAGCCTACCAAACAAGGTAGGATTTCCTTGTTGTTGTTTTTTTAATGGCTGAATAATACTCCATTTTACACACACACACACACACGCACGCACGCACGCACACACACACACACACACACACACGCACACACACACGAGGTCTGACAATTAAGTTCGCGAACTCATCCCAGAAAAAGTGCTACATACTTCACTGCTGACTATCACTACAGTCATCTTTGAAGTACTTCCCTTGGGAAGCTATGCACAAACGCCAGTGCGTGGTTCACTCTTCAAAGCAATTTTGGAACTCTTTCTGGAATGGCCATCAGAGCTGTCGTCATATTACCCTTGATGTCCTGAATGTCATCAAAATGTCTTCCTTTCAATATTTCCTTTATCTCTGGGGAAAGAAAGAAGTCATTGGGGAACAGATCAGGTGAGTAGGGAGGGTGTCCCAATACAGTTTATTTGTTTACTGGCTAAAAAC
>NW_017731847.1:666174-667103 GCF_001890085.2 Hipposideros armiger
GTGGAGGGGGAAGGTAGAAAGGTTTGGATGGGCCCAAGGACGGCTGAGTAGTTTGGGAAGAGACATGCAGTGAGAAGGTCACGGGACTGTGTGCCACAGGCTTGGCTGGAGCTCCATCTTGGAGGCCTAAGTGAGCAAAGTGAGGTCCTAGGGTGAACCCAGGCATCTGATTTGCACCAGTAATTCAGATGCACACCTTTCCAACAGTGTTAAGAGGTGTAGCCCCGGGTGAAGGGAAGTGGGGTTCAGTAGAGCTGGACCTGGTTTCCAAAGAGCCCAGCAGCTGGTCTGCACGGTTTTTTCTCTGGGAGATAGCAAATACATTACTGCATTTGACTAAGGGCACCCTCCCCCCAACACACACACACACACACACACACACACACACACACACACACACACACACACTCTTCTTTGACCTGGTATCCTGAAGGCACAGGGACTCCCATGGGCTGGGTGCCTGGAGCAGTGCATGTGAAAGAAAAAGATGAACTGCATGTGCCCTCTGGGATGTTTGGAAGCTGACCTGGAGAGTGTGGAGCCCTGGCTGATTAAACAGCTACAGCAACCATTTTCCATCTAAGTGCTTTAAACCTGTTGTTCTCAATCTTCCAATGGTCCAGGTGGGTTGCAGGTATTATCATATTATCGAGCCCCTTTCATGCACAAACTGAGCCGCAGAGAGGCTGAGTGACTTGTGCAGAGTCACACGGATGGATGCGGTGGACCTGGGACCCATGCCCGTTTCTCTGATTCTAGGACCCACACAGAGCGTTCCTCCCCCCCTCCCCCTCCATAGATACTCCATTTCCACGTCTCAAATCAAAAGTTTCAGATGCTCAGTGATATTCCTCTTCCTACCCCTGTGTCCCAATGTCCTTTCCTAGAGACAAGTAATGGGACTAGTTTCTTGTAACTAGTTTTAAAAT
>NW_017731847.1:668393-691727 GCF_001890085.2 Hipposideros armiger
TGTTCAGCATCTTAGCTGTGGAGGGCAGTGTCACTGGCCCTCATATGTGGGATCCGAACCGGGGCCCTCTGGCATCCCAAGCCAGTTCTTAACCATCGCACCACTCGGCCGGCCCCCATAATGTTTTTGATTGACAGAAATTGCTGTACCAGAAGTGATGTGGGACATGAGTGTTGTCATGATGGAGGATGAAGTAAAGGCACCCATGAAAGAGGACTTCCAGAACTGTTTCAGGAAGTGGCAAGAACGATGGGATAAGTGTGTTTGAAGTGAGGGGGATTAATGGCAATGTGTATTTTACTGGAATAATTTTATTTTTAATTTAAACATGCACCATATCTTTTGATCACACCTGTCTCTGGGTACTTCTCTGGGGAGGGGGCAGGCCAAATTCTGAACTAATGCCCAGCACACAGTAGACAGACACTCAACACCAGTGAGCTGCACACACTTTCCCCGTGAGTTGCCATTTAACCTCATGGAATGTTTCCTCATTTGGTCCTCAAGACCACCCTGGGGGGTGACCGGTTAGCTCAGTTGATTAGAGTGTGGTGCTGATAACACCAAGGTTCCCGGTTCAATCCCCGCATGGGTCACCGTGAGCTGCGCCCTCCTTCAAAGAGTCTACTATGCCATTGTAGCATGAAAGCAATGTATAACCAATGACCGTGGCTGTTCCCCAATAAAAAAAATAATTATAATTAAAAATAATTAAAAAAAAAAAAAGAGAGACCACTTTGTGTAGGCCTGATGGAATGGTTGTCCCACTTCACAGGTGGGAAAGCAGGCTCAGAGACACCCTGCCTTGCCTTTGCCATACCTGGCCTTGGCCTGATAGGCTGAGGAGGACTGGAAACCCAGGGCTTCTGACTCCCAGCACAGCCCCACTCCTGCTAGGCCACACTGCCTCCCAGTGGCTGTTGAAATGCAATCAGCAGAGGGAAAACCCACGTCTCAGCTTTACTCTCCGGCTGGTTTTACACACACAGAAATACTAATGGCACAGGGCCTTCGAAGCTTGTTTTTGCTTGTGTTGTTTGTTTGTTTTGCCAGCAAAGATTAAAAAGATTAGAATATCTGGCCAACATTTTTTGAGCCCTTACACAGGCCTAGCAACCATCTCTACATGTACGCCACTCATTTACTTCTCAGAAACGGAGTGGAGAGGTGCCGTTCTTCCCCCAGTTGTACAGATGAAGTTAAATGATAGGAAGGGGCGGAGCTGGGATTCGAACCCAGGCAGAGCCCACATTCTTACCTCCTTTACGTGTTGCCTCTCAATCAATGGCTTTTAATGGATGATATTAATAAATTATCACCACAGTATTATTTCAGGCCTCTGTTGAAATCGTGGCTATCTCCTTGGTATTTCAGAGATGACAGGAAGTTTCTTTACTCATAGAAAACAAAATGTCTTTGCACCAGCGTAGAGCCACTGTGCAAAGACAGCTCCAGGCCTTTGGCTGGCAGCTTTGATCCTGGATGAAGCAAGGTACTCCCAGGTATTTCTCAACCTTAAGGCCCAGGCCTGCTTTACCTGACATCAACAGCTCTCTTCTTTTCTGTAGTTCTTATCATAAAAACAAAAGAGGCTTCCCTCAAATGAAGCATTAAATCGCACGATTAAATATATCTTCCCAGACTCCAGTGCCCACTGCTGCCCTTACTGTCCACCACTGCTTTACAAATGCCCTGAGGGCCTCAGCTCCCACCTCTCTGGCCCCTTCTCTAGCTCAAACTGCCGCCATGCTCAGCACTTTCACCACCCACTTGCCTGACCCACCGATGCCCTGGCCTCCCGGCTCCTTCACTCGTCTTCCCAGGTTCTGCTCCTCTGGCCCATGGTCAAGCTCCAGATGCCCCAAAGATCCCACATTCAGACCTCTTTCCAGTTTGTTCCTTCAAGCCTTCACCCACACATCCCCACAGTCCCCTGACCTTGCCACCTCTCACTTCCCCCTCCAAGCCCCTCTCCCCGTCCTTCCCAGCCTCAGCTCCATGGTTCGTTATCACAGCTGCATTCTTGTCCACATTCCCCTCGCCCACACCTCGAGCTTGCTAAATTGTACTCACTCTGCAAAACCAGTTCAATCCATCTCTCCGCCACCCTACCTGCTCTGCCATGGCTCCTCCTTGCTTGTTGTGCTTCAGTCTGCCCCCCACTAGAATGTCAGCCCCAGGAGGCAGGGGCTGTGTCTTCTGTCCACCTCCACCCTGTCCCCAGAAAAGTGCCCGGTGCTTGGTAGGGGCACATTTAGTGAATGTGCATGTTTGTTGTATGAATTCCAGAATGTGGAGAAGGGTCTGAGAGCTCATTCACGGTAGTGTCTGGGGGGAAATGGTGGAGGATGGAAGTCACATTGTGCCCAAAGGGGGCTAGAGGAGGGTGGGCAGGCCGGGATGAGGCAGACGGGCCCAGGGACCCCTCAAAGCTGCTATTCCTTCCTGACTGGCTCTTCTTGGTCTAAGAGATCTTGAAAGAGTTCTTCATTCTCAAACCCAAATTACGGGATTCTGAACCTTTACTAACCTATTGTTAGTCTTGGTTACTTAAGAATTCCAAGAAGATGTTTAGATGGCCGTGATTAGGAAGGATGTCTAAGGCCAAGAATGACCTGACCCCCAAATTTTACAAGCAGGGAATCGAAACCAAGAGAAAGAAGGACATGTGGACGCTGGTGGCAGAGCCTGGACTTGAACCCAGGTCTCCTGCACCGCAGTCCTGGGGTCGCTACTACTTCCTGCTACGCCACCTCACTCTGCTGTCACATGCAATCATGTATCCAATTGTCCTTACCCTTAAAAGAAGCCAAGAAAATGTTTTGTCTAACCCACACTAAAACTCAGATGAAAAATGCTGTGGAAGAGATAGAAGGATCTAATGCTCTGGTGAACATGGAGGGTGTGCTTACCAGGTGACGCTTACCAGGTGACACATTCCTGCATCGAATCCCCAAACAACCCCCTGAGGTGGGTACTATTATTAACCCCATTGCATTGCGAGAGAAACTGAGACACAAAGAGGTTTCACAACCACGCACATAGTTAGGGAGTGATGGAGCCTGAATTCAAACCCCTGCGTGATTCACGAGTCTATGCTTATAACCTTTGCTCTCTAGGGTTTTAAATGCTGCATGCACCAAAACAACTTTGAGTTTAAGCGAACGTTTTCCCTGAAAGGCATGAGTTCTGTTGACAAAGGAACTTGAGGCTTCTGAGACAGGACGGGGGCGTGGGCAAGGCAGGCGCTGCTTGTTAAATTGGATGCTGGCTGCATTTCAGCCCTAAGTCCAAAAGGGAAGAAGCAGGGGACAAGGGAAAGGGAGCCGACGATTACCGGGTCCCTTTTTGCACCAGGTGCTATCTGTCTGTTATCTCCACTTCATTCTCACAATGGTCGAGGTCGTGGGATCCCACAGCTAGTCCCTGGTAGAGTGAGATTCGAACCACACATGTTCTACTCTATGAAGAGGCTCCCCAAAGCTGTGTTATACAGGATGTGGTTAAACATCACAAGCAAGGCATTTCTGGGTGAGGAGCTTAGAGTTTGAAGTAATCTTGGTAAGTCTCAGCTGAGGAGCTCTGACCATTACATTTTTTTCCTTCCTTTTATCTCTGAAGAACTGAAAATCCTACAGGCTAGAGTCTCCACTGAGATGGGTAAAAGAGTTTGAACCAAATAATCATCAAGTTTTGATTCCAAAAAAGGAAACGACTTGTTCTAACCTTAAGTCAAATACATTTTGTTTTTTTAACTGAATTGTCCACAGGATCCCAAGTTTGGCCTTTTGTCTTCTGAAAGGTCAGTGAACTAATGTGAGGTTTCTAACCAGACGCAGCCCAGTGTGATAGAAAGGGCCGTGGTCTGGGAGTCAGGACTCCTGGGTCCTGGGCCTGCCTCTGACTTGGGCTTGCTGTGTGACCCACAGCTGGTTACCTCCCAACTCTGGGCCTCAGCACCATGAAAATAAAGGGCTTGGGCCTGATGAACTCTCTTTTCCCCTCTACACCTAAAGTTCTAGGATAGGAACATGGGCTCTGGGGTCAGATACTAAAGTTCAAACGCGTGTTTTGTCATTTACTAGCCGGTAAGTGAACAAGTTTAACAAGTTGCTTAACTACTCTGGGATTCAATTTCTTCATATGTAAAGCACAGACTGATAATACCTCTGTCACAGGTATTGCGAAGAGCGAATGAGAAAATTCATATAACTAGCTTGGCACAGCGCCCAGCACAAACAAAAGGTGCACTCAATATTGGTGAGTCACAACAATGATGAGGGTCCTTTCTATGGTATTAAAAATCAATAAAGAACCAGATCATAAAAATATGAACTTCCACCAGTAAATATTTACTGAGCACATATTCTTTATTGGCAGTGAACCTTTCGGTTGGCCGCCAAATCCATTCCAGCCCCTTCCTTGCCGTCTCCAACAGACACTGGAAACCCAGGTGTCTCTTTCTCAGCCTCACTCAAAGCTGGGGATGGCCTTCTGATCCATATTTTGGTCCCGAGACATGCACGACTGGGTGACTTCCAGGGACTGTCACCAGAGGAGAGCCGCTGCCACTGACCCTTGTATTTCTTCCTACCTAAATATGGAGATGTTATTGAGGGGCAGTGGTGGCAGTCTTGTGACCACCCGGCACACTCACAAGGAGGAAAAGTCAATCAGCCAAGCGCATCACAGCATAAGGCTGGAGGGAACCCAGGTCCTGGATGACACTGTTGAAAGAAAAACCAATGGCAGCAGCTGCTGCTGGCTGTTAGACTTCTCATTCTGTGAAAATACAAACTCTGTTTGTTTAAGCCACTGTCGGCTGGGCTTCCCGTTCCGTGTAGCGGAGCCCATCCTATCTCATACATCATTCAACAAATATTTATTAAGTTTCTACTAGTGTGAGGCACTATACTAGGTATTGTTTATAAGAAGAGGTAAGACATCTTTAAGGATAGCCTTTTTAGGCACACAGCCAAGTTTTGTTCTCTCTCTCTCTCTCTCTCTCTCTCTCTCTCTCTCTCTCTCTCTCTTTTTAATGCAATAAAAATGCAAGAGGTGGCACAATTAAAGTCTTTATATGACAGTATGAAGGTATTAAAGGAAGGAGTAGGTTATTCCTCCTAGATTGTAAATACTTTCAGAACAGATACTTTGTTTTTCTTACTAATACCGTCTCCAGCACCTCACTTAGCATACAGTCAATGATCAGTAAATATTTGTTAAAATGCTGGCCCTGCACAAAGGATGAGCTCACTGTTATGCCCTTTGAACTGAGGTGTGGCTATGCGACTTGCTTTAGCCAATAAAATGTGGGCAGAATGGATACATGTCAATTTCAGGGGAAGTGGGTTAAAGCTGGTGCAGCTCTCTATGCCCTCCCTTCCCCACAGCTGCCCTGGCCGGTGAAAATTAACCCTGTCATTCCAAGCTACTAGTAGTTGAAGGTGTTTGTTACTGGAATATAGGCTAGCTGAACCTGTCTAATCCAATGAATGAATCACTGAATGAATGAATGAATGAATGAATGAATGAATGAATGAATGAATGAATAATGGCAATGTTGGGAGGAGATTAAAAAGGCCAGGAGACCCACGCAGGGAGTTTGAGGCAGGCAGTATTGGTTCCCTCTCCTAATAGAAACTGCCCTTCAGCCTTCTCTCCTTCCTGCTGGTAAAGCCTGCATCACAGATTGCAAATGCCACATGCTGGCTTTCCCTGCCTGCCCTGCAGTTAAGGCATGCATGTATGGCCCGGTGCTGGCCAGTGGACCCAGAGGGAGAGTCTCCTGGAGGGCTTTCCGTGAAGGGTTTTTCTCCCAAATAAAAAGAACAGACTTTCCTCATAGCTTAGGCTACTCCACACTGAGTTTTCTGTCACTTGCAGCTGAAAGCACCCTAACTGATACAGTGCTGATAGCTACAATGTTGCAGGAATCCTGGTGAGAGATGAGGCGGGCCTGAGCACAGGCCATAATGGAAGGGACAGACAGGAAGGGACAGAGCCAAGGAAAGCTGGGAAGTGAAAATCAACAGGACTTGATGAGTGATTGGGTACAGGGGTTGAGCTGTGTGCTGTGCAGAATAAAAGGGGTCTAAAACCTCAGTCTCTGATGTCAGGATTCCAGTAGGGGAGACACATACTGAATACACAGCCTGTGCCAAGGCCCATGTGTGTGTGCAGTAGGAGCTGTGAGGAGGGAGGGTGGGCTGAGGAGTCCGGCGGCTTCGTGGAGAAGGCAGGTTGGACGTATGGCTGGGATTTGGGCTTGGATGGATAGAGGTGATGATAGTCTCAGCCCTTCGTAATATATCTGAGGCCAAATTTTATAGCTAGTATTTTACAAGTAATCTTTGCCTTACAACTTTTATTTTTAACTTTGTCTCAATCATTTTCATGTATTAGATGGAACAACAATAGAGGGCAATCCAGTTCAATACCAAATATACTTTAAATGTAAACATTATTTAAAATATGGTGGATGTATTGTAGGTCATTTAACTATTCCCTTACTATCAGGTGCTGTGGGTTTCCAGTGCTTAAATGTTTAAAATAGTGCTATGGTGAGCTCTTTAGGCTAGAGTTTTTACTATGCCTTAGGTTTCCTTAGGATATATTTCCATAAGTACAATCACTGATTCAAAGAAAAATGGAAAATCGTCAGCCTCATCCAAAGCATAACTACTGCTACGATTCTTGATAAATAGCCTAACTGCTTTCCAAAATGGTTCATTGCATATGAGAATTTTTACATTAAAAATGCAAGACTTGGGCCGGCCTAGTGGCTCAGTTGGTTAAGAGCTCGCTCAGGAGTTTGAGCTCTGAGCAGCAGTGGTTCGATGCCCGGCCTGAGTTGAGCTGCCAACAGGTGGCAGGATGGCTTGGCTAAAAAAAAAAAAAAAAAAAAAGCAAGACTGGATCACCTGACTCAGGAAGCATAGTACATGTTATGGCTATTTTCACCTTGCGAGCTTAGCCCTCGGGACTGTCTGTTTCATCCTAGGTTGCTTACAGTTAGAGTATGCCACTCCTGTTCCAAGCTCATATGGCCTGAATATGGGACTTACATTGTAGATACTGTTACTGAGCCAGGAAGCAATGTTCCCTCATCTTTTCTAGAAAACCAAGTCACAGCCTCTTATCAAACAGCTAAAAAAAAAAAAAGTAACCATTTAATAGTAAAACAAGTAAATAATCCAACATCAAGAATTGTTTTAAAAAATAAATTCTTAGGTATAAATAATATTTTAGTTTCTGAGAAATAACTGCTTCTGTTCTTTTCTTACTGATCCTTAATTACTTTCAGTCACAGGCTATTCTCACCCTGGTCTTGGTCCTCTGATTAGAATGGGCCATTCCTAACTGATGGGGAGTCTAAAAGCCCTTGCAGGGCTGATGGAAGAACCTGTCTGGCTTCCCAGAACAGGAATCCAATTCCCCCAGCTATTGGTTTACTTAGCCCTCAGCCTTGGGCTCAGGCTCCCCACAGGGGTTGAGACTTCCTGTCACCTCGCTCCTCCTGAAGGACAAGACAGTCCTGGGCATTGAGAGAGGAACACAATCATAGCAGAGACTGGAAAATGATCTTCAAAGGACTGGCAGGGCTTACCTCCCAGTTTGGCTAGACATCAAATGTCTGCATCGTCAAAAACTATGAGTATCTAAATAATGAATTGACAACTTTTTCCTTAACTATAGGACAAGCAAAACTCAATGTAAGTGTCTCATTACTTCTCTGAATTTCATTTCCCCTTCTATAAACAGGGGTTTAAAATCTCTCTCAGTGTTGCTGTGAAACCAAATGAGATGATTATATGAAAGTCTCTGAAAACAGATTAAGAGATTATTATTGGGGTTTTTTTCATTAATAATAAGGCAGCTAACATCTATATTGCAGTTTCTAGTTTCCAGTGGTTCTTCTCAAATTCTCATGTGCATGTGAATCCCCTGGGAGTCAGTCTTGTTAAAGGGCAGATCTTAGGTTCCGTAGGTCTGGGGTATGAAATGGTTCACACATCACACTTTGAGTGACAAGGGTCATAGCAATTTGCAAACATGAACTTTCCTGACAGTAGATTCCTGGCAGACTTCAATCCCACATGTTGTATAATCAAAACAGCCTGTGGCCTTTACTATCCTCCAGGTGATGTCTTTGAATGGCACGGATTTAGGAGGTAGAAGCTAGGGTCTGCACAGGACTTCCCTAAGTGTGCTTGACATTTCAATGGATATTAGTTTAAAAAGATGTGTCCACATACATTTGGTGAACCTTGGGTTAAACAAAATTAAGCCAAGTTCTTTACTGCAGAGTGTTATAAATAACTTATGCACTCTCTTTCTCGTGTAAGTAACATAAAAAACAAACAGAAATTGCTTAAATAAGGACTTTTTTTTTTCCTCCCTCTCCCAATGCAAGAAGCCCGGCTGCAGGAAAGTTCCTAGGCTGGTTAATCCAGTGTCTCCATGATATCGCTAAGGACCCAGGTCCTTTCCATCCTCTTCCTTTGCCATATGTGGCACATGGGCTCATCCTCAAGCTAGTTATCCTCATGATCAGAAGATGACTAGGGTAAAAATAAGCATAACATCCTTATGATGACCAAACACAAAAAATTGGCTGTTTTTTCTTTTAGCCTTTTTCTTTCAGATGTTGTATTTTTCAGTTCTAGGATTTCCATTATGGACTTTTTATTGTTTCTGCTTCTCGGCTGAGTTTTCCTATCTTCTCATTTATTGCAAGCTTAATTTCCTTTATATTCTTGAACATAGTTACAATAGCTGCTTTAAAATCTTTGCTAATTCTGGACCGGTCGCGTGGCGCGATGGTTAAGAGCTGGCTTGGGACGCCAGAGGGCCCCAGTTCGGATCCCACATATGAGAGCCAGTGACACTGCCCTCCACAGCTAAGATGCTCAACAACAGCTCAACCTGGAGCTGGGCTGCTGTGAGTCGCCAGCGTCAGCATAGGCTGCAGCCCCTGTGGCAGTGGGTTGCCATGGGCTACCATGTGTAGCCAGCAGCCAGCGTGAGTGGCCGTTCAGAAGCCGGTGAATGATCTGCCTCGCCCAGGAAGAGCACAATGATGGTGCCAACTTGGGCCAGTGAAGTAACGTCCTCCACAACTAGACCGAAGAACAAAAGGACAGCAACTTGTCTGTTCCCCTTCCCCCAATTCCCCAATAAAAATCTTTTAAAAAAATCTTTGCTAATTCTAACATTTCGGTTATTTTGAGGTTGGTGTCCATTGATTATCTTTCTCTTTTGTATTGGCCACATTTTCCTGTTTCTTCCAATGTCAAGTACCTTTGGATTGTATCCTGAATATTGCAAATGATATGTTGTAGAGACTCTGGATTCCTTTTGTTCTTCTGAAGAGTATTGTGTTTTTGTGTTTATTTGTTGTAGCAGGCAGTTAACTTGGCTGAACTCTCAAACTGCGTATACTAGCTCCTCTCTGGTAGATGAGCGCTGAAATCCCAATTTAGATCTTTTAGCCTTAGATGTGCTGCTTAGAGTTCTACATATGTGAGGTTCAGAGATTTGAGTAGAGTCTACAGAAAATCTGGGGCTCCACTTTTGTGGTGCCTTATCCTTTCCAGAGTTTCTGTCCTTACTTTCCAGCCACGTGATGACCAGACCTCTGCCCCTTTTCACACCAGTCCAACTGGGGGCGTCTATCCTATAACCACCCCACATGACTCTGATTAGGGCCTTCCCTCAGGCAAAAAAAGAAACTACAAAAAATAAAAAATGTATCCAGTGTTACTCTCTTCCTTCAAAGGTTGACTCCTCTCTATTATCTGTGTGCTTTGATCACTCTCCAATGTCCTCATAGTTGCTTTTAATAATTTTGTCATGTGGAAGGTCTGTGGTTTAATAGGAGCTGCCCAGCGATTACAGAATGCAGAAGTTTTTGTTAGTCTTTTTTTTTTTTCAGATTTTTATTGGGGAATTGGGGGGATGGGAACAACGCTGGGGAATTGGGGAAAGGGGAACAGACAAGTTGCTGTTGTTTTGTTCTTCAGTCTAGTTGTGGAGGACGTTGCTTCACTGGCCCAAGTTGGCACCATCATTGCGCTCTTCCCGGGCGAGGCAGATCAGTCGCCGGCTTCTGGACGGCCGCTCACTGCGGCTGCTGGCCGCTCACACTGGCTGCTGGCCGCTCACGCTGGCTGCTGGCTACACACGGTAGCCCATGGCAACCCACTGCCACAGGGACTGCAGCCCACGCCGTCGCCGGCGACTCACGGCAGCCCAGCTCCAGGTTGAGCTGTTGTTCAGCATCTTAGCTGTGGAGGGCAGTGTCACTGGGCCTCATATGTGGGATCCGAACCGGGGCCCTCTGGCGTCCCAAGCCAGTTCTTAACCATCGCGCCACTCGGCCAGCCCTGTTAGTCTCATTTTAAACGCAAAGAAGACTTTCTCAGAATTCTCCAGCAGTTTAGTCTGTCTTATTGGCTGATGAATTGTGTTCACCTGCTCTTTCTTCATCCCCTTGTTCTGGGACTTGCTTGCCCTGAAATACATGGTTGCCCTGAAGAGGGTAAACAGAATTAGAATTTGAATGGCCAGGGAAAAGGTGGGAATGGCTGTTAAGCTGGAAACCAATGGAACTTGCCACACAGGATTTTTCAGTGCCTTTAATATGAAGGTTTGCACTGTGGATCTCTAACGTATCCCAACCTCACCCACAGTATTTCTTAAACTTATTCATTTGATTAAGGAATCCTTTACCCACAGAACGTGTGTCAGTACCGGGTCCTGTGGGGTATTCTCAGAACACTGGTCTGAACTGGAAGCAGCAAGGTTCCCAGGCTACATTTTGGTCACAACACTCAGTGCATTTTACTGTGAATACTATGGCAGCCAGACCAGTAGGCATTGGGTTTTATCCATGTTTCCAGCCAAACAACTATTCCGTGAACCACAGCAACGGTTTGGACCAAAACTCGAGGTTCTGAACCGATTGGTGGAATAGACACCTATGACGGCTAAACAGTTTTTGACAAATTGTTTCTGGAAAGTGAGTATCTCAGGAAAAATCCAAGGAAAATGAGTCTTTCCTTGTGACCACAGCTAGACCTAGGGCCTAGGGCTTTCGTTTGATCATGATTTAAGCTAAACTAAGCTGAAGAAGTGGTTATTTGTTTGCGTTTAATGCTTAGCAGATTACCTAGTGCTGGTGCTGGAGAATGTCTTCCTCTAAAACCACTGATTGTTTCTTAAAAACAGTTAAAAATATGTTTTTTAAAAAACTATTGAAAAGACGATGTGAACATACCAGTAAGGACCATTTTGTAAAAGAAAGATCCCCACAATCCCACCACACAATGGTTTTCATTGTTACAGTCCCTTTCACATGTCACATTTTTATGTGCTATATTTCCTTGATTTTAAGATTCCATCAAGGGGGGAGGGGGGTTGTTACTTTGTGAGGGTGAAAAGGGTAACTATTGCATTGTTCTGTACACCTGAAACTAACAATAAAAAAATAAAAAAAAGATTCCATCAATTTTAAGGCTCAGCATCGATTTAGTAAAAGCCTTTTAGGAAAAAAATAAAAACCACAAGGAACCAGTAAAAATGCCCATTGATTGTGAGATATATCCCAATATCAGAAACTAAAATGTGTGTGTGGTGGTGGTGACAGGAGGGGGGTGGGGGGAAGTACCTTAGAATTAAGGAATATAACAGGAAACAATATATTGATCTATTTTACTTTGCTATATACCAGGGAGTATCTTAAATGGCTTGATTTTGAATCAGAAACATGCTCACGTTTCAACATTCGAAAGGTACAAAAATGTTGTCAGTGACTCGTCTCCCTACCTTCCACCTCTCAGTTCCCTCTCTAGAGGCCCTGGGTTTTCAGTCTCTTGTGTGTCATTCAGATATATTTTATGCTTACAACTGCAAGTGAAATCTTACATTCTTTGCCCCGCCCCCTTTAATACAAATGGTAGCATATTACACTCTGTTTTCTGAACTTGGTTTTTTCACTTAAAGATCAAGATGGACCCCCAACCATGTCCAGACCACTTTGATTTCTTTTGTTTTTCTAAGATGACCGACCTCACAAGCATTTCTCTATCTTTCTATATAATCGCTGTAATTATCCTTTTCAGTGACTGCTCAGTTTTGTGAGGTGACTGGGTCACAATTTAATAACAACTCCCTGTTGTTGAGCATTTATCTTGTTCCCAGAGTTGCTGTGACAGGGAACCCGTGATGGCCATGTACTCATTCGACGAGTATTTATTTGACAATCACGTGGATTGTGATCCTCATATGTACCCAAGTGTCTTCCCCTGTGGGGCTGACAGGCAGGCAGGGGAGCAGCCATGAAAATAATTAAGGGCACAGAAGTGTTCCCATCCCCCTCCGCCAGGAGCCCCTGAGTGTAGCCGGGGCTCCCACCTGGGGAGACGAGAGAAGAAAAGGTGTTGATGGGTCCCCCCATGTACACTGGCCAGAGTATACGAACCCGCTGGGCTACCGCTTATTGATCAGGCTCCTGAGCTTGGTTAACGTGCATCCACCTCAGACACAGTTCCAAGCTCCACGTGCTGTCCATGTTGCTGCCCAGTACAGTGAATTTTAAAAAGTGGTAAATAAACAAAGAATTATAATGGTCAGCACTTTGTAAGTTCTTACCATATGCCAGGTCAACCCCCTATGGGTAAGGATGATTCTTTTCCCATTTTACAGATAAGAAAACCAAGGCACTGAGAGGTAAAGTAACTTGCCAGAGGCGGAATCGACCTGGTAGCTGTGATTTGAACCCAGACAGCCCGGCCCCCCGACCAGCAGCTCTGCCCAGGGAAAGGCAGGGGGACATAACCCTGGGGGCACTTTGGGTCCTTGTTCTATGGATGGTCACCCAATCCCTTTCCAATCTTCTTAAATCTCAACAAGGGTAAACGCAGGGTGCCTTCAATCCTCATCTATTGCATGAGTCTTTTCCTAGGTTGAGCATGGCCTTTTTTCTGTTCTTCCTTCCTCTCCAGAAAATTGCCTGCCAGAAGCTTTGAGGGGAATAGGGAGCGTGGGGCTGTCCTCCTCTGCTGGAGGGAGGGGGGGCGAGCGGGGGGAGCGGGAGCGGTAGGGAGTGCAGCGCCTCTTCCTACCCTGCAGCCACCCTGCAGCCACACAGCACAAGGAGACTCAGAGCCGAGTGGCCCAGCCCACAGGACTCAGACAGCTGGTCTTGGGGCTGCAGGGACCTGGAGGGATCCTCTTGGTTCAGACCCGCCCCAACCTTCCATCCTCTGTCCCCTCCACCCCACAAACAACCCCCCATCCCCCACTTCTCCCAGCCCCTCCCTTTGGTTCACAGACACCTCCCGCCACCACCCTTTCCCTACCAACCCCCAGAGGATGGCGAGCCTGAATCTCATCAACCAGTGTGCTGCTGTGAGCGCTGCCCTTTCTGCCAGCAGAGCCGGCTGCAGAGCACGTGTAATGAAACTGTCCGGCTGATGCCCGTCTCCTGCTCCATCGTTAATAATTCAATTTCTTCCCAGCTATTGAAAAAAAGGGCCTCTTCACCTCAGAATCTTTCAGATGCCAAAACAAATAGCAGCTTACAGCAAATGGGACCATCCACAGCCATTCTGCTTTGTTTGCTGTAATGGCAGTCAACGAAAACAGCACAAAAGATTGACAATGAAAAATGGGTTTTCCTCCTACCCTTAGACCCTGGTCCCCCTCCTGAGAAGTAACCACCCTCAGTAGTTTTATTTCTGAAAATTTACATGCGTACTCATAGGGAATCTTTTTTTATTTTATTTTTTTCATTTTCGACATAAATGGTAGCATACTAAGTATTTGGATCCTTGTTTTCTTTTGTTGTTTTTTCTACTTACCAATGTATCTTGGAGGACTTTCTGCATGAGCGCATCCAGAGCCCCCTTACTCTTTTCTATGATTACAGAGAATTACATTATATTGCTATTCTGTAATTCATTTAACTAGCTTTCCACTGATAGATATTTAGGTTACTTTTATATTTTTGCTACTAAAATTGGTGCTGTATTTAACAACCCTATGCCTATATTTTGGGGGATGTCTGTGAGTATTTCTGCAAGGCAAAGTCCTACAAGTATTTGTTTTAAAACAGATGGTGCCAAATTGCCAACGGGGTTGCAGTTTTTCAGTGGAGACTGAACAAATAGCTTATGCTTGATGGTTAAATCATTTACAGTAACCAAGACTCTATTTTATATGGGAGAGCATCTTTATGACTTTAAGACACAGAGACATCAATTAAAAAAAGAAAAGAATGATAAACTTTTGTACCATGGAGACATCATTAAAAAGTTAAAAGACAAGCCACAAACTGGGAAAGGACATTTACAATGCATTCAATTGCTAATATTCGTACTATCAGCATTATTAATATTAGCTAGTATGTGTATGAACATCTACATATTATTAACAAAAGACAAATACTGCCCCCACCCCAGGGGGAAATGACTAAGGGTAAGCAATTCAGAGAAGAAGAAACTGGAATGACCAATGGATGGATGAAATGATACCAGCCTCACAAATAGTCAGGAAATCTCCATTCAACGACAATGGGATGGCATTTCATACCCCTCAGACTGGCAAAATATTTTTATTCTGGTAACACCAAGAGAAACAGAGCAAGTCAATCTCTTATAAACTCTCAGTGGGAATGTAAATTGGCATGACCACTCCAGAGAGCAACTTGACAACACCTAGTCAAATTGAAGAAGGGCCCCACTGCATTAACTATGGTTTCTTATTTTGTATACTCTTGATTCTCTGCCATGTGTGGCCTCCCTAACTGGGGAGAGCCTGCCCCTTCCAGGGCTAGCCAATTTGTAGAGTCAGCAAAGGCCTGGGAGCATCTTTCATATGCATACTCACCAATCCAGGGCCCTACTCTGAACCTCCTCCACCTGGCTCCTGGACTACAGGAGGCAATATTCTTCTGTCCTCATCATTCAGAGCCGAGTACCAGACAGCTAGAGATCACCCTGATAGTCCAGAGCCAGCTGGCATTATTCAAACCAGCCAAACTAAGCTGTTTCCAACAAAACTAAGCTGTGTCCTCTACCCTGCCTTGCCTTCCTCGCAGAAAACACAGTGAAGGCTCTGGGACATGCTGTCCTCTCATCCCTTCTGCCCCCTGCTCAGACCTGGTGCTTCCCCATGTGGCCTTGCATGCCATGGCGTGCCTCCTTGTCTCCAGAAATGGCAGTAATAAAAACCTTTCAATGGCATTAACCTCTCGATGTTGTCACTTAATCGCCTCCATAAATTAAAATCCCGTGGGTACAGCTGACACACCCACATTGTGACCTGAAGAATTCCTGTATGGTGCAGAGGGAGCTGCATACAAGGTTGGTTGGTAATAGCGAAACCTTGGAAATAACTCAAACGTCTGGCAGTAAGAGAATGATAAATACACTGTCTCATGGTCTCATAATAGGTTATCGAAAGGAGTAAACTGAAAAAGACTAGAGCCATGTACCACAACACTGAATGAAAATGGCAAGTTACAGAACACATCAATGTGTTTGCTTACAAGAAATTCGAAAATACTTATAAAACATTACCATGTATTGTTTATAAAGCATATTCATAGAATAAAAATACGAAAACATGGAAGGAAAATATTATCTCCAATCTGGGACACAGTTTCCCATGGGAGGGAGAGCAGGGGTAAGATTAGGGAAGAGTTCAAGGGAGGTTTCACCTCTATCTGTGGTGCTTCATTTCTTTAAAAGCAAACAAATATTTGACCTAGATGTGGTGAAATGTTAAGATTTGTTCAATCTGCCTGGCAGATACATGGATATTTGCTGTTCTATTTTTGATGCTTTACTGTATTTTTGAGCCATTTCATAATGAGAAGAAGATATGACTTAGGCTGCATGAATGAATTCAAAATCATATGGAAGGACAACGTGAAAGAAAGCCAGCAATTCTGTCCCCATCTCAACTGTGTCAAGTTTTCTCCTCTCTCCTTAAGTCTTTTTTTTTTTTAATTACTGACTTTTTAGAAAAGGAGTAAACACTTGCCCCCCCCACAAAAAATATACCTATATATTTATCAAGTATTCAAAAATTACGTCCCACACCTCCAAAGGCAAGTGCTATATTAGAGGGCTGTTCAATCAATTAGCAGAGCCCCACTTTATTTTTCAGGTGGGATAAGGAAGAGAAAAATATTCTTTTTTTCTCTGTCAAAACTAATAGTTGGTAAACAAGTTCTAAAAGGTATAATAAAAATTTTCTGAAATTTTTTCAGATTAAATTTTTCAGAATCTTCATGAGTCAGAATTGTTTCACCTACAATAACAAACTATCTACACCTTAAAGTATTTCTTTTGTTTGTACTAAAAGCAAAGGGCATGTTATTTATTCTTATCTAAATAATATTTCTACATTTTACTTGAAATATCTAATAGCGCTTGCATTAATCATGAGGTTTTCAGCAGCAAATATCAAATGACCAATGGCTTAAACAATAAAGACATTCAATTGTCTGCTATACCAGGAGGGGTACAAAATCTCATCAAGGACCCAGGCTCTTCCTTTCTTTCTCTTCCACTATCCTCAGAAGCTTGTAGTAGCCAGCCTCCAAATTGGACCTTAATGATCCCCTCCTTCCAGTATTCACACTCCTCCCACATTTAACCCAGGTTGGTCTGTGTGACCTCGGCCCTGATAAATGTGGGAGGGGTGTGAATATGGCAGAAGGGCTGAGATTAAGTTATAAAAAGACTATGGCGTCCATCTTGGGTTCACACTCTCGTGCTCTCTTCCCCACTCCCCCACCCCTACTTTTATATCTCTTAACCTGGGAAAAGCAAGCTGTCATCTTGTGTGCAGTCCAATGGAGAGGCCCATGTGGCAAGGCACTGAAGCTTTCTATCAACAGCCAGCTAAGAACTGATGCCGACCAATAACCATGAGAGTGTGTTTGGAAGTGGATTCTTCCTCCACAGTGACTCTTGAGATGACTAGAACCCTCGTATCAGCTTGAGTACTGAGAGGCCTTGAGCCAGGACTACCCAGAAATTGTGTGAGATAATAAATGTTATTGTAAGGTATTAGTTCTTAGGTAATTTAGGTGACACCACAACAGATAACTAATACACTCAGTGTGTCTGCCATGTGTCCCCTAAAGGGTACAAGAGGGCTGCCATAGCTTCAAACACCATGTTTTCACAGGACTGCATCTCAGGCAGGAAGAAAGGGGGATGAGAAGAAAGGGGCTCTCTTTATGTACCTTTCTCCTTTTATCAAGGAGGAAAATATTTCTTAGAAGTCACCCAGCAGATTTCTCCTTACTTCTCCTTAGCCAGAACTGGGTCTCATGATCACCTCCAGCTAGCTGCAAGGGAAGCTGGGAAATCAAGTGCTGGGTCTTTCTGCTTATTTGTAGGGAAGTGGGCAAGGAACAAATGGGCTGGAATGTCTGCTGTGTAGCAACAACGGTATCTGCCAGCCTTTCCGGAAGTTTCAGTTTGTCTGGTTGTTTTCATGAGGCATCGTTTCACTTGTTCCTTCGTACTCTGTACGCACTGAAAGTAAACTGGAAGTTAGACCTCAGTTAGATTCAGGTTAAACATTATCGGCAAGACTACTCAGGGGCAATGCGGTGACCTTTATGCTCTCTCACATCAAGTCACAACCAGGATCCTCTCTAAATAAACATTTTACAGCATTTAAGCAGAGGGCAGTGCACCATCAATGAAAAGGCTAACCCAGAATCCAGATGAGATGTGTCCTAGGATGCTTTACTTATACTTATGGAAATTCTGTGTTCTTCTATAAATTCATTTTGGGTTGTCTTGTTGGAATTCTGTGTGATAAGCAGTCTCAGTTTCTTGCACGTGACTTTTTTAGGGGCTGATGAGTCACATGAGCAGTGTTAACTTAGCTTAAAACACTTTAGAGCATTATAAGCTGTCTTTAAAAATCAAATGTATAAATGTTGGCATGTGTTCCTTCCATGATATCGTCCACTTGAAGTTCTTAGGGCTTTAGATATAATGTCAGGAACAAGGGGAAATGAAATGAACCTTCTCAATTGTTTAACATCGAGGCACAGGACAGGTGAGCGCTGTGGCCCTGTGGTCAGAGGTGCAGAACACTTGGTCAGGGTCAGTACTTGGTGACACGTTAACAGCCCCTATGGGACCTTCTCATCTGCAATCGTGAATTTCTCATTTATTTGTTTGCAGAGAGGCTGTGCTGCACTCACTGTGGTCTCCATTGTCTCTGTCCCCAGAGACCTGAAGAATATATTCTCTCAGCGAAGACTGTGGCCTAATCGACAGCCAGACCTGAGGAGTGGAAACACCAGGGGCCACATTAGGACAAGGCGTTGTCCTTGAAAAGGTGGTGGCCCCCAGGCTTCTCGAGCCCCCGAAGACCATGTCAAGCAAGGTGGGCTTGCCCCCTGTTTCACTGGGAATAGTGGGGTGACCTGGAAGGAGAATATTTGTCCAAAGTTGTCTTCCTTCAACGTGACCCTGTGCCCACCTCCAGCTGTTTACCCTTTTCTGCTGCCTCAATGGCAGGGGTCTCTGTCCCCCTCTCTGGAGTCCCTCCCCTAGCCTCTCCGAGCTCCAATGTCTTGCTGCCATCTCAGAGTCATCTTAAAGTTAACCCTTCCTCCACCCAGTTTCCCCAAGTCAGCAAAAGGCAGCCCCACCCTCCCAGCTTCCAGGCTAAAAAAAACGAGGCATCAGCCGTGACTCATCCTAGCCATCCAAAGAGCCCCCTGGTCCTGAAAGACTCTGCAGCAATGGCTTCATTCATGTGTCTTCCTTCAGGCACCGCCCTGGCCTAGCCACCAGCATCCCTTGCCCTCCAGCCCTGGTCTCATTGCCCTTTCAGGACTCACTTGCCTGAGTTCTTCCAGCTCCTCTGGAATGTGGAAAATGAATAAGGACTTCCTCTCCGACCCCTCCTTCCTGTTCCACTCTATCTCCCCGATCCATCTATTCCGGAAGCCTTGGCCCTTACTTCCCTTTAATAATAATAGACATACCACATGCCAGGCATTGTACAGTCATATCTTTAACCTTTACAGCTTCTGTGCAGCATAGGTATTATTGTCCCTTTTATAGATGAGGAAAACTGAGGTCTGGAGAGGTTACACTGGTCACGTTGCCTGTAAATAACAGAGCTGGGATTCAACCCATGTCTGTCCGATCCAAAGCCCTTCCTCCGGGGTAACCGCCCACCGTCACGCCCATGCCCTCCTCTGTAAGCAGCTTGCACCGTTCCTTGCCACGGTACCCTCCCTCTTACCCACAGCTTCTTGGAATCCCCTAACCCACAGCTCTATTGCAGAGCTTCACTGATGATTCCAGCCCACACTGCTCACCCTCGTCTCTCAACTTTTCTGGCAGGAATCTCAGCCCTGCACAATCTGGCACTTAATCATAGACTGCCTTGTCTGGCTCTCTGGCTATTTCACATCTGCTTATCTTGCCCCCAAGAAGCCTGGAAGTGTCTGAGTTACGGGAGAGGCTGCCACTCACAGCAGTCCCCAAGGGCCCCCAACACAGAGCTAGGTGCACACTCAGTGTAGCTGACCTGGTTTCCCAGGAAGGAGGCAGGTTCTCAACGCTCCAAAAGCTGAGTGGGCTCCACCCTGGCACTCCCCATCCTCTGTCCCCATGGTAAGCCTCAAATCTCTGCATGCATGTGTGTACACACACACACACACAAACACACACACGCACACACACACATTTTCTCTGTTACACACATATTTAATCCCTCTTTTCACAGGGAGGCATTCTATACCTGGAACGACCTAACCAAAAGACAGAACTCCTTCCTACCTGCATACTGGACATTGCCCACATTGTGGAATTCCAGTATGGATCAGTGAGGCCAGCAGAATTGGTGGAGCTCCCTGGGAAGGGTGAGGCATTGGTATTACATCCTAACAGAGTCTGGAGCTGCACTGGCCACTGGGCAGGGGTTTGGCGTCTCGATTCTAATTCTGGTCCTGCCTCCGGATGGTCTGGGGTAGGGGAAGAAACGCGATGTTGCCATTTCGATGTGAAGTTTGGGCCGGCCGAGTGGCTCAGTTGGTTAAGAGCTCACTTAAGAGTTTGAGCTCTAAGCAACAATGGTTCGAGTCCAGCCCGAGCTGAGCAGCCACTGAGCTACCAACAGGTAGCAGGATGGCTCAGCTAAAAAAAAAAAATACCTCGATGTGAAGTTTGTAGGCTGTGAGAAAGAGCCTTTTCTCCAGGATCACACCACACAGCTCAAGAGGGGGGTGATCGGTGTGCCCCCGGAGCTATCCTGGTCTCCCTGCACCACCTCCCTACCCACTGGGCTCTAAAACATCTCTGCCCTGATCCTGTGCCCCGACACCTGGTTTCCCAAGCTGATTCATTCTTGGGGTTAAATAGTGCTATCTCAAACTTCTAATTTTAAGGTGGGAAGAACATACAACATGAAGCCCTAAACACTTAGAATGATCTAGATTTCAGATGGATTTCTTCCCAGACACGTAGGACACAGCATGAAGGGGTTTGGGGTTTGGTGAGGGGGCACTTGACTCAGGGTCGATGGGTCAGTGAAGGGCCAGGGAGAAAAGATGGTGAGGATGGAGAGGAGGTGGTGGGTGGGGTCCCTGCAGCCAAACTTGTCTTCCTTTATAATTGTGCTTGCGGCCAGTCCTAACATGTGAACAAACAAGTGAATAAGCAAAGGGAGCTTATGTAAGAAGGACAAATTAAAACAGTGGTGCAACACACCACACATACCTCACAGAACCTGGAGAAGGAGCCCAGGAAGGGGCGAAACTGCAGGGGGCATAGGTGGTGGGAGTGTGTCTCCTTCAAACACCAGAGCCAATCTGCCAGCCCTGCCATTGCAGGGAAGGACGCGACCTCCTGGAGGGAGGCCAGCATTTAATTCCTTTACTGCCAAGGTGCGTCAGGGAGACAGGCACCCTCTGATAACCATCGGCGGAAGTTTTGCAACTCGATGTGTGAAGTTTTCTGGGCTGAGGGCTGAGCAGTACCTGCCTTTTTGGGCTGGACCCTGCATGGCATCCGCGAATGCTTCTAGGTGTACCCAGCATGGGCGGAGGACTGAAGACTCTGTACTGGAGATGAATCTCGCCTCGCAATGAAGCCAGGGGGGCCCTCACAGGACCAGACGCTGCTCACACATCCAGGGGAACTTCTGCACCTTGTCCTGGGCCTGGGGCCCTTTACCAGCCTTTGGGGTTGCCTCCTGGCAGAGCTCAACAGGCCCAGACGCCACCGGCCTGAGCCACCTGTGGGTGGCCCAGCTGAGGGGAAGAGACAGCCACATTCCAGGCTCCTGGCTGGCAAGGAAGTGTGGCAGCAAGTTTCAACAGGAGGACAACCCCAGCTCCAGCAGACCAGCACTGAGGCTGGGGGGTGACTCCTCCTCACCACAGGAGGCCCCAGGCTGAGGAGATGGAAGAACAGGTGTTCAAGGGGGACCCAGACACCCCTCATTCCATCTCTTTCTCGGGCAGCGGCTTCCTGTCCTTCTACCAGGCTGGGGCTGTGGATGCCCTACGGGACCTGGCCCCTCGGATGCTGGAAACAGCTCATCGCTTCGCCGGGACATCGGCAGGCGCCGTGATTGCAGCCCTGGTCATCTGCGGGATCGAGATGGGTAAGGCCATTGTTCTGGGTTTCCTGGGGAGACTCCCAAAGCAGAGCCTCAGGATTGCTTGGGGGTGCTTTTGCGAGCACAGCCAGGCCTTCTGGGCATCAGGAAAGGATGAGGCGGATCAAGTAGGGTGGCGGGAAGCTGCGACGTTTGAGGCTGGTGTCTGCCAGGTCCCTGTCTCTGACACACCCGGTGACTTGGACCCATCTCTCCCTCTCCCTCGATGCTCCTACCTGTGATGCCCTGTGTCCCGGGGGCTGGGTGAAGGAAAGGCAGGGTCTCCCTCAACTATGCTGGACTTGGAAGTTATACCGTGACAGTCAGATGTGGGGGGTGATGTGTTCTCCTGCCTGGGCATCGTCCAAGATGCAGGTATCCTTGGCAAGGGCAACGCTTCACATCGTTGTCACCTTGGTGGGGATGGATCTGTTAGACCTGCTGTCAGGTGGCTCCAGAGGTGAAAGGCGGCGGGAGGGGAAGACACTGGGAAGGATGTGGAATCTCTCGCGTCGCCTTCTGCCCTGCTGGTCCAGGGGCCCCAGAGAGAAGGATGGGGCCACACTGGACCCAGAGGGCAGAAGCGCCATCCCGTGCAGGGGGGCAGACACATTCCTAGCAACCCCAGACAGCAGGCCTGGACCCGGTCCCAGAGAAAGCCCAGCATCCACACGGGGGCCTTGGGCTCATTTGTTCACTTACTGCCCTGCTGCTCTGTGCCAGGCTCTGCTGCAGGCGCTGAGGCTAAAGCCCCTGTCCTCAGGGAGCAGATGTTCTAGGGACAGGAGACACATAACAAATTTCAAACCAGTAACCTTCCAATGTCATGTCAGGAAGCAAGATCTATGAATAAAGTTACAGCAGAAGAGGGTCAGAGAATACAGCAGGGACTATTCTAGAAAGGGTGGTCAGGAAAGCCCTTCTCAGGAGGTGACGTTCAAGCAGAGAAGGAACCATTTGCACACCCTGATTCTACTCTGAGAGGGATGGAGGCCCGGACAGGCTGTGAGGGAGGCAACGTAGTGGGCGGCTGAGAGCACACACTTCACGTGGGGTGGATCCCAGCTCTGCCATTTCACAGTGCCGTCCCGGGCGAATTACCGAATGCTCTGTGCCTCAGCTTCTGTGTCTGTAAAGTGGAGGTTCTACTAGCACCTAATGCCTAGGGAAAGCTACTGTAGATCTAGGCCACTGATGAGCACGGCAGGTAGCTGGGCGGTGAGGGAGGTGACAAGCGACTGGATTCAGGATATACTTTGAAGGTGGAGCCAAAGAGACTTGCTGAAGGGCCAGCTGCAGTGTGTCAGAGGAGGAAGAGGTGCCCAGGGCGCCTTTCTGCCTGGGGGACCTCTGCGCTGGGTGGGAGATCTTTGTCTTTGTTATAAAGAATAATAGTAATGCCCGTTCACTGAGGACGTCTTGTTTGCAAGATAATTTTTCTTTTTAATAAACAGATTTTTCCTCACTGTACAAAATCCAAGCAATGCAAACATAGATTGAGAAAAAACAAAACAAGACCAAAAAAACCTCCATTGACCCTCCAACCCCCTTGTCCCCAATCCTACTCTCCCTCCTGTAGCCAGGGATGAGGGCTCTGCTTGGGTCCTTCTAGGTCTTTTTTTATGCACAGAGTCCTGAGTGAATGTGGCTGTTAATGCTTCAGTCACCCAAAGGACC